>NW_016017391.1:141331-417010 GCF_000320565.1 Sphaerulina musiva SO2202
CTACTACTACTACTACTACTACTACTACTACTACTACTACTACTACTACTCTCTCTCTCTCTCTCTCTCTCTCTCTCTCTCTCTCTCTCTCTCTCTCTCTCTCTCTCTCTCTCTCTCTCTCTCTCTCTCTCTTTCTTATCATTCCTCTACCAAGTCTACTACTCTACCCTTCCTCTTCGCCCTACCCTCTACCCCTTCCTCTACCCCTTCACCCTCCCCTACTTTATCCCCCTACTCTTCATCCTTTATTATACCCTTCACCCTTCACCCCTACCTCGTTCTCTCTCGATATACTTTCCCCTCCCTGCCCTCACTACCCTACCCTGCCCTCCCTACCCTGCCTTATCTTATCTTGTATTCAGACATTTCCTAACAATCACTGCGTTTACGAAAGCTAACTGTCTAACTAGTTAGTAGATGGATAGGTATGTACCTTAGGTATCTATATATATATATATATATATATATATAGGTAGAGAAGTAAGGTCGCTCGCAAAGCACAGCACAGCAACAAGCAAACCTGCGTTCATTAGGGGTACTCATGTTGTAAAGAGCACAAGTACGGGTACGGGTACGGTAGTTTAGATATTCATGCGTACTAACCGACGATAATAAGACGAAAAGTTCCCTTTTCTTTTCTTTTCGATCCTTTGAAAATTCAATCCATAATTCACTCATCAGAGAAAAAAGAAGAACATATTCATAATATGCATGGCTATTTACGTTGGCATCTTGACAATTTTTCTTTTGTTTTCTTTTACAAATAATGTCGAATATCCCTCATAAAACACGCACACACCAATGACGCGGCACCAAATGCAATACTCATCCAGTAAGGCCATCGGTACGCCAACGCAAACGCCTCTTGAAGATTTTCGATAATGATATCGTATGCGACGTCCTTGCGGGCGACCAAGGGGCTTTCGGCAATAAAAGTGCGCAAATCGGCGTATTGTGCTTGGGCGCCGAGGGTGAGGAGGCGGTAGAGAGTGGGGTAGTCAGATGTGATTCCTGCAACGGCAACGTTGAAGCCCGCGGGAAGGACGTATTCGGATTCGAGCTTGTGGAAGAAGACGTTGTAATAGGCGGTGAAGCCGATGGCTCCGCCAATGTAACGGATGGAGAGGGTGACGGCAGTCACGGATCCGATGTATTCGACAGGGCTCACGACCTGTGCGATGATGGAGATGGGAATGATGACTGCTCCAACGCCGATGGCGGAGATGCTCAAGATGCCGTAGACGGTGGGACTGAGGTTGTCGGTCCGAGCAATTGACATGGCGCCTGTGAAGGCTGTCATGAGGGCACACCAGAAGATCATGAGAATGGTAGTGCGTCCCTTGCAGAGGCCGAACATGAGCAGACTGAGGAAAGCACCCACGATGATACCAAAACCAATCGGGAGAGTCCTGATGCCAATCTGGAGAGGGTCGTTGCCGTACATGTTGTACACCTGGGTGGGCCAGAAGAGCAACAGCACGAAGAAGTTACCGCCGCTGAAGAACGTAATCAGCAGTGCGCAGATCATAGTGCGCTTGTCCTTGGAAAAGACCGCGGCTGGGACCATAGGAAATGGCGCAAACATGGATTCCCAAATGAAGAATGCAGCAATGATGACAAGGCCGAGAATCAAGGGCACGAGAACGTGCACCGAGCCCCAAGAATACTGAGAAGATGATGATTAGTGTGAGCTCCGGACCAGGGCATTTCCCAGACTCAAACTCACCTGTCGTGCACCCCATTGCATACCCATCATGAAGAGTGTAACACCAAAGGTACTCAGGACACCACCAACGTAGTCAATTTCGCGGAGAATCTCCCGGGCTGGACGGGGAGGAGTAAGTGGAATCGGGTCCTTGTAGAAGCAGACAACCAGAATCAGACCCAAGAAATTCCATACTCCTACCAGAATACCAACGTATCTCCAGTTGCCGGCAGCCTGTGTGATGAGTTGTGCCCATAGTGGAGACGGGCAGAAGGGCAGAATGGTGAAGACGACCAGTCCCACGTACATGCCACGCTTGGCAGAGGGAACCATTTCGGAAGTACCAGCAAGCGCGATCAGCTCGTTGAAGCCCGCTCCAAGACCGCTGAGGACCATGCCACCGATAGCTACGTTCATCGAGTGGGCGGTAGAGACCACGATGGGCCCAATGAGGAGGCATACCTGTCCGAATGCGGCCACCCAGCGACGACCAAAGAGGTCGGACAGAGCACCAACGAACGGACACAGGGCAGAGTTGGGAATCAGGTATCCAATGACCATCCACAGGTATCTGCCGCCTGCGCCACCAATATCGGCATAGATGTCCGGAAGCACGGCTCCGTACAGATAGAGAGGAATTTGAGAGCCCACCCAGAGAAAGGACATGGCCGTCAATGACAGGAGAAGCTGCGGACAAAACTGGTAGCCACATGTCAGTCCGTCTTCTGCACACGTGCGACTTCACATTTGCAAGCGTACATGGTGGTAAATGTTCGGATTCGCCTCCTCGTCAATCTGCGTCTGTGACTTTTGGAGGTGGTTCTTGTCGTAGCCAGTATGCGCTCCGATGCGCTCGATATCCTCAATCACGTCGTGCGAGCCATTGCTACTCGCGGCCGTGCGGGCACCGTCCGCCGCCTGCTTCTCGGAGGTCGTGGTGAGCGCCATGGTCGCTCGCGGGTGGGTGTTGCGGAGGAGAGGCAACAGACAACTGAGATTCTCGCGCAGCGGGCGTCAAATCGGCATCAAGTAGGGCGATGGGAGGATCTGGCCATCATATAGCAAACACCGGTACCCTTCCCAAATCCAGATTGTGCCTCGGCGTCGTGTCCCCAGAATGGTGGTCGATCGTGTCGCTGGAGACCCCACATGTCCCAAAGCTTAAATCCGGCCTTGTCCTGGTCGAGCGAGGTCTCGGCCTGTGCATTTGCAGCTCACGTGGTCTGGGACAAATCAGCGCAGCCATCGTCGAGATCATTCCCTGATCTGGCTTCGCTGCCGCCGACGAGAGTTCGCTGAACCAGCAGCGATTCGAGCCCGCGACCTAGGGCCCCTCACGGTCTGGGCAGGCTATCGTGGTTCATTGGTTGCCGCTGCTTGGTCTGCATGAGCATATCGATCGTGATTGGAGCTTTCGTACGAGGGATGGCTGAATGCGTCATGCCCCGTTGCGCAGTACAGTATGTAAGTAATGACTGTGTGAGACCGTATTGAAGGGAGTTCGCTGTCGCATGGCCAAACGTCCCAGCGGTGACTGACATACATTGAAACCTCAGCAAGATCAACCCCCGATGAGACAGCTGTGCGTCAATCTCCATTTGTTAGGTAGGTTTCCGGCATCTGCACCATCTGATTTGCCGGTGGGACCTGACCAAAAACAAAGAGAAGTGTAGACGCGGCCATGGTGCGCGCTCTGATCGTTCCAAGAGAGCTCAAAGTGAGCTTCTAGGAACCGCATCTCGTTCCCAGTACAAATGTCCGCGGTGGTTGTAAACAGCTCGGTTCCGGAGTTTGACAAGTATTGCTGACTCGTACATACACAGCGGCGTTCACTGGTGGAGAATGTGTCACGTGAACGAACATCGCACATCAGCGTCCCGTTGCAGTGGGAGAAAAAGGAAACACTGCACCCACACATGCAGCCAAGGGCACATATACGTGTACCAAGCCATGTGCCCTCTCGTGGCGAATCCCTTTGGCCAATGTGCGACTTACTCCGCTTCTGCTCGGCGTGAAAGCACTCGCACTGCATGCAACGGGCGGGATCTGGGAGCTCGTCCAGAGCTCGGAGGTGGTCCCAGAGAATGGTACTTCCCGGTAGAAGACCCAATGACAGACAGACCTTGCGACAGGAGGTGACTGCGACACGACACTGGCCGATAGTAGTGCAGTACTCACGCCTGGAGTCCCGCTTTGATATCCCTCCACAGGACCAGCCACCGAGGATGGTGGATATCTACACAAGTTGCATCGTGATTGAGCGGTGTTGTTGAATTCGCAACAAGCTCGAGCTCGACCCCTCTCGGCGCATTAGCCCAGCAGCAGCTGAGTTCGGACATGCGCATCTCCAATCTGTTGTCCGGGCATGTTATGAACATTGCTGTGGCTTTGGGGAAGCTCGAGCGGGAATGTGTTCGGCGCGCGCAATGTGTCTCGATAAGTCACTCCAATCTCCAATGATAGGATGAGGCGCACCGATTCTGTACGGAATCTATACCGGGTGTCAGATTACATTGCTGATGGCAGGCTGAACTCGCGTTCGCACCGGACCGGTCTAAATATCTGGGCGCGTTAGTGAGTACACAAGAGTATCACCAGCCACTTGGCGATGTACAGATTCACGTCACTTGAAACCAAGTGCTGTGGGAAAAGCTTGGTCTAGGACATTAGCATCGTACCCGTCGATACCGCTCAACGCTGATTGCGGCTCTGGCATGTCTTTCGTTTGGCTCCTCGGCCACGGCCAAGTCTAGCTTCTGTCTGTGCAGACTCGGGCGTCTTGGTGAGTTCGGACTTTGGCGGACTTGACATCCTGTACTGTGCTATGCGGTACCACTCTTGTGCACTGGTCGTCTGTGGTTGAGGGTTGTCAGCAGTTTTAGTTGCATGGGTTTAGAAGTTCAGGATTGGTGCGTGCAGCTCCTCCAATGGACTGTCCGGCGCGAGACTCCTCTGTCTGGGAAGATGAAGGGGCTGATCTGGATTATTTCTAGTGATGAGAAAATAAGAAAATGGAAAGAGTGCGATGCGCGCGCCGGCGGTTGACGTGAGAGGAGTCTTGGCATTTCGTCAGCTAGCAAATTCGTGTTTGTTTCGTGTTGGTCGCAAGGTCCTGGCCATGGCACATGTACAGCCCCAGCAGCCTCAGGCAGCTACCATGTAGCTATACGAAGCGTATACCGTGAAGGTGCTGTCGGGCTCGCGAAGCCATCCATGTCTGCTTCGCAAAAGTCAGGCATCTCACGATTGAGCAAAGACCATTTGCGCTCGCAGCAGCGTACGTCACTCTTCCCTTGCACTGTTCACCTTCGCTACGGTCTGCAGCATTCGGCCTTTGTACAGTATGCGGACCATTATCAACTCAAAGGAGCTTCTCCACTTCACGCTCAGCCTCGTCTAACATTGCTGTCTTGTCCAGATCACTGGCGCACAAAGTACCAATCCCGCAGGCACAATGCATGATCCAATGTCGAGGCTCTTCCGGGGATAGTCGTGTATTGTCACACGGCGTAGGTCGCTTTCCTTTCGTGCTGCAGAACCTCCATCACAGCTCCATCACTTGCAGAATCCAATCCCTTCCTGTCTGTCTTCCGCATGTCTGTACAACCATTTGACACCTCTTCCGCCTCCAACCTCGCCAGCGGAACACCGCCATCTTATGCAAATGCAACACGTCGTACAATGTCAGCTCAAAGACATTCGTCGAAGTGGAGGGCTCTCTTGGCTGTCAATGGGACGATTTTGACCCCGATGGCCTGGACAGGTGCATCCTCTCCCGAGATTTTGTGCACGTATGTATGCATTGATTCGGGTGTAGGCTGTATGTCGAGAAGGAGGATGCATGTCATTGCCTTGCACCGCAGGAAGAGGGTCTGGCACTCGGGCTGTTGTATGAAAACAACGCGCGACACGGGAGTGGACTAGCGGAAATACCCGTTGCCGTTCGGCAGCTCCCGACTGCAGCTGCTTCTCCGACCTACCTACATGTACTTATGCACTGTTTTATCACTTAGGGCATAGAATGCTTTATTAATCTTCAGTATATTCAGTACTAGTCTCGCTATCCTTTCTCCGCGTAGAGTCAGCGACTCTTATTCTTCTCAGAAGAGAGAGAAAAACCTGGGGGGGGGGGAGAGAGATTTGTCTCTAGCCAAGATGCTCGTGTCAAAATGCTCCTGTCCTGCAAAGGAGTCCAATTTCAGCGTGTAGAGCGCACCTCGATTGTACCAGTTGGGTGGAGTCGTTATCAGACTAGTGAAGAAGGCTGCTGCTCAGTCCTTTGTAACGCAAGCTGGGAAGCGATGCCTTTTGGGTAGCTCTTAGCAGAGACTAGTGATCAATCAAGCATCCCTCTCCCCCGCCCCTTGACGATGAGGCATACCAACCATCGCAGCACTTCATTTGGCTGGTGGCTGGCGGTGGGGGGTTTAATGAGGCCATGGTCGAAAGCTTCATCGACCAGACAGCGGCGCCAGTGTGATGAGACCCTCGGGGCAGGAGCACGCACTGGCGGGATCTCGCTCGCTTGTATTGGTTTATGCTTCGAGATTGGTGATAACGCAGCCATGCGCAGGTTTGTCTGTACGACAACTTGCAAACTCTCCTTGCGACCTCGCAGAAACCACCCAAAAGGAACTTCGTGGCAGCGACCACCATGAGCACAGAAGCTCTGCCTCCATCCCGCGTCAAGTTCAGCCGAGAAACTCTCCGCTGACCAGCGTCTCCCATGGCCTGCCTGTGTCCCATACTGTTTGCATCAACCTTCGTGCATGCCCGAAATTTCCCATGCCCCATCCCTCGACCGCTTCCATCCTGCTCATGAATGACGCACGTTGATCCTCATGCTGTGCTTCACATCCCGCAGTGAACATGGGAAACAGAAGACAAGACTCTGCCGAGCTGCCCGGGCGGATCTTCTGCGTTACCACATTGAGAACGTTCTGAACACAGCCTTGTACTTCGGCATCGGATGAAGGCAGAGCCAGAACTCGACGAGCCAGGTGGATTCTGCCAGCCCAGTGAAATGCTTCGTTAGTGGCGTAGATTTCTGAGTAATCGTTGTCGTCCTGTTGTGCTTCATCGAGCGAACGAAGATGATACGGGCTGGTGTGCGTGCAACCACGAAACACGATCCGAGCACTAGCGACCAGCCGCTGCTTCAGTTCTTCGGCAGCGTGCCTGACATCGGCAGGTGGTCTCCAAGCCGCGTTGATTTGATTCGTGGCTGTATCAATTCGCTGGTTGTCACAATTGGCTGCAAGCTCCGCGATCTGGGCGAGCAGCGCTATACATCGACCAGAGAATCCAAAGAAGCAGTCAATCTGGTATATCTCCTCGTTGTCTCGGTTGACGAGCCACTGTCCACTGCCGTCTTCCATATATGCACCGAAGAGGGGCTGCTCATTCCTGTTGGACAGACTTCCAAAAACGTCAAGATATGCAAACCAACGGGAGAGAAAGAATATTGCTTTGTAACGATCGCCATTAGCTTTCTGCGCCAAGTAATGGAGGCCCCCTTTCGCTATGATCAGGCGACGAGCCATCTGCAGATGGTGTTGCCACGGGATGCGAATGGAAAAGGTATTGGGAGTGACGATCTCGAGACTTGCCAGCATAATGGCGGCAGCGAGCGGAGCCAGTTCGGATATATCAGTAACGTCCGATATGCTGGGGGAGGACGGCTCGTCCAAAGCTTGCCGCAGCGCAGGGAGAACGTCTGACATCCAGCCAGCGATGCGATTTGCAGGCTCGTCATGGCCGAGGAGCCTGGCTCTGTGAGATGCAGAGAAGGCCAAGAGGAGATGCAACAGCTGTGTATTACGCACAGCCATGACAGGGAGGACATCTCGAAAGGGATTTTCGGGACAATCATGGGGAACCATCGCGCGGCCCGTGTGGTGGATGAAATGGTGAAAATATAGCAAGTTCATCTGGTTGCCGAGTAGCTCTGCAGGCAAGGGCTCCCACGCCCGAAGAATCTTGACGGGTACAGGCTGGGCATAGTACCCGCCAGGCTCGAAGGCAATCCGCGTGGCATCAGCCTCGTCACTCGATGTGCTGACCTCTGAAGCGGCCAGACTGGGACGACGTACATCCGTCGACCGAGGGAGCAAGACATGATAGTCATCGTTGAGTGGTATATCGAGATCCGGGAAGCCATGATCGTACCCATATAAGTGGTGGCAGTGGCTTTCCTGACGGACCAGCTTGAGTGGGTTGACCTGGTCTGTAGGTTCGGAAAGCAGGGACTTTACAGACAATCTACGATAGTAGGCCTGCTCTTGGAAGTGCGGACCTACCGATTGCGGTGGATGAGGGGAGTCGCAATTGATGCCGGTGCTGGGAGTGGCAGGGGTGTTGATGACACTGGTAATGCTGTGAGCAGCGGGGTGCGAGACAGGCGACCGTTCACTTCCATCTTGGTCCCGTTCCATCGACGAATCGCTCAGTCGCACACGCTTGACTTGGTGCTGAGGAGACCAATGAAACTCATCGCCTGCGGAAGCAGAAGTCGGGATGGATGGCTCGGTGAGCGTGGGAGACGGGCGTAGAGTGCCACTGGACGGCGCAAGCGGCTGTGGGGGATATGAGAAGGGGGAGCTGTACTGCAGTTGGGGATCGATCGTGGAGCTTTCGCGGTGAGTCGGAGCAGGATGTCTGCTGAAGGGTCGACTGGGAGCTGTCGAGATATGCTGGGCAGAAAAGATGTGTTCGTTGCCGCCGCCGCCGCCGACCCCACCACTGCCACCGCCGTTGCTCTGCGCAGTCACAAAGGTGATCTGACCTCCCTCGTTCGATGTGCCGTCCTTTCCTGCCTTCGATCTGCCGCCCCAGTTCTACCGTCAGAGCACAACCGTCAGTCCATGTCTCCAGACCACAGCGATTGCCAGCCCTCATACCAATTTCACAGAGTAGTCGCACACCTCGCCGGTCTTTTGGCAAGCACCGCATCGCGGGTGGTGTTCGTCGCACTGCTATGCATTAGCACTCTCCTGGGACTTGGCATGGCCTCGAATGACCTTGATCTTCCGCCTGCACACGTCAGCGACCGCATCCGGGAACCGTGTAGAGTGTGTCTCGTCATGACGAACTTCTTACAGCCCCAACAGCCAGCCCTACTGCGACGATGAGGCTTAGCGGAGTCTCCTTCGGCCGATGAGACCTTCTTTGCGCGAGGCATGGTCACTGTTGATCGTGCGGTGTGAGTTCATCGTTGGGGGCGGGCGGTGGATGGGGCTCATTCGGCGCGGACGGGTCGATTCTCTCTCTCGGCGCGTGGGAGTGAACAGCAGCAGGCAGTTCGCGTCGACGGCGGTACAGCGCTGGTGGGAGTATGAGGTAGTAGTGGAGGCAGGATGTGGAGGAGAAAGACGGCAGAGGTGGAGGGAGGGAGCGTGCCCAAGATTATTATTCCAGCCTGACGTTGCGCGGAGCTGTGAGCTGTGGGTCGGATGTCGTACGGGCCGCGGCCAGCTACATAATCAGCTATCTTCAGGTTCGTCAGGGCCAGTCAGGCCAGACTCGGGTCGTCGAAGCAGTGGCATCCCCGCGTGTTCACCAACTTCATCTGCTGTCCTGGACTCCTGGTCCCATCCCATGTTGTGATAACTCAGAATGGGGTCTGCCCTAAGCCAATTTTAGGGTCTGCCCTTAGCCCTGCCGTCGGTTCTGTGTGAATAGTGAATCCTCCACCACTTGCTCTCATACAGTAGGAGGTACCCTTATCCGATACGAACCACCCCAGTATCGCCATCGGCCTCGGCAATGTCATACCCGATCTGGACTCTGGAGTGCCGAAGGCGATGGTCACGTGATATCACGATGTCATCGCTCATCTTTTCTCAGCGCCGAGTCTTCACAGCCAACACCACACCACCGCCCCGACCCATCGAAACGCCGAAACGACGAGACGACGAGACGACGAGACGACGAGACGACGAGACGACGAGACGACGAGACGACGAGACGACGAGACGACGAGACGACGTGACTAAGAAACGACGAGAGAATGGCTCCGAAAAGGACGGCGTCAGCCATCCTACTGCACTCCCTCGGCCTCGTATCATTCGCCTACTCGTTCAGGCATCTGGTTAGCAATCCCAATCCCGTGAACGATTCATATGGATGGCATTTCCAGTTCTTGACCATCCTGGGACTTGCTCTCGCAACAGCCACTTTTGTCGTGGGCCTCCTCGCAGACTTGACCGTGTCGCACACACTGTTCTCGATCAAAAATGCTCTGAGCATGGCGAGCGCTCCTATGGAGTGCCTCATCAGCCTTTTATACTGGGGCCTCCGAGCGGTATGTATCGGGAAAGAGATCCGCCTGGAACCGTAATACCCTGCAAACCGCAACTGCGAGCTGTTGAGTGCTCGCCTCGGTAGCTCAGGCCACTGACTTTGTCCTGCGCAGATCGACCCGAAACTCGTCTTACCTGACTGGGCGCCCCCGCTGGCATTCGAAGCAGATCTGTCGTTTCACGCCGTACCCGCCATTGCCCTCGCACTCGACCTGCTCTTCTTTTCCCCGCCCTGGACGATAACCTTTCTCCCCGCCCTCGGGCTCAGCGGAGTTATAGCTTTTGGCTATTGGTTCTGGATTGAAAGATGCTATCAGTTCAATGCCTTCTACCCCTACCCGGTGAGTGCCAATGCAAGGAAATGCGGTTTGAGATATGTGCTCATCATATGCGCCCCAGATCTTCGACCTTCTGTCCACCTCCCAGCGAATCGGCCTCTTCGCCGGCTCCGCACTCATGATGGCGCTCTCGACGGTCGCACTGACATGGCTGTACTCTGTGGTCAATGGGAAAGACGTAAAAGATGTAGTTGCAGAGGGTGTGACGAGGCCGAAGCGCGGGAATGCGAAGGGAGAATAAGCAGTCAATGAATGTGGCGGGTGTGTCAGTACGACATGACCGAGCAAACGATTCTTGTGCTGGGATTTCGCGCTGACCGAGGGATAAAATGCGACAGTCGCCGACGAACGAAGCGGCATCAGATGCAGGATCGGGCCAGAGCATGTGCCTCGAGTGACTTCTCATGGTTTCCAACTAATGGGTAAGTAATGGGGCACGTCGAAAGTCATGTCGAGTCAGCGATCTGAACAAAATCGAATCGCCGCTCACGAGCACAATGACGATGCACGATACCGAACAAGGACACAGCCTGCTCCATTGGGCCACTCCATCTGGCTTTTTTAACATTCTCGACTTCGTCGTTCACAAGATGCGTCCAGATGGTCGTGCTACAAGAACCATTTCTCATTGTGGCATACGCAAGATGTCGGGGTTCTGAGGACTTTGTGAAACTCCTCAGAGGTACGGTACTCATGGTCGTGAAGAACTTCCAGGGCCTGCACAATCGCCCATACTCAGCGTGGACGGCGTTGAACGCTGGCTGAATGGCTGCTCATCAGTTGGAGCCTCCAGCCGTACGCACTGCCTCAGCAAGATCAAGAACTGGTTTCCGTGGCCTAACTACACGCCAGCAACGCTCAGGCTGATCTTTGAACCCATACGCAATGGCGAGCTTGAAATTGAGCATTTCGCCCATCAGCTCGGTGCACCGCAAGTGTTTAGACGGCCGGCTGTGGTTAGTGTAGATGCCGGCCGGCGACCTTCAAGGTCGCAGTGGCGTTCACCTATGTCTGGCATAGGTCCTCGACACTGCCTTCGCAAGCAAGCTACGCCATACGCATTTGACCTCACGTCAAGCTTGTCACAGACTTGCAGCTTGAATCCAACTGAGATGGTACTGCAGTCGGTGACCCAGGGTCAGTGTGCTGGCGCGCTGTGTTCTTGTTCTGGCCACATGCTTGTCTTCGAGAAGGCAGTCTGATTGAGAACGTTGCGGCCCAATATCTGCATGGCACTCTCATCGTCCGGCCTAGGAACACGTGTTTCAGGTAGGTGTTGCACGAACTGGCCTACCTGCAGGAACGCAAAGCCACTCACCACCACCTTGATCGGATCAGCGAGGCGATTGCTTCAAGAGGAGGGCAGGCTCAACGACGTGGACTTGTTTCATTGTGCAGACTGGACAGACTCTAACAAATCCAAACGTCGTATGCGATCATGGACGTGGGTACAATATCCATCAACGGATCATTCGAGCAGCTTTACACAACTGGCCAACCGCTGCTCCAGTTGATCTTGTTCCAGCCAAAGCGTTTGTCTCCATCCGCATATCCAATCGAGGTATCCACATAGTGATAGACAAGGACCCAGCCATTCTTCGGATCGTTGTAAACAGATTGCCCTCCGGGACCATACACCCTGTCGTGCGACTCGAGCACGATCGTACCACCACCAGAGGTACAGCTTGCCCCCGACTTGTCGACCTGGATGATGTCAGTCTTTCCCCTTGTGAAATGCAATGTTATGATGTGACTTACGAAGCCACCGGTCGCTGACGATGAACGACACACTTTGATCTTGTATTCCTTGCCAGCCGCAGGTCGAGTCTTGTCGTAGCCACAGCAGGATCCCCACGAGAAGAACAGATAATAGTAGTTCCCATACTTGACCATATACGCTCCCTCCTCTGGCGACCCATCGGTAGGGGTGTAGGCAATATTGACCGAAGTCGACCCCGAAGCGACGCCTGTTGGAGGACTCTTCATTTGCACCTGATAGATGTCATGCCAAAAGCTGCCGAAGTTCAAACGGTACGTCGACCCGTCTTTGAACAAATTCGCATCAATTGCATTGTACGGTTTTCCCGCTACGGAGGAAACACCCGCACTGCCCCGATCATTGAAGCTCCCACAGCTCATATCCGGCGAAGTCGCAAGTCCAATCCCACTGACCTGGCTCCCAAACGACGACACGCTATAATAGACATAATACGTGCCATCCACGAGACTCACATCCGGAGCCCACAGATCCGTTCCCGCGTTGCTTCCTTTTTGCACTTTGGCAGCCGTGTTCAACATGGTACAGGCAAAAGTCCAAGGTCCGGAAATGTCGGGGGCCGTGTGGATTTGGATCAGACCTCCTGTGGCGAATTTGAAATATTTTCCATCGCTGCTGCGTCGGATGATGGACGGGTCGTGTGAGTTGGTGCAGGTGCCTGTGCAGGCTTCTGGGTTGGCGTAGCCTGCTGCTAAGGGGGATAGAGCGGAGAAGAGGGTGAGGAGGGAGAAAGGTTTGGACCACATCTTGTTGGAGAGAAGAGGAAGTCAAGAATGAGGGAGGGAGGGTGTGTCGGGATACGACTCTCAAGAGAATACGAGCCGAGACGGGATGGGATGGAATGGGATGGAATGGGGGAGGTGGTGATGGGACCCATTATACAAGTACAAGAAATGGTAATCTACCTACTACTGCTACAGTACTCCCGTTCTACCAATCTACGCGACTAATCCATCTCGGCGAAAGAACAAGCGAAACGACATATGAAAGGGTACCACTAAAGACAAGCCATGTGCGTACATGCGTGCGTGCGTGCGTGTGCGTCGCGTGGCGTGGCGGCGCACGTATCAATAGTTCACTTCGGTTCACAAGTGATTAGTAGGGAAAAAAACAACCTGGGACGACGTATGTATGTCCGTCCATGGGATAGGATAGGAGGTCAGGTACATGTACCTGGTACAAACTGGACTGATGGAAACACAAGCGTCATCCACATAAAGTTGTCACTGGACCCTCACCTGCCTAATATGGGTCTGTAGCCCGTTTCAAGCTGATTGACGTTAGAGGGTATTCTTCTCGCTTGGCTCGGTTTTGAGAGGATGCCAAGTATTGTAGTTGATATATCACTGGTGGAATATCGACGACGACTATTTGAAAAGAAGAAGAAGAAGAAGATGGTGAGATATTATGTACTTTTAGATGTATTTTTTCCGAAAGCTTGTTCGTTTATGAGATCTAATCAATCAAATCACACTTGAAGAAGAGAAAGAGAAATCGGTCAGCTGAACTTGTTACTGTACCTTAGTTGGTGAGGTCCGCTGGCTGGCTGGCTGGCTGGTTATCTAGCGGCGCGGGATGGAAAAAAAAAACGGGGTCGTATGTACTACGTTGTACCGTTACAGTACAAGCGGCCAGCGGCAGCGAAGGACCTGTAGTGATTGAGGGAGAATCTCGGGCGGTATATTGTGGTATAGCTTGCCGTTATCCGGTGTACCCTATCGATCGGCCCTATCCGAACGGCTGGCTGGCCGGCCGGCCGGTCCGGATTGTTCGATTGATTGATAGAGGTACCTGTATGTTTGTTGGAAATTATTCCGTCTATCCGTCGTGGCCCTCTCTCTCCCTCTCTCTCTCTACCTATACCCCCTACCTCCTACTACAAGCAGCAGTGATGTGCGTGTAAGCAGTACTTAGGGCTGACAATGCATACGGGGGCTCGAAGCGAAGAGGGCTCGTTACCTGACGCGCTCCGATTCGCGTAATTTCCAGATTTTTTCGTGGAATGATTGGTGGTATATCTCAAACGAAACATATTCTCTTTGTTTTGAGTTTCCTTTCTAAAGAAGATCGGTTAGTAGGTTTTATCTGATACTCGGGTACCAGGTCCTACGTCAGCTCCTCAGTACGAGAAAGCACTCTCCGACCGCTAAATGTTTGTGGTATAGTATACTAGGCATACGAGTTACCCTGAACGAGAATAGGTTGCTAGAGCTTAGGGCGTATGCGGCCTTGTTGACTATGTCGAAGAATATCATACAGTAGGACATATAGAGAAACTTATACGGAATGGAGCTAGGTAGGTTGTATCATTGTATGTTCGGAGAGCAGGATTTCGGATCCGTTTTGGATTAACGACAACAACCACAGTACCACAGTACACTGTACCACTACCAGAGATGCGGCATTATATCCGAAACTAGATATCGATCGAGTCCTCGGATTGTCTAAAACCTGCCACCCGGGACCGTGTCAGGTGTTCTAGACCACTTACGGGCTGTCCGATGCCAAGGATACAGTACCATCTGCTGCTCTGCCACTAGGAGAGGTGTAGGATGCTTCTTTCTCAATCGAGCAGGTGAAGGTCGAGCGGGCGGAGGAGGCGGATGCGTGACGAGCTGGAAGGGCTTGGCGAGTTGCAGTAGAATGGAACGTGGAAGTGCTGGGCGTATACCGGAGAATCAGGTACATCTCGGTCAGGTAGAGGAATCCCGTCGGGCCGTGAATAAATGTTCCGGCCTCAGGGCCTCAGGCTCAGCGGAGCAAGGAGGAATTATTTGCGTCCAGTCGTCCACTACACCACACCTCCCTCTCCCTCTCTCACTTTCACTCTCACTCCCACTTCCACTCTCCGCACATCTTCTTCCACAATTTCCCATTTCCGCCACGACCAGCCCGCATCCTAACACCTCGCCACGAGAGGGATGATGCCTTGCAGCATACGGGACCTGTGATGGCGATGGCGATGGCGGAGAGACGGGACCACTCACCACTCACCACGGACTGATGACTGAGGCCAGCAATGATGAAGCGCCTTCACGGTGAGTCCCGCGTGCGTGGGTGGTGTTGATGTGACAGGGAACGCTGCATACACGTACCTAGGTAGGTAGTTGGAGCTTGAGGACCTGGTCACACCTTGCAGGCAGAGACGGTAGCAATATCCGAGGCATTGACGACTACCACCACCTCGATCTCCTATCCTCCTGTCCCGCCCCACCCTGACAGTAACGTGTCACGCACAACACACAACATACAACATGGCAGAGTACGACTACATCATATGCGGCGGTGGCACTTCTGGCTGTGTGGTTGCAGCCAGGTTGGCGGAGGAGCCTCATGTGCGAGTGCTGTTGATTGAGGCCGGGGAGCACAACAAGGACCTCGAGAACACTCGCATGGTAGGTGGATGTGCTCAACTAATCGGCACCGCACAAGATTGGAACTTCAAGACCGTGCCGCAGAAGCATGCGAACGACAGAGAGATCGAGCTTCAACGAGGCAAGTTTCTCGGAGGCTCCAGCGGCGTCAACGGCACCCTCTGTATCCGTGGCTGCAAGCAAGACTTTGATGATTGGGACCTGCCGGGCTGGTCTGGCGAGGAAGTCTTCGAGGCCATGAGGAGGACGGAGACATTTCATGACAAGGACTGGTTCGAGGCTGCGGGCGGAGCACACGGTCGTCAAGGCCCTCTGCATACGGAGCCTCATGACCTTGCGCCCATATCGAAGCTCGTCCTGCAATCTATGCAGTCGAAAGGTTTGCAACTCGATCACGACATGTTCTCGACCGGCGATACGGCCCATGGTTGTGGACATGTGCCTCGAACGCACTACCGGGGACTACGGACCACTGGTGCAGATTTCATTACGAACGAGAACCACCGTGATACCATTGATATCGTCGTCAACGCGACTGTTGATAAGGTCAACTTGACTGACACCTCACATGGCTGGCGAGCGACGAGTGTGGATGTTGTGCTCGCTGACGGGCAGCGGAAGACTTTCGTTGCCCATCGAGAGATCATCGTGTCTGGTGGCTCCTACTGCACTCCTGCAATTCTGATGCGATCCGGTATAGGACCACGCCAAGAGCTCGAGAAGAACGGAATATGCTGCAAAGTGCCCTCTCCCGGGGTGGGCCGCAACCTGCAGGACCACTTGATCGTCTTCACCTTCTACGAGGTGTCCGAGCCTGGTCTGACCACTGACGAAAAGATCTGGCACGGCAATGCTTTGGCCAAGAGTTACGCGAGTTGGAAAGAAGACAAGTCCGGATTCCTTTCGACATTCCCGTTTGGCGCATTCGCCTATGCTCGCCTCGATGATCGGCTCCATGACGCGGATCTCTGGCAGCGAGCTCGTGCTGACACTGCTCCTAGCCGCGATCCCATGGGGCTCACCACTAAACAGCCGCACGTGGAGTACTTTAATACAGAATGTTACGCGGGCCCTCGGTTCTATGATCAACGACCCGTGAACGGCGAGCATGCGTTTGCCATGATCACCGAGCTGTTCTCGCCACGGTCACGAGGTACAGTGACGCTGAATTCAAAAGACCCACTCGACAATCCAGTCATCGATTGCAATTACCTCGCGGACCCTCTCGATGTATTGGTACTTGCGGAAGGCGCTCGTCTGGGCAACGAGATCATCATGAATGGCGAGAGTACGAAGAGTGTCGTGAAAGGATCATGGCCAGGTGAGTGGTGTCTGTGTTGCGCTGGCGGCTCACATATGTCGACGCGCGTGCCTAGAGTCGTCGTAATGCCAATGACCGGTGTCTCTGACGCTTTCATAGCTGATCTTACCCACCATACTTACAATAGTCGTGAGGACTGGGTTCCACATGTGAGGCAGCATGCCACAACTTGTTATCACCCAGCGGGCACCGCAAGAATGGGTAAGGCAGGCGATGAGTTTGCAGTACTCAACGAGAAACTGCAGGTTCGTGGAGTGCAAGGTCTACGTGTAGCTGACTGCAGCGTGATGCCAAATCTGCATGGCGGGCATACACAAATGGTCGCATACGCCATTGGCGAGCGGGCGGCTGATTTCATCAAGCACGACGGGGATGAAGTGAACGACTGCGTGTGTCGTATAGACAGTGTCCAGGATGTCAAATGCTGATCTGTAGGCGGCCCAGCCGGCATTCAGTCAGCTTGACCGGAGCACACTCGAGAACATCTTGACAAGCTTCACGGGCACAGTGGTATATGTAGAGGTTGACGGGTGTTTCGGGCCTCTCGGCAATGGGACAAAGCTGGAGCATCTGCTAATGGACTTTGACGGAATGGCAGTGAACTGTCGGGCCCTTCAGAGGTGTGGGCAGCCGAATGAAGTGAAGGCAGCAGAGTTGATACTCTCTGAGCTGATATCTGCATAGGAATGATTTCATTGCCATCCTTATCGTAAACGTTTCTACATACTAGTTCGACACCTTCGCCTTGCCATCCTGGCCGACAACACCTCTGCACATCAACTCGGCTGTGGATGGTGGGTAGATATCCGGGAAAGCCACATCTTTGCAGCCCGGGATGGTCTGATCGATGGGTGGTAGAAGTTCGCCAAATGTCCATGGAGCCCTCTTGTCTTCGGCGCTGCGGCGCATCACGCCCTCGGGGAGGCCTCTGCAACGCATTTCCGCGGCGGAAGGTGGATAGACGTCGGGAAAGCTGACGCCCTTGCAGCCTGGGATGTTTTCATCGATCGGAGGAAGAGCAATGGCGCGGCGGTCGACTTCGTTGATGCCTCTGCAACGCATCTCCGCAATTGTGGGTGGGATGGTGGGAGGAAATGTCGCGCCCTTGCATCCCGGGATGGATTCATCGATTGGTGGGAGCCCTTCTGGCGGCATGAATGTTCTCCGTGGCTGGATCAGAGGAAGAGCAATGTCGCGGCGGTCGACTTCGTTGATGCCTCTGCACCGCATCTCCGCAATTGTGGGTGGGATGGTGGGAGGAAACGTCGCGCCCTTGCATCCCGGGATGGACTCATCGAATGGTGGGAGCCCATCTGGCGGCATGAATGTTCTCCGTGGCTGGTGGAAGATATATGTCAGCACCCCTGTCTATCCCCGTTCGTGGCTCTGAGATCGGAAAAAGAATGTACGAACCACAAGGTCCGCGGTTGGTAAGGCATTGCTGTTAGCTACGCACAAGGCCAAGAGGGCCGCGGAGGAGGATGAAAATCTCATTTTTCTTTGTTGTTTTTGGTTGGTCTGGTCTGTAGTTGATGAGTGGGTGAGTGAATGGGTGGTAAGTCAAGACTCTTTGACTGAAAGTGACGATCTCTCCCTTCTTCCCCCTTCATTTATATATATATATATCACATGGTGTCGCCATGTATGATTGATCTCCATCATGATCATCATCATCAAACATTGCACCACCACGTTTCTTCTTGTCTCTCACGTGGCGCGCTGGATGTTCTAGTCTGGTTCTACGAGGTAGCGCCAAAGCTGAATCCATCCATCGGTCTTACTGTCTTACACCACTCGAACTGCGAAGGCAGCGAATCAGTTTTCCTTGACCTAGCTTCGCACATCGATTTTACACGACTCGGACTGCGAACCCCCATTGTTTGCCGTTTTTCAATTCCCCTAGCTACAGTAAGGTAGCTCCAGTATGTACACTACTCTCCCAACTTCCTTAGAAAGAAAACAAGAAAAAGCCGAATAGACAGAGAGAGAAAGTTCTTTCATCATGTCCCCTACGAGCCACGTGCCCGCCACGCTTTCCTGAACCACGCTTTTTCTAGGAAGAATATCGGATTTGTATCGGACCGAAAAGTAAACGACGATGAGAATGGATAAAAACAAAAAAAAAAAAAGTGGCGACACGCTTTCTTCACGGAATCCACGGATAGAGGCTGGCTGGCTAGGCCGGAGCTTGGCGATGATGGGATGATGGGATGATGGAACGATACCTACCTACCGGACACTTTTTTGAAGAAGACTTGAAGTTCGTATTCCCGGGGAGGGAGGGAAGGAGGCAAGGGAAGGGAAAAGGACGGGGTTTAACGGAGGAAGGAGATTTTATTTTGGCGGTTTCGCGGGATGTACGGGAACTGGTTAAAATGGTGCTAGTAGTGGTAGTCGTAGTAGCAAGGTAGTACTCAACCAAGGAGAGAGAAGGGGGGATAAGAGGAAGGAAGAAAACGGCTATCGTAGTACGCATCAGCTATATAGATTGCTCATACATATTTTCCACCGATTTCTGGTCTGCCAGCGCGAGAAGAAGATCAAGTTCTGTAGAAGTGAATTTTGTGAATATTACAGTGTGCAAGTCGGGCAGTGCACGACTTGACTCCCTATTCTTATCTTCCTCGTCAATGCAGCTGGATCTGCCTTGCCAAAGATGCTTGTTTGGAGGCGTCAGACTTGGACAAACATGAAATGGCTGCACGACATGAGCGCCCAACCAGCCTTTTGGACACAGAAGATGATGACCCGTTAAATTGGTCTCGGGTACGCCATGCGAAAGTGGCATTTAGAAGCCCTTCTTCAACTTCCCTCCGGTACTCGAGCACGTGAACGACATGTGGCAGCACGAACGTGACCTCCATCCGTCCCAGCTCCACGAGCCGTACTTCACGCATCGCTCATATGAAGCTTTTTTCCCCAGCGAGTAAGGCGAGGAACAGGCAACATGATGATGCTAGCTGGTGTGGTATGACAATCATCCATCCCATCGCCGATGTTGTACCGCTGTGGAGAATAGTTGGTCATTCGCGGTAATACAGCTAGTTGATGCTCCGAGGGCGAAGAAAGCCATGTGGCACTCCTCTTGATTGATTGGTGTTCCTTCCCACGACGATCGGAGAGGGCTCGAAATCTCGTGGGATGTGAGCAGAGCTTCCCCTCTGGAGCGATATGCTGGGCGAAGCATGTACATTATGCTGGCGGCGTTTTTTCGTGTTCGTGGGAAGGCCGTTCCCCATCGTCCTGTCCTCTCCTGTCCTCTCCTGTCCTGTCCTGTCCTGTCCTCTCCTATCCTTCTACCACAATCACCCTCCAATCAAAAATCTCACTTCCCCTTAAATCCAGTCAAACTCTTAACCTCACCCTCCAAACCCTTCAACTCCTCCAGCTTCTCCTGCTTAATTTCGATACTCTCCAATTTCAGCCACGTCCAATACAGCACCTGGAAAGTAGCCATAGCAATCAGAAAATTCCGCGCCACAGGACGTCCCATTCCGCCTTGCTTATATACCTCGCGATGAGGGTTGCGCTTCTCGGTGGTGGGGAGTGCTTGCGTTTGGTCTGGAGCTTGGTATGGTGCTGGTTGCTGCTGTGCCCGGAGCGGCAGACTTTGCGAGGAGAAGAGGCGAGATGATGGCCGTGGAGCGGGCCATGACCAGAGGGTGCGCTGGAGGGATGGGCGGAACATGGCTATTGATGGATGCGGTGGGTTGGTGAGTCTGGTTGCTACGTGTCGACGGTGTCGTGTCGTGTAGAAGAGATGTAGCTCTACCTATCCATGCACTTACGAGAGGTTCGCGACGCCGATATCGGCGAAGACTTTCACGAAAACACAACAACACTTTCTCCAAGATACAGGTATCAAGGGGTACCGTTCTATACCGCAGACCACCTCCACCTCGAGGATACATCTTGCTCGTACGATGCCTGTCTGGTCAGCGATTTCTGCAAAAGAGTAGCTCCAAGGATGCTGATCATGGTCTGGAAGACTGATTTGACGCTATTGATGACCGTTCTACCTCATCGGCACCAACATCAGCGACAAGACGAATGTGTATTCGGTCAAATGAGTGGCTCGGTCTCAGCCCTGCTCGATAAAGCTAGGTACTCAACAATCTCAATACCGCACGAGAAGACATGAATGAGCGACTTGAGCGGCCAAAGCGACTCTCCCATGCCCGGCTGTGTTTTCATATCTGACTTGTTGCCTCACAGAAGATCCTCACCATGTCGTACCAATCCATGACCTCCTCCAAAGGCCCACATCGACGAGTTCCATTCACTCAATCCCCCTTCTCCCCTGCCATTGCCACCTCTGGCTACTTTCCCGTATTCAGCAGTTTGAGTAAAGGGGTGGCCGAGCGCTGGTGTCCTTTCGATAGAGCGAAGACAGTCCGTTTGGCGCCGTGTACCTCACATATCCACCCTTGTTGCTGCGACGGCATCTGTTGTAGATCCTGTTGCAGACGCTGCGCTGGCCGGTGAAACGCGACGACGAGCATCGATCGCTGTTGCAAATGAGGAATACGGCTGAGCGGTAAGTATAGATGTAACATCGAGCGCGGGTGCTACTGTAGGCAGGAGGTAGCGTGACTGATGTTGGTACCGTGCCGGAGCAAAGCCGTCCCGTCTCGTAGGAAGACGGGACACGGTTGGCGCATATGACGGGGCCAGCGACCGAGTCGATGTCAAGTGGCACGGTGCTGTTGTCAGGGTCGCCGTCGTCGAGATCAAGCGAAGCACCAAGTTCTTCGATGACTGCCTCGCGCTTTTCCGTCTTTTCCAGCATTTCCATGAAGCACACAGCGCCGCCATCGCCAGTCTCGGTTCCTCGGGCAACAATGGTATCGCAATGCACGATCTTGGACTCGACATCGCCATAGATGGCAGCCCCGTAGGTAGCCAGGAAAAGGCTGGAGAGGAGGAGTACCTTAGCTGGTAGGGAAGGTGCCATTCTGAACGAGTCTGTTGAATTCTTGCGATGATTGAAGGTCGGCTTCGATGGTAGAGTCCTCGCACGAGAGTAGAACTTCTACCTCTTCCGGCGTCTTGTTCAAGATGTGAGCGATCTGGTCCAGTGTGAGAAGCACTTGACCAATGCCGGGAATTGTGAGTAGCACGGCGGGCTGACCGGGCTGGGACTCGGCTTCGTGGTTGGAGGTGACGGTTGACGATTGAGGTTCCTCTTCTTGAGTGCGATGAGAGTCTCGTGGCTGTTCGCTGGCCATCGACGTGAGGATGCTCTGCTCGAGCAGGAAAGTGCGGATGTTGTTGGGTGGCTTTATAGATGTGTGGGCGAAGTTTCGAAAGTAGGGAGCTGAGCAATCACGGGACCAGTGCGTCGTAAGAAGTCCAGTTTTTCGTCGGTGGTCATACCATAACAAAGAAACGAGGGCGGGTGAGTGAAACGTGGAATCAGAGATCTGTCACTGTCGCAGTGGCATTGAGCTACCTTTGACCGGTGAGTGAGAAATCAATCGTAGCTTTAGCTACCACGCGGGCTGAGATCAGACACTGGCCTATGAGTACGGTCACTCGGGCGCAGAAGGTGTTTTTTGATGACGGCGAGATGGTAGAAGGTCGCCTCGGACTGGTCACCGCACTATCGCATGGTTCTTTGACGAATATACAAATACGAGCCTTGTGTGTTCCTGTACCTTACTGTATTCAGTAATGTACATGTACTCAGTTCAGCCGTAGCAGCAACGAGTCTGTCGCAGGGTCTGTGACGTACACCTAACTCCTAAGGTAGGTACTCACCTGGCTTCACCTCTGCCAATATGCCCCGGTTGGCTCAAGGTAGTGAACAGGTAGGTATCAGCGTAGACATAGGTATTTGCAACCGTCCAGGTCTTGTGCACTACAACCTGGCAAGTAAGCAGCGATGAGCGTATTATTGGTCTACTGCCGTTGCACAGAGGTAGAGCAATGGACGCACCACATACAACAAGTAGATAGACTCAACACTAAGGTAGGTAACCAGCCTCGACATTACCCATGGCTCATATTTGAAGGCAACTAGCCGTGTTTCTCCGGTATTCCCTAGTTCTAATTCCAGAAGACTCGATTCTCCCTCCGCAATCGATCAAGAAGAAGAAGAAGAAAAAGAAGAAGAGCACGATCTATAAAAGTCCCCGATTACCTACCTTACCTACTTTACATCCATCCATCCATCCATCCATCCATCCCTATCTAGGCATAGAGTCAAACACAAAAGACATACATGCCATATACTAAAAGTAAGTAACGCAGACCACATGCACATGTACTCCCCAATTATGTCCGCATCTTAACGCAAAAGTGAGAAATTCAGCTCTTGAGAAACATGCCTACCTTGACTATTGCATCCTTCGAGTCCGAGCTACAAGACGTGCTTGGAATTCTCAGTCGGCTGATATGAATAAGCTCGCCTGTGAGCTCAGCTCAGCGATAGTCTCATTGTTAAACAGACGGAGTCGCCGAAAGCAATCGGTCGATACCTTAGAGCAGTAAGGTAGGCACCTTGAAGTTGTGTCGAACGTAGAGTTATCACCAAGCAGGATATCTCGTTCGCTAAGGAGGTAGGTACTTTTGCGAGGCGCGTCTCTTGTCTCAAAGTGGATATGGCGGAATCGATATCTTCTGTCGAGTGTCGAGGAAAGCACCAAGTTACCAGTGCGCGCATCTACCTTTCTTAAGATGGTGCGTAACCAATACATGTACATACGTACTGCGTAAGGATACCGCGGTATTTGATCTGGAGATCGGACGACTGTGAGGCCTACCTAGGTATGCAAGCACTCTCGCCGCAGAGTGCGCTTCACAACTTAGGTGATGTGAGGAGGCTGGAAGTTGAGACGACGAAGAAGCCGGACGCGACTACGTGATAGGGATTTGACACAGCTCGGGATCGTGAGTGTCGACTTCCTCTATCAACACGCAACCATCAGTTTGGGGCCTCAAGGTCCTCTATTGCCTCCTGCCACCATGACGGCGAGTTCTGGGGCCTGTGCTGGCTTGACCATAAGTTCTGCTTTACGAAAGCCTTCGTAGTCACAGGTAGTCCACTCCGCCGCAGGCGTTCTAGAATGTTACCCTGATGCGAATAGCAGACATCAGCGTCTCGGCTATCATCTGCCCATTCGAAGGGTCGGCAATCAGCCGACTAGCTCGACGCAAAGTGTTCCGGACAGCGAGCTGAACGCATCACTTCTTTTTGCCGAAACCAAGAAATTTCTTCATCCGCTCTTCCACATTCCCCCTGTCTGCCCCAGCGGCCTCTTTCTTCTCGGGCTTATTCATCGCAGCTTTGTGATCTTCCTGACCTTGTGCCTGTTGAGTCGCTAATTCCACCTTGAGCTCGGTTGCTTTGCTCCGATATTCTTCCTTGAGACTCGGGCCCTGCCGGGCCTGGGTCGAAGCCTCAGGAGACCACACAAGCGTAACAAGCACTTTGCCACGGAAGCCAAAATCACGAACCAGCTTCTTTTGGCTGTTCCTCGGCAGACTGATCATCAGGTTCTTGTCGCCATAAAACTTCAGATCGAAAGGCTCTGGCGCCTGAGCGAGCGTGTTCTGAACAACCGCGTACAGGTCTGCAGCAGTTTCGGTATGCTGGACAGGTGTTTCGATGATGCTCTGGTCGGGGTACTTGACACGAACAGTGACCGTCTGGATTCGAGAGAGCTCTGCTTGCTTTGCTGCTTCTTGCTCTTCGAGTTCCTTGTCGGATGCGAGTTTCTTGTTCTGGCCAAACTTCTGCAGCGATGCTTGCAATGCCCTCGCCTGATCGATGCTAGGCTCAAAGTGCGAAGGGTCATGTGGCACAAGAGCAGCAGCCGGGGTTGTGGAGGTGGAAGGATGGAACACGGCGATGCCATTTACGATATTTGATGCAGCTGGAGGAGGAACGACTCCTTTCTGAGGAGGCTGAGCAGAATGGTCTGAGGGCTGGGGATCTGTGTATGAGGAGGATGCTATCACGTCATTTTCGACGGCCTATCAAGTACATCAAGTCAGTACGTTCTCTGAATGTGTGTAATCGATCCAATGAGGCTGTCCTTCCTGCACATGTTTTGCTTACCTCTGCTGTAGGGCCATCTTCCATTGGCACATCGCGTGGTTCAACTGGATCTTGGCCAGCATCACCTCCAAGCGGCACGTCGGGCGTCCCGGTCGTGGTATCAGGAATGCTCGTGGTGCCGTTGACAGGAGTCGCGTGAGCACCATCACCACTCCCTGTTGTGCTATGAACGCTCTCGGCATCGCTGAAATACTGACCAATTTCCTGCATGGCTTCCTCGAGTGGCTTCCCGCTGGGCTTGTACGTCAGTCGCATCATGGTACTGCCACTGACGCCAATTTGTGCCAGAGTTTTCTGCAGGTCTGTGAAGCTCTCCAATGTTCGCCCCATGACATTCAGACATGGCTGTTCGTACTCCAATCTTCCTGCGCCGGAGCCCACATTCGATGGGGTGGCACGCTGTGTGATGTTAAGCTTCTGTGATTGCACTCCTCCCGCGACAGCATCCTCAAACTTGCGCAACACCAGCCACAGACTCGTAGTGCTAGGAAACTTGTCTTGCAGACGCCGCCCTCCTTCACTTTCCGGTAGCTGTAGCGCCACATTGACCACACTGGCTGATCGACTCCCTTGCACCAGTTGCAGCCGTGCACCCGACGCAAGGCCTGATAGCCTGAAGGGTTGTGATAGATCCAGCGTCTTCTTTCCGTCGTTCACCTTCAGCAAGTACGACTCGGGATTCAGCTTCTTCTTCCTGCATGCCTCTTCCAACACTTCTCGGAGGTAGGTCCCAGGCGTCACCTTGATCAAAGTCTTTTGGAAGGTCGAGTCAACCACGTACACGCTGCTAGCCATGTCGTTCGCCCTCTTTTTCTCTCTCGTTCTCGCTGTCTCTCTATCTCTCTCCTCAAGGCTGCAGTGGGTCCAGCAGAAATCCGTCTCTCTATCGCTCTCTTCAAATCCAAAGCTGCAGTGGGTCCAGCACAAACAACGCGGACGCGTTAGCGGTTGTGATTCTTCTCGCGTAGCCGGCTTCTGATCCTGACAATGGACTCGTAGAGGTAGTGGGTCAACTTGCGGCCGATGGACCAGACGACTGGCGCGTAGTAGATGTAGCTCAAGGCGACGACGATAAGGCGTTCGGGTTTAGTCAGATGGAGGGTAGCTAGGGGGAAGTCCGAGGGCATGCTCCCGAGTCTGCGTATCGGTGTCGAGATCGTTCCTCGAAGTGGTTTGTAGCGAGTTGGTCTGGCCGTGGAGGGGAAGATGGGAAAGATAGACCTCTGAGAGAATGGCTGTGTCAGCAGTTCGATGTGTTTCCACCCGCATCACGTAGACAAACTGCGGGAAGCCCCACCACCTACCTTACCCCATACTACCAGGTACTTCATGTCAGTGACAACAACCACATACCATTGAGAGGGCCTGTCAAAACACACTAGCAGACACGATGATCGTCGACATCTCCTCGCCGCAGCACTTCTCGTCCGTCCTCTCGTCGTCGCGCGTCGTCGTCACCGACTTCTGGGCAACATGGTGTGGCCCATGCAAGATCATCGCCCCAGCCTTTGAGGCTCTGGCAAGCCAATTGAGCAGACCGGGCAGCATCACCTTCACCAAGGTCGACACCGACGCCCAAAAAGACATTGCCCGCACCTACAACATCTCCGCCATGCCTACATTTCTCATCTTCAAAGCTGGTCGTGAAGTCAAGCGCATCAAGGGCGCCGATCCCAAGGGTCTCAACGACGCGATCAAGCAGATCGCCCTGGAGGCACAGCAGAGTGATGCCGGAGCGGGAGCAGGGAGTGCAGAGGCAGGCCCCAGCAATACCACGGGAGGAGTGTGGTGTGGTCTAGCGGGGCCAAAGGCGTACAGAGAAGTCACAGAAGAGGTCGACATCAAAGGATTGGACTTTCTGAACGTGGATGGCGAGTCGGGGGATCGGAGATCTGTCTTCGAGTCTTCGCCGCCCAGCTCACTGGGGAAGGGCAAAGCATCAGAAAGCAGCAAAAAGGACTGGATTGAGTCGGACACGGACGAGCAGCTCATGCTCTACATTCCCTTCCAGTCGACCCTCAAACTTCACAGCCTACAAATCACGTCATTACCCGGTGAGGAGACGACACGGCCACGAACACTCAACCTCTATTCAAATCGGAGCCATGTAAGCGCACCAGTCGCCGCAAGGCATATTCTCGTCTGAAGTCATCTACTGACGTACAGGCTTAGGTTCTAGGGTTTGACGAGGCAGAAGACACGCCCGCCACTCAAAGTGTGGAAATCAAGGACAGTGATTGGGACGAGCAGACACACACGGCCAAGGTGGAGCTGCGCTTTGTCAAGTTTCAAAACATTAGCTCCATCACCATTTTCGTGGCAGATGGGCAGGGCGATGAGGAGAAGACGAGGATTGACCGAGTGCGATTGTTCGGGGAGAGTGGTGAGAGGAGAGCGATGGGCAAGCTGGAGAAGGTGGGAGATGAGCAATGAGAGCAAGTGAAAGATTCCGTGCCGTTGAGTGGAAAAAAGTCCTCTCCACGACACACCGGGAATCCAGTGCCAGCGTAGCGATATATGCTGTGCACAGACCAGGGTCACTCGGGCTAGCCGTACCCCGTGCCTCGGACGCTCACAACCTTATCGATAAGGGTCAGCGCCTGTAGTAGGTAGCGATAGAGCATCGCGGCCTTTGCCCCTTTTCGCCAGACCTTGTCACTTGAACTCTCTTCTCCCGGTTTCTCTGTTATAAGGTGAGTTATGTGTACCGTAGTATAGTCCCTTCGACAGCCGACTGTCAGACAGTAGACTGTCAGTCGATCCGCAATACGAATATTGCCTAAGAGGGACTAGTTCTGCATTTTTAGGTACAGATTGTATGAATTATGATTTATGAATACATCCACGCTACCACGTACCCGTAACCCGATCGCTAGAGTATTATTGTACCTGGTAATTGAAAGGGCTTGGCATATGTCAGTCCAAACATCACAAACGGATGAAAAGATAAGTTCCCCGCTCATCCACTCACAACAGTCTCGTCGGACTTTCTGGGCTTGCCGCCAGCCTTCACCAAAAGGAGTGTCACCAACAACTCGAGCGCTTGCGTCCATTGACGATATTACGGTGCAACGCCATCATGGCAACTCGCAAGAGCGATATGCTCAAACCTGAGGGCAACATAAACATTCCCGAGCTGCAATCCGACCTTCGTCGGAAGTACCGTAATGTCGGCGCCAAGGTCGAGGAAATCTGGCGCAACTTCACGCCCAAGCAACGGGAGAAAGCAATGCGTGAGGCGGTGGGCGATGGCAAGGTTCTAAAACACTCCCGCGATCCTGGGTTGGCCGGCCTGAGACGCGTTCTCCCAGACTGGAATCTACAAGATATCACGTCTACTCCGGACTTCTTTCTCGATCGCTTGAAGCATCGCGTGAAGACGAGCCTACAAACCCAACACTTTGAAGGCGCGAACGGAGGCCCGGGCGACCAGGAGATCATCCGCCCTGGCGCTCAAACAATCAATATCAACGAAAATAAATTCGGCTTGTTCATCAGTGATGACGAACAGTACGGCCAATATGTAGAAACCACTGGAGCTGAAGCAAGGCGTGCGTTCATTGAGAACATGCCTGTAAAAGTTCGGCTGGTCATCCCGGGCAACGAAGCATATCTCGTCATCAGCAGGCAAACATCTACGTTCATTTTTTATAATAGCTTGATTGAAGAGATCTTGGATTTAGGATCCGACAGCAGAGCTACGAAAACCGCTTCTTCGGCCAGGAAAGCCACCAAAGAACCAGCCAACGCGATGGCCAAGCTTGCGCTTGAACCAAAGCCTCTTAAATCATCTATCGCTGAAGTTATCGCTCAGGCAGTCGAGCAAAAGGTGGCATTAGAGGACTACCTGGCGCTCTTACGAAGCGAGCCCGTCGTCCTCAACCAGTCTGTCAACATGACAAACAGCAGCCGGCCAGAGCTCGTCCCGGATGACCGAGGACGCATACTTCCCATGTTCACCGACAAATATATCACCACGGCGTTCTTCGAGGTCATGTGTAATGCCGTCAAAACCATTGTCACCTGGGAATACATCGTCCGCCTGGTTCGCATGCTAGAAGGAGACGGTATGAACGACAAATTGAAGCGGCCAGTGGTCGTGCAAGAGCTCTCCAACACATGCCATCTGGAGTACCGTCGCGCACAGTCGGAATTAAGACGGCAGATGTCGCAGCCCGCTGGTATGGCATCCAAGTGCTTCAGACGCATCACGACGGGTGGCACGTCCCGGGTGGTCATCAAAGGTCAGCCGGCGGACTATACTGTGTCTGACCCTCAACTGCACTACATTCTGCGGATCTGCCATCCCGATGCCAAGCATACGGAAGCCGCGCAATGGATGCAAAGACTTGATGACCACAACACACGGCACCCTGACGATTTCCAGCGACTGACTGAATTCCAAGTCCTCGCGCTTGGTGATGTAGCGATTATTGTCAGTTTCATGCACACATTGTCTACCTCGTTGGCCATGGTAGCGGGGTCGAAGAAGCTCGGTGTTTTATTCACGACGAGAATGGGAGAGCTAGATGCTGAATTGGCGCAATACAAGGGCGAAGCAGATTTCAGCGATCACGTGGTGCCCATGGGCAATCTGTTGGAGCCAGGTGTCGCGAGCAAGGCTCTCGAATCGCTCGAAAACTTTGTGATCGAACGGGCTGGAACCAGCCTAGGTGGACTGTACGAGGAAATCCTGCATGATTGCGTGACCGACGTAGAGAAGAAATGTTCAGACGCAAAGCTCAATTTCGACAAAGCTCAGTCGCAACAGCAGCAGCAGCAGCAACCACTCGCCCCACCGATCGTAGAGGAGCCCAAACCCGCCAGCTTCCGCGCAGAGCAACGAAGAGAGAAAGCGAAAACCCGCCCGGCCGAAGAAGTGAGCGCATACAACATCACAGCCCTCACGCCCGCCCAACTCGAAGTCGCCGAAGAGCCCACTCCCCAACGACTCAAAGTCAAACCCTCCACCGCCTCCGTCTTCTTCACAATCTTCGCCAAATCTCAAGCCCGCGGATCCGTCTCCTGGGCAAATTTCACCAGCGCCATGGCCGATCTCAATTTCTCCGTCACGCCCAAGTACGGTTCGGTGTTCACTTTTCATCCCCCACAGTCGATGGGAGCGACTCGCTCCGTCACTCTCCATCGCCCGCACGCGTCCGATATCGAAGGGTACAAGCTATTGATTGTCTCGAGAAGACTATATCGGACCTACGGCTGGACTCAGGAGACGTTTGAAGTCGAGGAAAGTGTATCGTAGTATAACTTCTTTCTCTCGCGAGTATGACCATGGCACTCGAATGAGGAAGAGAAAAACTGTGCTCGCCTGTCCATGCGTTTCAAACTACGCAGTTTGGTAAGACTTATTGAGGGAGGCATCCTCTCCTGTAGCCTAAGCTCGTTGAAGCGAATGAAGTCTTCTTCTACGCTACTCTACCTTACTCTCGCTTATAACTTATAGCTAGGCCATTTGTCGTTCCTCCCTTCTTACCACCACCACCCATCCACCCATCTATCCATCGATCCACCCATCCTCCCATCCCTCCCCTCCCATCCCTCCCCTCCTCTCCCCTCCCCCCCGTCCCTCACGCCCACAATTCCCCATCCACAGAACACTAGTCACCACCATCAAAAAGAAAAAGACAACGCCATAATTTACTCTATCCATCTCCTCCAGCTTGCTAACACCGCCCCTCCCCCTTCCTCTTCCCCTTTGGCTGTCTAATGTATATGCGAAGAACTGACTACCTACAGTTGTATAAGATCTAGCGAGAAAGAGAAGGCAAGGCAAGGCAAGTAAGTAAGCCTGACTTGCGGATAGTAGTTCTCTATACTGAGGTTTTTATCCCCTGTGTGCCCCTGAGACCCCTTGGCCCCTTAGCCCCTTATCCCTTTATGGCTCTTATGTCTCTTATCCCGTTGACTCTGAGTGAGATGGACTCATAAATAACTATCTATCTATCCAACAGATTGCTGTTTTTATCATGCTTCTTATTCTTCACACTGTCCCAGCCTCTCACCTTCACCTACACTACGTATTTACGTACGCACAGACGCGTCGTATACCTGTATGTATATAGATAGCCGGCCGGGGCGTGACGCGAGAAGTTCTGTCTAGCTGCAGTGAGATTGAGTGAATTCCATCGATTCTATTGCGCAAGTATCCAGCTATTGACCTGTTGTTGAATTTTACCTACTTCCTGCCTACTGCTGTACTTGCTCACTGACTCACTCATCGTCCCACTCACTCACTCACCCACTCACTCACTCACTCAGCTCAGCTCAACGTTTCCTCGTATCAGATTCCGCACGTGCTGCGGCGGCTGGTAAGCCTCGGAGCCGCGCGTCGCTCATAGCGGCGGTGCTCAACATCTCATGCGGTGAATTTCACTAAAAAGGGTCCGTTGGAGGCTGCCGCCTAGCTGCACGTCCCCCTTGCTCAAAAAGGGGTCCTCGCCCCCCTCTTCTCTTTCTTCTTCTCTCTTCTTCTTCTTCTTCTTCACCATCATCATCACCTCGCAGCAGCAGCAGCAGCAGCACACGCAACGCTGCCATCCACCTCGGTAGGCTTGGACTTCCAACGAACGCGCGCTTCTCCTTCCCCTTTCAAATACTGACACTGTTGTCAGCATGATGGACACGGAGAGTGTGACGGAAACTGACAGCGCGGCGGACACTGCCACTGCCAACATCATGACGGACCGAACCAGAATGCAACTGGTCTGCCGTGTTGCCGAGCTCGAGACAGAATTATTCCTCACCCGCGAAGCGCTCAGGCAGTCAAACGAGTCCAAGCAATACCTGATTGAGTATATCAACGGATGGAAAGGCAACTTTGGCCCCAACAACGTCGCGGCCGTCAGCGGAGCCCAGGACATCGGAACAAGCAACGGGGCTGTGAAACGCAAAGATTCAATTACCAACGTGATGGATACGTTTGTAGAGTGTATCTCCGACGAGCAATTTGTGGACCCTAAGAGGGAGAAGTCAATTCTGGATGAGGATGATGTCCTCGAGGATCAGACTCCGAGTCTCGTGCCGAGTACAGTTCAGGATAGCAAGCCTGATGAAGAGTCCATCGGCCAGGACACTGTCAGCGAGAATCGCAGGCCCTCAATCGGCTGCCCAGCAGTTCCCTCGGAGGAGCCACTGGGATTCACCATCTATCACCAAGATGACACGACAACTTTTGTTTACACGGGCGGACGATGCCAGTCTCCCTGTCATACAATTCCACGGCGTCAAGCAAGACCGTTCCTCGATTGGGAGCACAGAAAGCTCGCGGGGAATGCGTTTGTCTGGGCCGAAATGACGGCAGAGGAGTTGACGGAGGTCTTTGCGCGTTATGCGAAGGAGCATCCGAAACATTCTGCTGAGGAGTACCACAGCTACTTCGAGGAATGCATTCGACCGGCCCATGAGGAGCGAGAAAGCCGGCTGCAGAAGGCCAGAGAAGCCCTGTTGGTACCTCTCGTCTCGATTGAGGCCGACGAGCAGGCACAAGAGCAGGATCCGATGATCCCGCGCACGGACGAGACAGAGGGTATGGTGTGGACGACGGGGCGATTGCCTTCCCCAGACTCCAGGACCGCGGAAGATTTCGAGAACGATGTCCAGCGCGCATTCGGGGTCGAAAGTGGTCGTACAGGTTGGAGTTCAAGGACCCGGCAGCAGGAACTGCACAACATTCGCTATGATCCAGGACGCGCCGCAGCAACCACGTTTGACACGGGATACAATCCTAACCCCTACTGCCCACCAGCCGAAGTTAATTTGGACCCATATAATACCATGGTGGTCAGCAATATCTCGGTCGGCACGACTCTCTCCCAGGTCCTTGACCAAATCCACGACGGGGGGGAAATCTACTCGGCCGTGTTCCTCAACACAGCCGGTTTGTGCACCAACCCCCGAATGACCACCGAAACGGCCCTGATCAAATTTCTCCACGATGGTGACGCCAGCTCCGTCGTGAAGAATTGGAAGGAGCACACCAACACCTCCATGACCGTCCAGCTCGTTGAGACTGTCTCACGCCCGATCCCCAGCCGCATCTGGGCGGAAATTGACCGTATCAATCTCAGCAGAGTGCTGTTCATAAAAGATGACACGGGCTTCTGGACGCCGGGCAAAGTCCTCCGGCAGCTGATGCGTCATGGAGTGAGGTACCCGCTGAAGGTGATGTTTAACCTCTCCCTTGAACGAACCATGCACTTTCACTTTGCGAGCTTGGCCGAGGCGAAGGCAGCTTGGCTTGCGGTCACTCGCGACCACACAGTTTTCGACGGCATACCCACGGGCTTCGTCGCGGATCCATGTAGTGGGCCTGCTTACGATGGAGAGTCGGAGGGTTTGAGTGATGGTTGGTGCGAGTACGTCAGGCTCACGGAGGAGACCTGAGAGCCCGAATAACATGGAGGACTAGGGTAGAAGGATGACGACTTTGATGGAACTCGCTCCAACATCGGGGCTCAGTCGACAAAGTTCGAGGGTTACCTAATACGCGTCGAAGACTCCAGACTCAGGCTCCATTCGGGCAAAGTAAAATTGGGGGGCAGGCACGGCGGCATATGTATCTTCGCTGTTGATGGATGTGTTGATTACCTGCCTCAGGCACCAGGTAGAAAAGGCTTTCCCATCAGCAATGACAATGACACAAAAGATTCTACTCTTCTTCTATACCGTGCCTGTTCCGTTTCCCATCCGGGAAATATTGTCCAGAAAAGGTGCCGAGATGTGTTGCCACTGCACTGAACCGCGTCGCCGGCTTGCTCGCTTCATCATGACTCTGATACAGTGTGATGTTTCTCCAGATCCATTTACCTAGTAAACTCCAGATGGGAGGTCGAGGAGACTACCAGTACCTACCTTACCTAAGGTATCTAGGTACAGGTAGGTACATGTAGCTGGCTGGCTACTTGCTCACGTCAGCGGGAATGAAATTACCTAGCGATAGCAGGAGCAGCAGCACAGAGATGGAAGCCCCAACCATGGAGGAAGGAGGTCACGTGAATGTATCAACTATGCTAGCCACATCAGTTGAGATCAATTCACGGGAGAGTCGTACGGCGGAACTCGTACATGGCTGCTGACTCGCATCAAGAACAGACACCTAGTCGTCACAGAGCAAAACATACAAGGAGAGCGCGTTGGGCAATTGATGCTAGCCAGACACAAGTTGTGACTGGCGCACGACAGCTGTCAATCCAGTGCACTGTCGCTCCAAGTAAGTAGTAGTCCGCTCGCAAATTCAGCGCGGGTCCATGTCGTGAGACCGGGACGAACACACGTACAAGGATGAGTGCAGCAGGCAGCGCGCATATCTGGACCTGTATGTGATAGATGGTGTGGTAGATGGAGCCGTGGGAGTGGGCAATGGTGGTACTCAAACAACCGTGGTTGAGCCTCTCAGTGTACTTTCGATTATTACAATTACTCAAGCGCTCATCCATAACTCATGGCCCGTTAATGTCTTCGTCACTGCAATGCATCCTTCCCGGAAAATGATACAGCCGTGGGAAATAGCTATGCCGCTTCGCTCCTGAACAGACCAAAACTCCAAATGCGTGCAAGCAGCTCTTACATGGCGATACCAAACACGGCCATGCCCAAGAGAGCAAAGAGGCCAGTGCCGTAGTTCTGAGCAATGCTCAGGGCAGCTGCGGAACCCGACTCGGTGGGAGTAGGCGTGGAAGTAGCAGAAGTCATCGAAGCACCGCTCGCGCCGCCAGCGCCGCTCGTGCCACTCGGGCTCGAGGTCATGCTTGCAGCGGCAGATGTAGTAGAAGAGCCACCACCGTTGCTGGACTCCGCCTCGGTGGCATTCATCGAACCGCACGTCACCGACTGGCATCCAGCCTGCCCATCGAGGTCGTCAGGGTGGCTGGCGACGCAGTTGGTCTTCCATTGCTCGCAGATGAAGAAGGGCAGAGTCTGAGTGTAGTCGGAGATGTTGCGGGGCTCGTTGTCAGGGCAGACGCAGTTGTACGTCAAGTTTTCCTGGTCCGAGTTAGTCTCCCAGCGTTCGATGGTGACAACGCGCACTTTTGTTTTCCACTCACCGAATCGCACGTGTTTGACGAGGCGCGACCACCGCAGATCTGGGGGCAGGCAATCATCTGGCCACGGCACCATGACTGCCTCAGTGCGGGTTGGATCTGGGTCGCATCGATGCTGAGATTGCCCGAAGTCGAGTAGTTTTGCGCGTTGGCAACGGCAGCCAGGGCCGTCACGGCAACGAGGAGGGTGGAGCGGAACATGGTGATGGGTGCGTGGGTGGATGGGAAGATGGGTTGACGGTTCGATGGAATCTGCTGCGCCAAAGAAAGCAAGTCAGTTTTTCTGGTCGACGACACGTTGACGGCCACGCGAAGAGTGGACCTGCTAGCACTCGCGTAGGTACGAACCTTTTCGGTTGCAGTGCGGTGCGGTGCGGTGCGGTGCGGTGCGGCAGTGCACAGTATCAATGGATTGATGGCGGTGCGGAGAGTCGCGATGCAGATGAAGATGCTGCAGAAGGAGGAGGAAGAGGAGTCGGGAGGATGAGGGTTCAGGTGAGGGTGAGAGTGCGAGTGGGCAGATGTTGGTGGGCAGTAGTGAACAGGCGGGCGCCTGCCCCATTCTTGTTTTATCCTCGTCCTCTCGTTTCCTCGTCTCACTGGCCTCGTTGCTACGGGCATTATTATGGAGCTCGGACGCACTTTCCCAGCCTGCTCCCGCCTGCCGAGCTTCGCATTGGCTGCACAAGCGCGAAACCGTAATCGGCCACCCGCGGAGCCTCACCTCTCACCCAACCCCCAGCACCGACCTACCATCGGCTTTACTGTTATGTCCTGATGATAATGATGAAACTGATGATACTGGTAATGCAATACTACCTGGTGTCTCCCCCAATGGTGCCCCTTCTTCTTACAGTCAGTAGGTACTGACAGGTACAAGTACGGGAGTGCCCATATCGCAACTGGTTACTGCCGAGAGCTCGCCTGCAGAAAGTCGAAAGTCAGATCGTGGCCCACTAAAAGTAGAAAGTAGCGCGTCCGTTTCCGGCAAGCGGCTCTGGCACCTTGCTTTCATTATATTGTGAAGAGGAACATCAAACCCCCCATGTCTGCAATTCCACGCCAAATTGATGAAAATTAGTTAGACGGTATTGCCCGTTGGTCGCACACAAAGTATGTATAATGTGCCCAGCATTGGGTATCAGGCAGCTTCCCACAGGCTACATCTCACTTCTCACCACCGCCGCCTCCGCTGGGAGCAAGCCTCCTCTCCTCATGCACACACACACACTCTCTCTCTCAGAGTCTCTCTCACTCACCCTCCCGCTGCTGCATGGTGGACCGGCCTCTCGTCGCCACCGCTCGGTCCATCCAGGTCGTGGCTGGTTGGCGAGCTCGCCTAGACCTAGACAGGCCTGCAGCAAGAATATTTACACTATTTCCTTGTTCCACAGCACCAGCCGCGCACCCGTCGGCCGGCCTGGCAGTCCGCATAACGCGTCGAACGCGACTCACCTCAAATCTTGATTCCGCTATCCTGCACGAGTCAGGTGAGATGATTGGAGTCAGTAGCAAATACATACAGTGGGTGTCATAAAAAAATCCATGTTCTTCACCACCATCAGAGTGAAGATCCCGAGCGCGTGCGTGCACGTGAAAGTCCTCGTTGATCCCAACGTCGTCGAATGATCTGGTAGGATGAGAGGCAAGAACGCTTGATCTGTGCTTCGGGCGTCTCCGAGGCCGCCTCCGATCTCACAACAACCACATCTGCACTCCAAACGTTGTACCGTACCTGTATGTAGATACAATAGTCGAATTTTACACCAATTTCCCAACACACACACCCACACCCACATACCCACGCGATATGCCAACATGACACGAAAGTGTATCCTCGCAACATCGCAGTTGAACCAGTGGGTGCTGGACTACGATGGCAACCGGTGAGTGTGACGCATCTGCTGAGAAAGTGCTGCTCTCACTACTCTCACTACTCTCACTACTCTCACTACTCTCACTACTCTCACTACTCCACTCTCGTCCATTCGAGCCCTCACCGCGACACTCACTTCCGCAAGTGAGATATCGCCGGCCGACGAGCTGATCAGTCACCTTCCAGCGACCGCATCATCCACGCCGTCAAGACTGCCAAAACTGCTGGTGCAAGCCTGATCCTGACTCCCGAACTCTGCATTACCGGTTATGGCCTGCTCGACCACTTTCTTGAAAACGACGTCTACAGTAACTCCTGGGACATCGTCGCCGAAATCATTGTCCATCCCGATTGCCAAGACATCATCATCGACTTGGGCATTCCCGTCCAGCACCGAGGATGCAGCTACAATGCCCGCCTCCTCGCTCTCAATGGTGAGGTGCTTGCCATCCGCCCCAAGCTCGATCTATGCAATGATGGCAACTTTCGAGAGATGCGCTACTTTTCGCCCTGGACGAGACAGCGCGTCGAAGACTATCGTCTGCCTGATGCAATCTCCACGCTTCCCAGGCATCAGCAGTGGACTCGAATTGGCGAGGTGGCCTTTGAGACCAGAGATGCATCGTTTGCGTCAGAAACCTGCGAGGAACTGTGGACACCAGACTCGCCGCATGCACTGTATTCTCTGGCCGGCATTGAGATTGTGCTCAACTCCAGCGGCAGTCATCACGAGCTTCGCAAGCTGGACACACGCATCAACCTGATCAAGGAAGCCACTGCCAAGACCGGTGGTGTGTACATGTACTCCAATCAACGCGGATGCGATGGTGACAGGCTCTACTACGACGGCTGTGCACTGATCCTCAACTCGGGCCATGTTCTTGCCAAGGGCTCGCAATTCTCGCTTCGAGACGTAGAGGTGCAGACTGCCGTGGTCGATCTCGATGAAATCTGGGCCTTCCGCACATCGAAGAGTCGAGGCATGCAAGCCAACAACCCCAAAGTGCACATGCTGGAGCGATTGAAAGTGGATTTCGATCTGTGTTCGGGTCAGAAATACTCACTGTCAAAGCTGACACCTGCGATGCAGGACAAGGACCTCTACCACCTCCCCGAAGAGGAAATTGCCCTGGGACCTGCATGCTTTCTTTGGGACTACCTTCGTCGCTCCAGAGCAGGTGGGTTCATCGTTCCCCTCAGCGGCGGAATCGACAGCTGTGCCACTGCCACGATTGTTTTTAGTATGTGCAGGCTCGTAGTTGCCGAGATCAAGGCCGGTAACAAGATAGTTCTCGACGATGCCACCCGTCTGTGCAATGGAGAAGATGTCACAAGCATGACAGCTGAACAGTTCTGCAACAAGATCTTCTTCACGGCATTCATGGGCATGAAGGACCGATCATCAGTCGAGACTCGTACTCGCGCGGAAGCCCTGGCGAAAGCCATTGGATCATATCACATCGACACCAACATCGATCAGATGGACTCTGCACTGCGAACACTGGTGTCGAGCATTCTGCAAAAAGAGCCTCAGTTCAAAGTGCATGGCGGCTCACAGACAGAGAACTTGGCATTGCAAAACTACCAGTCCCGGTCGCGCATGGTCTTGACGTACGGTCTTGGGCAGCTTCTCCTCTGGTCACTCGGAAGACCCGGAGGACTCCTGGTGCTGGGATCCGCCAACGTAGACGAGTGCCTTCGAGGCTATCTCACCAAATACGACTGTTCCTCCGCAGACATCAACCCCATCGGCGGCATTTCCAAAACCGACCTCAAGCGATTCATCGCATGGGCGCAAACAAGCTTCGCGCTCCCCATCCTCGGCGAATTTCTCGACGCCATCCCCACTGCCGAGCTCGAACCCATCACAGCAACATACGTGCAAAGCGACGAAGCCGACATGGGCTTCACCTACGACGAGCTCTCCATCTTGGGCCGTCTGCGCAAGACCTACAAACTCGGCACCGTCGGCCTGTTTGAGCGTCTCGTCGTCGACTGGAGCGACCGGCTCGCGCCTCGGGACGTGTACAAAAAAGTGCGAGATTTCATGTACTATTACGCTACCAATCGCCACAAAATGACCACCATGACTCCTGGCTTGTACTTGGAATCGTACACGCCCGACGACAATCGATTTGATCTCCGACCGTTTTTGTATCCTCGATTTACGTTCGAGTATCGAAAGGTGGAGAATTTGCTTGATAAGGTATTTTCTTTTTCTTTTTCTTTTTCTTTTCCCCTTTTTCTTTTCTTCTTGTTGCGAAACTACACGTATAGCGGAGAGAGCTTTATACACACACACATGAAAATGTACTGACGTACGAAAAAAATCAATAGATGGAAAAAGGCGAAGTTACTCATCCAAAAAGCAGTGGAACCTAATCTGATCTTGATGCTTCTCGTCTACATACTCGTTATGAGAGGCAGTGACGGTGGTGGTGGTGGTGAAGATAGAATATTCTACTGCACGTACCACCCCAATACATAGGTACCAATACAGTATAGATTGAAAAAAGAGAAGAAAAAAATTACCTGACCTGACCTTATCTTACCTGACCTTCACTTTCAAGAAGAAGAGAGACCACGCACACGTACCAGAAAGACAGACATAAACTCATACTTGCCTTCTTCACGCCACACGCACAATTCTCACAAAACTCCCTCTCATATCACCATTCCACCATCCGAATAAAAAAGGAAAAAAAAGAAAAAAAGAAAAAAAGATATCGGCCAAATAAAGTACTTATACCTATGTATGTATCTACATCTATCTTTTTTCCACATCACAACTTCGCATAAACCGCCTCAAACTCCTCCTCGGCAATACGCATCACATCCCTCCCATAAATCATCTTTTGCACATCCGCATCCGCCCACTTATCCGGCACGCCGCCCTTGCCGCCAGCGGCTTTGAGCGCAGCAAATTGCTTGTCGCGCTGTTCCTTGGCCGCGCCATCGCCCAGATGCAACGCTTTGCCACTCGCTGCGGCCAGATCGACGAGTTGATATGCTCGTTCGCGGCGGACGTGTTCGTAGACTTTGAGGGCTTTGTGAATCGCCTCGGGAGTCACTCCTCCTTTGGCAGTGGTGGAGAGTTTCGCGAGAACGATGGAGAGGACGGCGCCGTCTTCGATGGCTTGGGCGGCGCCTTGGGCCAGATGAGGGAGAGTGGGATGGCAGGCGTCGCCGACCAGGGCGACTTGTTCGTGGACCCAGGTGGGGAGGGGTTCGTGGACGCGGAGTTTCCATTCGCAGACTTCGCCGTCGGGTACCAGATCGAGCATGCGCTTGACTTTGGGGCAGAAATCGTCAAAGACGTGCATCATTTCGGGTTTGCTTCCTTTGGTGGTATACGAGGCAGAGGGCGCAGAGGCAAAGTGTTTGTCTGGTTGCACGGTGCTGAGATTGTAGATCTGTTTGCCCGACACGGGATAGGCAATGATGTGCCGTTTCTCTCCAATCCATCTCGTGACGCCCTCGGAATCAATCAGTTGCATGAGTTCCGGGTCGTCTTTCATTTGCTCGCGAGTGAGCATGATGCGGTAGGCCGCTTGGCCCGTATCGACAATCTTGGCGTCGATTTTGAGGAGGCGAAGCATTTGATCTCGCACGACTGATTTCACACCATCCGACGCGAGGAGCACGTCGCATGAGACCTCCACAGGCTCCCCTTCCCTGGGTGTTGCGAGAAAAGAGGGTTGGGGTCCCCACGCCTTGACCTCGGTCGCTTGGGTTCGAAAATGAAACTTGATGGCTTTCTCGCGTTGACAGCCTTCGTACAACGAGCCCGCGAGAGAGGATCGATGGCCCACCATGTGCGGATATTGATACGTAGCGCGGACATATTTGAGGTCGACGTGGCCGAGTTCCTCGTCGGTGGAGCCCTGTCGGATGCTGGTTTCCTTCAGATCCACGGCATCCTTTTCAATGTCCGCCCAGACTCCCAGACGATCCAGAATGCGTGCCATGTTGGGAGCGAGTTGGATGCCGGCGCCCACGAAGCCCAGATTCGAGGCACTTTCGTATACGTCGATGTTTCGAAAGCCCTTCTGGGCGCATGCTAGAGCGGTGGCGAGACCACCCATTCCTGCGTTGTGTAAGCCATCTATCTCGATCTCAGCTGCATTGAGATGGACAATATGAGAACGAACCAGCGCCGAGAATGACAATGTGCAAGTCGAGGACGTCTACGGGCGCCATGGTTGCGGTATTGTTGGTATATCTAGTCAGTATGGTACATGTATGTAAGTATATTTTCTCTGGTGGGCTGGGAGGTCAGCGTAGAAGAAAGGCAAAGCGGTCACACGGCGTAGAGGCAGACAGAGTGTTCTGGTAGATGTAGTTGACTAGTGATACATGGGCATGGTGGGCACCTCCATTCTTCCACTCCCATTCTCTGACCATCGGCAGTGAGTCCAAGCATGAAAGACAGCTCCCGGCAGAGGACGTCGGACTAGATGAGGCAAGAGCTAAACCGCTTGTTGACCCCGCGGCCATGAGCGGAAGGAGGAAGGGAAGGTCAGCAATGCCGGGAGAAGGTGAGAGTGCTTCGGCCGGAGACTCGGCGTTTAGAGGGGAAGTACACTGGGAATTACTAGGGTAATAAATGCTCGACGAGGCTGAGGAGAGCGTGGAGAGGCCGGCAGGCCTTGAGGGAGGGGTTATCGTTATCCTAGGAAGATATTGACATATTGTCTCTTCCCATCTCACCACTGACATAGTCTACATCACATGTCAGTACGGTATACAGCAAAACAGCCATGCCATCTCACAATACTGGCAACACAGGTAGGCGGAGGAAACATACATATCTCCTACTATGCTCCCCTCCAGTACTCTGCCCGGTCCCTTCTCTTCCGGCTGGCGACACGGACGCGTTCGGAGGTGATGTCAGAGCGCGCGGACACGCTTCCTCGCAGACATGAAGCTGACTGAACGGGCAATGAATGGGACACCTCATGTATCAACGCGCTGGTACCGACTGTGATAGTTCTCTGGGGCAGTCTGGACACCCACGGTAAGAACTGAAGCCAGCCAGCCAGCCAGCAAGCAAGCATGTTGTTTATGCGGCGACCAACCCCCACCACCATCGTTGGTGCTGGTCGGATCTCTCACGCCATTCGATCCACCCTGCTCAACAACAATGCGTCACACAACCGACATCTGTCCATACAGCAACTGGACGAGCAACGCAAGGACCGAGAGCGCATTGTGATCCTCGGCTCTGGCTGGGGCGGCTTCACCCTCTCGCGAAAACTGAGCGCCCGCAAATACCAGATTGTTATTGTCTCGCCGCGCTCCTACTTCGTCTTCACTCCTCTGCTCGCCGGAACCTCAGTTGGCACCCTCGAATTCCGAACCACCATCGAGCCGAATCGAGACTTCCGCGGAAGGAAATATGGCGCCGACTTCTTTCAAGGCTGGGCCGACCAGGTGAACTTTGGCGAGAAGACGTTGACCATTGAAGAGGCCGTCGAAGATCCGTGGGCCACAACGGCATTGACCGAGAGCAAGCATGAGCACAAGTCGAACGAGCAGCGAGGCAGAGAGGTCGAGGTGAAGGAAAAGAAGGGCGAGCTATTCAAGCTCAGTTATGACAAGCTGGTCTGCACAGTGGGATGTTATGCCCAGACCTTCAACACGCCGGGCGTCAAGGAGTATGCCTACTTCCTCAAAGACGTGGGAGATGCTCGCAAGATCCGCAACCGTCTCCTATCGTGCTTCGAGGTCGCTGCCCTCCCCACCACCAGCGAAGAGATGAAGCGCACCTATCTGAACTTCGCCGTCGTGGGAGGCGGTCCGACGGGCATCGAATGGAGTGCAGAGTTGTACGACATGATCCACGAGGACATGAAACGCCTCTACCCGGAGCTCATCCAGTACGTTAGCATCACTGTCTACGACGTGGCCAACAAAGTGCTCGGCATGTTCGACGAATCGCTGTCCCAGTATGCCATGAAGACTTTCTCGCGCCAGGGTATCCACATCAAGACCAGTCACCACATCGAAGAGCTGCGTCGTGGCGTACCGAAAGCGCAGGAAGCTTCGTCTGTCGTCAAGGATGCTTCCCATGTCTATACCCTCAAGGTCAAGGAGGAAGGCGAAGTCGGTGTGGGCATGGTCGTGTGGTCCACGGGCCTGTTGGCGAATCCCTTTGTCCAAAACGGTCTCCAGGACAAAGTCAAGAAGCATGAGCGGAGTGGCAGTATCCTTACCAACGAGCGACTGCAGGTCAAGGACAAGAACGATAGGCCCATCGAAGACGTCTACGCACTCGGAGACTGTGCCATTCTGGAAGGCACAGCGTACCCTGCAACCGCCCAAGTTGCCTCACAAAAGGCAGTGTGGTTGGCCAAACGCTTCAACAAAGGCGACATTGAATCCCAGGAGTTCACGTACAAGAATTTGGGAGTCATGGCGTACATAGGGAACAAGAAGGCCATTCTGGAAGGCAAGGGTGCGAATATCTCCGGCAGGATAGCGTGGCTGATCTGGAGAGGTGCATATTTGACCAAAACCGTGAGCTTGAGAAACAAGATTCTCATTCCGATATACTGGTCGATTAATTGGATATTCGGGCGAGACATTAGTAGATTCTAGATGGTGCACACTTTGTCACCTTTTTCACCCACCACTTGCATCATAAGGACATGTCACGCTACGATGGTGTCTATTTCAGTGGTGAGGATGGACTCAATCACAGCAGAGAAGCCTTCCATCATTCTCATCCATCTTGCGCATGCAATCTGTGGGTGCGATGCGTATGAATGCATGCCTGGGTCGCTCCTGCAGATGTCGATCTGAGTGTTGCTGACGGAAATATGTATACGCAGCGTTGCTGAGTACGCCTGTGTTCCAGAATTGCGTAGAGATATCTACCTGTACCCTCTTGAGTTGGGTCTATCGTATTCATGATAACAAGGTATAGCGCTCCCCGAGAATACCACCTGTAACAAGAAACTGTGCTTGTGCTCAACCCTTCTTGTCACCTTTATCGCAGAACCCAGGGTCCTGTCTAAACCAACAATTGTACCTCCTAGTATCATCGTGTAACAACACTACATCATAAATGTATGAGATATCCTCAAGACCATGAACGTTACTCGTTTGCTCGTTTGCCCGGACGGCCACGGTACACCCGTCAGCTATATCCCAGCAAAGCCGTTTTATTGCAGTGTTTCTCCACTACCATTGACATGGGTGCAACTCATCTGTATGGCTTTGCTGCCTATGCCGCTCTGCGCCGTCTGCGGCTAGTAGCTAAAGGTAACTTGGGTTTAACCTTTTCTTTGGCAGTTCTTCAATGGTAGCCCCTCATGTCAAAGCTCTACGTCTAAGGGGAGGAGGGGGGAGGTAATGAATGACTGAGGGTTTGCGGGCTCGTATGGAGGTGGGTGTTGTATAAAGAGAGCTATCTGTACCTATCTATCTACCGGACGACGTTCCTTTTTTCTCGAGAGCTGAAGTGAAGTATTGAAACTTCTATCTACATACAACAACAAAACGAAGCCTACCTACCTACCCGACTCTTCCTCCGTCCATCCATCCATTCAATCAACTCTCTCAACTATGTCTTCCTCTTCCTCCTCCTCCTCCTCCAACAGCAACAGCCACGGCTCCTGCTCCACCGGCAGCACCGGTTCTTCCCAAGGCGGTAGTTATGAAGTTACCTCTAGCGGCACCAACAGCCAGGCAAGTTTTTATTTTTTTTATAAAAATCAGTCCAACCATAGGTACCTTACCTATAGACCTCAACTCCTAGGAGAGGTACATGTAACAGGTAGCAATCATATGTTACCTCATCTTTTTCGTCTTCTCTTTTCTCATCATAAAAATTATAGGGTAACCACTACTGTTCCCGCGACTACGGCAGTTCTGCATCCAATTCTTATCATTATTCGAATTCGAATGGGAGTTATTATTACTCTAGTACGTCTCCCCTACCTACCTACCTACCTTAGGTACCTGATACTTGGAGTTGGAGTTGAAGTTGGATGGTCCAAGGGTTTTACTGTTTACTGAATCGAGAATTAGACCCGAATGGAAGTACTTACTACAATAATGGAGCGGGGGGCGCGAGGTATAATCCGCCGAGTGGGAGGAAGTAGAGAGGTTGATTGGCTGGTAGGGAGGGGAAGGAAGGAAGAGAGCTGGGGAGGGGAGATGTTGAGGGGTGGATTGTTGCCCGTCTTTGGGGGGAGGGAGGATGAGCGGTAGTGGGAGGTGAGAGGGAGAGGTGAATTGCGGCGAAGCGGACTCTTGAATCGACTGAGAAAGGAAACGGATGTTGTATGTGGTTCATTGTATCGGACATTCTCGTCGCGTAGGTACATACATGACAATGTTGTATTACCTATGCTCACACGGCTGCTGTTTATTACTTTCTCTGTGTCATGATCGCGAGACGTGCTTTCGATGCTTGTGGTAGGTTGTGGCGGAGAATTCCCTTACCTTAGCGATTCGGATTCAATTGTTCGTCCTCGTGGGAAATGACCTTTCTGCGGACGCCCAATTGGGTCGTCATGAAACGGTCCAAGGCACACACTGCTGGCCAGAAGGATAAAGTATTGGTGACACATGATGGGTCCCGTCAATCTCAGAGTGATGGCGCGTGGGACATGTGTACCTCGCGAGACCAGGAAGCATCTCAAAGAGCCCTGGTGGAAGTAGAAGACAGGTACGAAGCAGCGTTGGACGCTACGGGGTGGTCGAAAGCACGACTGATGATTTTTGTGCAGCGAGAAGATGTAGGAGGAGATTGTTACAAAGCCTGCAGCTGTGACAATATGAGCTCCTCGTCTCGCTCCCGCTGGGTCTTTGCTTTCTTGATGCGTGCCGAGCGTCGCTGCGGTGTGGATAGTGGTGTGAATTTCTCTGCCGCTTTTGCAGCTGCCTTCACTGTTTCTGCCTCTGCCACTGCCTCTGCTGTTCCTGCTCCTGCTCCTGATCCTCCTTCAGGTTCTCCTTCTGCTCGCTCAGGTTCAGCGGAACCCGCAGCGGCTGCTTTCTGTCGCTGGATGCGCGCAATAGTGGCTATCGGATTCCTCTCTCTCATCCTTCGCCGATTCTTTCTCTTCTTCCTCTCTCCTGAAGTCGCCGTGGCGGTGGCGGCGGTGTTGGTCGTCCCTTCGGGCATGGTCGTCTGCTCGATCTCCATGGGATCCATGGCGTCGTCGAAGTCAAGCCTTGTACCGTCAGCTTGAGTAGTTCGAGATCGAATGGCGAGGTCGCTGCGAGACGCGTACTCTGTGGATGTGCTCAGCTGCCGGGCGCTCAGTCTGCGCGCTGACTTCACAGCCTTTCGTTTGCGAGCAATGGCTTGGGGAGAATTGTATGCCTCGGCCGCTTCTAGCTGCTTCTTCTGGTGCAGCAGTGTGATCAAGTCGATGTCCTTTTCGTAGTCGTGAGGTCGATGCGATGCCATGGCATTTTCACAACCAATAGCCAACCGTGTGCCTGGTCTGGTTGCATGAAAATTGGGGCTGTTTTTGCCCTGCCCTGCATTTCTCTGGCTTATCGATAAAGAGCTTTCGGGGCGTGTCGGGCCGAACCGTCATCCCGTCGATCTCGGAGCTCCCTCCACTCCGTAAACTTCTTCCTTCGATATGTTCACTAGCAGGTGCTATTTTGCAGTATATGAACACCGCCTCGAGAGACATATCCCATAATTAGAACAACGCTTTATCAACAACGGAAGCACATGACAAGACTTGATACCAGTTCAACCGCATGTGCACTAATGAAAGGATCGAGATGATTCAACTTTCTTCGGGGCAGGGCTCACATATTCTCCAAGACATAGCACCCCATAATACCATCGATATTGCCTATTCTGTACAGGTAGATTGACACCAGATTATGCGGGTGCACATAATCTGGGCTGCATTTGCATGTGGCGCAACGATGTTCCAGGCGCGTGCCTGGTATGTAAACATGCAAGGGATTTTGACCCTGGCACGGGCACTGATGAAAGTCATGATGCCAGGCGATGTTTCGCACTGGGGGGAAATAGAAACTTCGACTGACCGACACTTGGACTGTTCTCATGTGTACAGGTAGCAAGAGACTTTAGCTCGCGCAGCAAGCTTCACTCCCTCAAGATCGACCCTCCCTCCCGAACGAACGAATTGGCCATATAGCACTCTATCAAGTCTTGATCCTGACAGCGAGAACATGCCATCACGCAGTTCATCTCATGAGCGATCCTACCATGATTCTGCTCCACACTCGCCTTTGACACCTCTATCGCCAAGCAGCACCATCCCCCAATGGCTGAGACCGAGTCGAACGCGGGCTGTCATGCTGTCCAAAGGCAGGCTGAAAGTCCTCCTCGTAGCTTTTGGATGCATCCTGATGGGCTGGGTATTGACCTCAACTTTGGCTCCCACCGAGTATGACGATTTCCTGGTGGACGACCCCAGTGGCTATGATGATGCAACATCTCCAGGCAGTGTTGTGCTGGGTGATCCTACAGGATTTGGTGCGCGACCTGGCGTGCCGAAGATGCCGGCAGGGGTGATTGGCGATGTACTACCAGGAGAGGATGTCAGCCTCGCCGTGGAAGAAGACAAGCTACCATCTGTTACTGGGGCATTGGCCGAATTGCACAGTGCGGTCAAGGACAAGCTTCACTCCTGGAATCCCTATCACAAGCCACTAGGACGTTTGCGTAAAGGCAGCACCGCGGGAAACAAAACTTTACCAATAAAGCAACATAACAAGCCGAACGATACCACTGTCGCTGTCGGTGGAGAGCATGTGCACGACGGCATGTCCACAGAAGAGCAATTGGGTGCCAAAACTCGCATTGGGAAATGCACAATCCTATTTTCCGGCAACAGCGCCTGGGAACGTGCACTTCGCACTCACGAACGCCACGACCGGGAACACGGGTACCGTTTCCATGTCCTTCGCCAGCAGATCCTCGACGACGTCTGGTCCAAGCCCGCCTACATTCTCAGCCTCCTTCTTCGAGAACTCGCAAAGCCCGAGAGTGAACGACTGGAATGGCTCATGTGGGTAGACGCAGACACCGTACTCCTCAACCCGTACATACCCATCGATGTGTTCCTACCGCCGCTAGGTGGCGAGTTTGACGATATCCATCTCGTCTACTCCAATGACTGGAACGGCCTCAACAATGGCGTATTTCCCGTCCGTGTCAATCAATGGGCTGTCCAGCTCTTCTCGGCAATCGTATCATTCCGCCACTATCTTCCCGACGAGCCTCTAGTCTTTCGAGATCAATCCGCCATGGACACCCTCTTGCACGACCCAGCGTTCGCTCCCCACATCGTCCAAGCTCCTCAGCGATGGTTCAACGCGTACCAAGGCGAACACAACGAGACTCTCGCACCATTCCAGCTCCGTCGCGGAGACTTTCTCGTGCATTTTGCCGGCGTGCCCAACCGTGAAGAACGCATGGTGCACTGGCTGAATCGTGCCGAGCAGCATTTGGACGACTGGGAAGTCCCCCTCAAGTCAACTTCGTACTTGCAAGAAGCTCGAGATTTCTGGGCAGAACAGAGTGATGCGAGACGAGTGAAGAAGGAAGCTGCAGATAAGATGCGAGCGCACGTAGAAGAGTTGTTAGACAAAATCTCTCAGCGATTGTCAGATTATGGCGAAAGGATCAGTCCGGATACCACAGCAGCCATTGAAAATCAACAAGAAGCATTAAAAGCCCTCTTGGCCGACGCAGAACGTTCCAAAGATATCGAATCAATGGAAACAGCAACTCGCACAATGGAAAAAGTCGTTCAGCCGCTCATTTCTGCGATTGCAGACGCACAAAAGCTCTTACTGAATTCCGCGCACGAAGCCATTTTCGGCGGCGAAAAGGATCTTCTCGACGCAGGATTCAGCGATGGAGGAGATATGTCGGATATCGAACTCGAAGCCATTTCGAGCAAAGTGAAAGCTTTGAAAAAATTGGTCATGGTGCCGCAAGCTGATTGGAATAAAAATGAAATTGCTGCGGCGACTAGTGCGTTGACGGAAGCGAGAGCCGAGTGGAATAAGAAGGCGAGTGCTGTTGAAGCGGAGAAGGAGAAGGCTGAGGAGGCGCGTAAGAAGAAGGCTCAGGAGTTTGTGGATTTGCAGGCTCAGTTGCTACAGGAGGCTGAAAGTGCCAACGCGGAAAAGGCTGCTGCTACTGATGGTAGTGGTGGTGCAGCGCCAGTTTCGACGCCCGTTTTGCCAATGCGTTAGGTATGGGAAGACTGGATCTTCGTATGCTGTAGTGGACTTTTTTCCTGTTTGGATGAGCTTTTCGAGGCGATCTACTCTCTCCCGTAGAATTCAACGAGCTGAATATTAGTTAGCCATTGCCCCCACGCCTCTTCTCTCTCACTCTCTTTCTTTCTTCCTTCCTCAAATCCCAAATTCTCACGTCCCCGCCTATCACCGAAACAACACTACAAATCACACATCGGACACCTCGTCTCCGTATTCGGCGTAGCAGGATACTCATCTTCCCCATACGTACGATTAAGCATCACAGCCCCAACCACATTTCCACTTTCCAGCCGAATCCACGTCTCCAAATTCAAATCATCCTCTCTCACCAAAATCTGCCTCGAACCTCGTTCCCAAGATCCATAACCACCATAACCCGAATGTTGATTGAAGCACAAATGGATTCCATTTCCCGCGATTTCCATCCCGGAAACTAAATGGTTCCATTGATAACACCATGTATCTCCGTGATTGTGACCGCTGAATACGGCCATGAGACCGGGTGTGGATACGAGGGCGCGCATGAAGGGTGCGTCTTGGCCGCCGTAGGTACAATCGGATTCTGCAGTTCCATCGTGGGGACACCAGCCTTGGGATTGTGGGGCGAGAATGTAGTCGTCGTTGATGCCGGGTTGTCGATGTGGATGGACGCCGTCTTCGGATTGTAAAGCGGCGCTGGCGTTAGTGGGGATGTGGACGAAAGCGAGGGAAGGGATGATTTTGCCGTGCTTATGGTTCAGGTGGTTGGTGGTGGTGGTGAAGAATTCGACGACGCTGCGATCGACCCAGTTGGGTTGCGCGACTAGGTTGTCGTCGGGAGTTTTTTCTTGGTAGTAGTGGCCGCCGCGACTGTCGAAGAACCAGAGCAGTAGGCTGGGGACTTTGTTGTTATTATAAGGGAACACTTCCAGATAGTAGTTGGATACACCGGCTTGACGGCCGAAGACCATTTGCTTCGTGAGAGAACCAGGAAAGCGATGTTCGTGAGCGAGGATCTGCTCTCGAGACAGATTAAAGGCAGAGTCATGGTTACCATAAGTGGAAGCAAAAGGCAAATCTCGGTTTACTATCGGAGCAACGATTTGGTCGACATATTTGGAGCTGTTGTGAGCGTAGGTATTTTCACCAGTGATCAAGTCGCCTGCATGGTGGATCAGATGCGGCCATCTCCAAATCGAATACTTACTTACCATTGAGAACGACCAGTTCCTGAGATTCGGCATCGAGGATATCACCCATGATCTTGGCGGTGCTGAGGTCCTGCTGAGGGCCCCAGGAGTCCCATGCATCTTCAGTGCAGATTTCTTCGATCAGCATTGCGTTTGCTATCTTAAGGGGTTTTGACTACATCTTACTTTCTCCAAAGTGTAAATCCGCAAACACGGTGATCCGAAATGTCCCATCCTCGGTGAACCTCAACGGCCTCCGTCGGTGTGAGCTACCATTTCGTGGCACGACCGCGCTCCACATGAAGACAAGAGCGATACCGAGTATAGCACAGACACAGAGTATCTTGACAAGGTGACACCGTTCCGCATGGCGTATTTCCCGCCCACTTTCGTCCGGCAAGGCTTCTTCTATAGACTGTTCGCCATCGTGAAGCCTATGATATGCGAATTTCTCCGCGGATTTCGGCGCCATACTTGTGATGGAGTGATTGTTCGAAAAGCTTAGCAGCCTCGTGTCTCCGAGCTGTTACCCACGTCTAAGTCCCATGGTCGAACACGTTCTCCAAATTGTCCAGAGACGAGGTTCGTGCCGCCTCCTTGCTGACAGGTGGCGGTAAACAAACGGAGAGTGTGCCGAAGCGAGCTGACGAGTGAATATAAGTTATTACAGGTACATGTGTGTAGGAGGTACAATGTAAGCGCGATGCTTGTTGTTGGTCTGACAGGGACCTACTGTAAGCGTAGTCCATCGACGTCACATGCCTCGGCCAAGTTCCCCTCCAGTCCGATCGATATATGTACTGTAGGAAGTACATACACGTACCTACCTTACATGTACTCATGTAAGCGGCTCGACACAACAATAAATAATACCATGTCGTCTCTGCAAAACTCGTTACCATGGACGAAAAGTCCACTGGTAATCAATGCGCCCGTGAGTCGAATTTCTTCTTTCAGCGAAAATCTTCCCATATGCAGAGCAAGTTCCTAAAACAGCACAATTCAGATGGGAGGCTTTGCCACGGCGGAACTCGCGATCGCAGTCAGCAGGTCCGGCGGTCTGGGCCAAATTGGCTCTGATGGCTCCATGAAGAACCTTGAAGTCGAACTATCCAAAGTTGAAAAAGCTCTAGATCGGACGGAGAAAGGTCTTCTGCCTATCGGCGTCGGCCTGCTATCTTTCGTCACGGAACGAGAGAGTGCGCTACAAATTGTCGAAAAGTACAAGCCAGCAGTAGTTTGGCTGTTCGCTGCTCATAAGCTGAGCGATTATGCCGAATGGGCGAAAGAAGTTCGCAAAGTAACGTCACACTCTCAAATCTGGGTGCAGATAGGCAGTGTTGCAGGAGCTCTGGAGATAGCAAAGGACACAAGGCCTGATGTAATATGTGTCCAGGGCATTGATGCTGGAGGCCATGGGTGGGAGAAGGGCGCTGGAATTATCTCGCTGCTCCCAGAAGTTAGTGACGCGCTCGCTGGGACAGACATTGCGCTGGTCGCAGCAGGGGGGATAGCAGAAGGACGAAGCGCTGCTGCTGCCTTCACGCTGGGAGCGCAAGGCGTCGTTCTCGGGACGAGGTTCATTGCCGCATCGGAAACGAAGATCAATCCGCACTATCGGGCTGCAATTCTGGCTGCACAGGATGGTGGCCAGACGACCGTTCGTGCAAAGGTCTTTGATGAGCTTCGTGGCGAGAACATATGGCCGAACGCCTACGACGGACGCAGTATTCGCACTGAGAGTTTCCAGGACCACAGTGAAGGTGTGCCGATTGACGAGATTCGTCGAAGATATGCAGATGCAGCCAAAACGGACAGTGCTGGGTACGCCCCGGGAATCGGCCAGGGCAGGGCGGCGACCTGGGCTGGCACAGGTGAGTTGCGAGACTCGTCTCGACGGACTCCAGGTGCAGACAATGCTGACGTACTTTAGGTGTTGGCCTCGTGCACTCGGAGCAGCCCGCAGAGGCTATAGTAGAAGAAATCCGGACTGGCATAGTTGCGGCTCTTGAGGCCGTCAAAGCCAGATTGTGATTGTGCTCATATCCTATTGACTCTCCTCCCTCGCCCTGGCCTTCTCCCTCGTTCTTCCTCAACGTCCTCGACCTCATCTTTGCCCTTTTCCAATTTGCCATCATTGAGCTCCCACGGTTGCAGTGCCCAATCCGTGGTATCATACCAATCCTCCCCGTCACTCATCTCTGTCACCATGTTGCCCTTGCCGTCAGATACGACATGGCCTTCTGCCTTGCAACTTCTGTACACGAACGAACGCAACCGGTCCGCCTTTTGCAGTCCCCCGTGTAATGCGTCCAATGAGCGCACAATCTGCTCTTGTTTTTGCACGTATAGCAGTAGGAGTTTCCGTGTCTCTTCTGCTTCTTGCGGTGGAAGGCCCAGATCGCGATCGGTCAGGGCGGCCGCGGGTGCTGAGAACCACGGATGCATGGCGGGCATCGCAGCAGAGTCGCTGGGTGTGGGCGAGGGAGTGCGATCACTCGGCCCAGCTGGTGATCGTGCTCGCGCGCGAGTTGTCATGGCATGCCTCTCAGTTCCATTGGATTGCGAAGCCGTCTCGGAACCGGCTTCTGCGTCAGTGATGTTAGCGACTGCGGGATTGGGTATGCTCTCGGGATGATCAATCGGAGGAGTGGCATTCGATGCGCTGCGGGTGTCTCCATTGGTGATAGGTGCTAATGCTCCTTCTCGTATCCCTCCGTGCACGCCATTGCCATTAGCATTGCTCTGACCCGTATGGACTGAATTCGTCATAGCCTCTGCCATGTCCTGCGCCTCCACACCTTCCATGGCCTCGTGATCAGAAACCACGACCCCGTTCGCCTGTGAAGTCGGTTCCGAAGGCTCGAGCTGGTCGCGAGCATCATCGGCGACCACGAGCTCCGGTAACGGTCGATCCAGGCCGAGCATGGGCTGGTCAGCAAGAATGCTCGGGACAACGCTCAGCTTGCCGAGGAATTCCTCGCCGGTGTGCAGCAGCCTGTAGTCACTATCCGCCTCAAAAGTCTGCGAAGGCACCCAGTCCGCGTCGCCTCGGAAACGCTGCAGCAGTCTTTTGGCCTTCCACAGACGGGCATGCTCTCGACGCAGCATCTCGCAAGCTTCAGCAGCCATCTGCGTAAGGCCTTTGCTTTTGTACGGTATGCTGAGCGTCGGATGGTCGGCGAGCTCACTGGCAGACTGTAGAGGCCGCAGCAATTCTTCCAGCAGGATGCCCTCATACGGATCGTCGTATTCGCGCTCGTGATCCTCGTCGTCAAGCTCTCCATCTTCGTCCAGGTCGCCGTCCTCGTCCAGCCAGCGGGGATTCATCGAAATCACGTTTCGCTCGTAGCCGCTATGCTTGACTCTCTACTATCTCGTAAGCGATGCATTCATGCGTTCTGTGTTACTTGTTGCTCGTGTGCCTGGAGTTATGCCCACACACCTTTCTGTATGCTTCTAGTCCGCCGGTATGATCGAGGCGTGTTTCGAGCCGCTGGCGGGGCTTGTCGCCGCTGTCGCTCGTGCGGCGCTTCATGGCCAGTTTCATGCCTCGAATGGTCTCGGCGACCAGAGCCGCTTGCTGTGCCGCGGCCATGTCGAGCTGCAAATACTGTACAATGTCCAAATATCGATTGCTGTGTGATGAGGTTTGTTGATTGTGACCTGAGCTTGCATCCGAATGCTCGGTCGCTTGTGACCGACGCTAAACCCTAAAGCTTGTAACTCTAGCCCCCGGCCTGGACCCTGCTTCCGCTTTCACATTTATCCATCCGGAGTGACGGAACGAACCGACACAAAATTCTTGAACCTCAAAATCCACTTTTGGATCCATTACCACACCGAGAAAGAGACATCACACGCAGAAATGGCAGAGCAAACGATACCAGCCAGCCTCTGGCCGTATGCTGGACCTGCACCACAATTGAGTCAAGTTCTCGGTCAGGTCGCGGGCCTCTTGAACGATCTTGGGTATAGCAAGACGAGCAGCGCTTTGGAAAAGGAAGCCGTCAAAAAAACCGGCCTGACAAAATTGGATCCAGCAACCGGGCTACTTGCTCTATACAACTCATTGGATGCGGCTACCACATCAGCGAGCGACAGTGATGCGGACAGCGAATCCAGCGACAATTCGAGCGACGATAGTGATGATGATTCGGAACAGGATGAGGTCGAGGGCGCTCTTTTAGACGTGGAAGCGGAGGAAACATCGGACGACAGCAGTGACGAGAAATCGAGCGTGTCTAGCTCTTCGGCCACACCTGCGAAGACGAGCACAAAGAGGAAACGGACTGCGACACCATCTTCATCGGGAAGCAGTAGCAGCAGCGACGAGGACTCCAACTCTTCCTCGGACGATAGCGACGCCCGTCCTGCCAAGCGAAGCAAAACTGTGGTTGCATCCAAAGGAGCAAACACACCAGATTCCTCTTCCAGCGAAAGCAGCAGTGACAGTAGCTCAAGCGACAGCGACAGTTCAAGTGCAGATTCTGCAGCAGACGACAGTAGCGATGACAGCGACAGCAGCTCCTCATCGTCTTCCAGTGACGACAGTTCCAGCGACAGCGAGTCTGACTCGCCTCCCGTCAAAACCAAGAAGGCGGAGAAGCAGAAGGCCACAAGTGAAGCTGCTGTTTCCCAGGGTGAAGTAGCAAAGGATAACGGATCACAGTCATCCGCAACATTGCAAGGGGACTCCCCTGAAGCCGAGGAAAAAGAGGAAGATATGAGCGGAATCCACCCTGATCGTCTGAGACGAAGTCAATTCGCGCCCGTCACAAAAAAGGAAGGCGCTGCGAACGCGAAGAAGGCCGCTGTCCCTTTCTCGAGAATTCCAGCAGACCAGAAAGTCGACCCACGCTTCAGCAACCAATATGTCTCGTACGACTATGCTGACAAGGCGTACCAAGATCTTGTGGTGACTAAGGGCAAGGGTTTTACAAAAGAGAAGAATAAGAAGAAACGAGGTGGGTTCCTTGGGCGGTGCCCTCACACAAAGGTCATGGCTAACGTGCTGCAGGTTCATACCGAGGTGGAGCGATCGATCTGGCACCGAAGGGTATCAAGTTTGACGACTAGCGATTATGTTTTCTTGGTACTTTTCGCGACATGGCATCGCATAGTTACTCTTGGGCATGTCCAATACACATACATTCGTGGCTGCGAGGTAACCGCCACATAGATTTTAATGAATCCTTGGACTAGGCATTCTCCGGCTCCCCTCTACCAGACCGGTCTCACTCGTGAAGCCCGAGCAGTTCTCGTGGAGATTGTCGCATGCTGACTGGTCAAACATCCAGCGACTCCCCGCGTTGCGTAATGTGAGAGCTTGGTTGCACAAAGAAGCTACAAGCTCGAAGTGAGTGCAGCCCACCTTACTTATAACTGATCAGTATCAGCTGCAGCCCTCCGACGAGCAGCGCACGTTCCTCCCATGACCAACATGCCTTCGACTCCACCGAAAACCGTGTTCGTATTCGACAACCCCAGAACATGCTCACAGCTCTTCAACAAGCTGATGGCATCGCACCCTCAACTGAGCAACATGTTGCACCCATTTGTAGGCCCTTCCATGTACGGACCGGAGAACCTTCGTCAACACCTGGAAGACAGCGAGCCTGCTTCTACAGCAAGAGACAATCTCGCGCGAGTCTCTGGTCTCACGAGTGAAACCTATCCCCAGGTCGCTGAGCGACTAATACGCCAGGAAGCAGCTTTACGCGCTGAGGTTCTCTCCCGCTCGCCCAAAAGGCCAGGGTGTCAATGCTGACAAGTGAAAATTGAAGGGCACAATTCCTTTGATCAAAGACCACGCACTCTGCGTGACGAAGCCAGATATCATCGCCGCATACATCCACCACCGTAAACACGACACCTCCGCAAACCCCACTGTTCTTCCCGACTCCTTCTTCCTCGACTCGACATCAACCCAAACCATCATCACCATCCGCCACCCCGCTTCCATCCTCCCTTCCTTCTACCGCGTCCAAGGCCCCGTCTTCCACTTCTCCATCACAGACGAGACTCTCAAAGCCATGTCCTCCCTACACTGGTCCCGTCTAATCTTCGACTCCTACCTCTCTCGAGGCCACCAACCAATCATCATCGACGGCGCAGACCTCCTCTCCAACCCTCAAGCTCTCATCTCCACATTATGTCAATATCTATCTCTCGACCCGGACGGGATCCAATACACGTGGCCTGTAGTCCCTCGAGAGCAATGGCCAAAAGATTTGATCATGCAGGGATTTTTCCAGGATCTCTTGCAGTCGGAAGGTGTGAAAAGTCGCCCTAGAGCGGTTTCGAGGTCGGGAGCTGTGGATTTGGGGGTCAAGGAGAAGGAATGGGAGGAAGAGTTTGGGAAGGAGGTTGCGGGGAAGATGAGGCAGCTTGTTGAGGAGGAGATGGAGGATTATGAGTATTTGAGGAAGTTTTGTTTGGTTGTTTAGTGATATGGGAGCTTGAGTTGGGTAGTGGTGTTCGTGTCAATTAAGAGCACTCGTTTTTTTGCGAAATTTCATATCTCGGTTAGTTAGATAGCTTTCTGTGTTGTATCTGGGTGGGTGAGTTGACAGGATAGATGAACCCTCGATGGATTTGTTGAGCATATCGTTCGTTCGTTCGTCAAAGTCCGCCGCCATCCATCCATCTTGAGCTAAACCTGGTGTTCATACTCACAAAGGCGTGACCAAATGTCGCATAGCACTAATCTTTACGCGATTATATACAATTCTAAGTTTCCACCAACCATCAGTCAAGTAGATTATCATCCGAAATGGTCTAGTGGCTAGGATTTCTCGCTCTCAAGCATTCTTCAAATAATGCGAAGTGCCGAGGAGGCCGGGGTTCAATTCCCCGTTTCGGAAATTCTTCTTTTGCTCAGCTTCACATGGAACATAATACATATCTTGCATGCTGTGAAAAGAGTATGTCCATTTTGGTATCCCCTAGAGAACAGGCGAGATCGAGATTGTATACAATTGAAACAGGACTTTGGTAGAGGCTAGCTATAGCTTACTTACCTGGTACACAGGTGTTTCTTTTTCGGGGACACGCGGGGCACTTTGGGAAAACATATCTCGATCGTGGAGGATGGGTGCTTGGCATGGACACACAGCTCCCTAGAAAAATGTGTGTTATAGCTGTAGAGAGATAGGATGATTTTGAAAGTTGAATGTTTGTAAGATGAACGCGGGAAGAAAGTGCTGGTTACAAAGTCCTTTATTGATTATAATTCAGGTTGAGGTCCACTGGGGCGTAGGAATATCATCTTGTAGCAATGGATCAAGCTGCAACTTTTCTACCTCCTACTAAAAGCATCAAGTCGGGCAGCAGCTAGTAGTGATGCAAAAGAATAGCAGATCGTCTGCGAAAAGGCAGTAGGTATGTAGGATCTATACAAAATCACAGTTCACAGAATTATATTTCGTTATATTTGAATAAAAAAGGGACAAAAAGGAAATTCGTACGGGCTCAACTCGGCTGCAGAGAACGATTAGAACATCATCCGTCAACGCTAGGAAGCTCAACGGCGGGTACTCACAATTGAACCAAGGACCTCTTGCAATTGTGATTTGGAGAAACCCAAAGCAAGAATCATACCACTAGACCTGACGACGCCGTTAGCGCTAGGTCAACATGGAAGAGATCGTAGTCGAATCCTCTTACCATTAAGCCAGACGTGTTTGTTATGCTGTTGGGGGATGCGTTGAGTAAAGGTAATATAAAAGCTCATTGAGAAAGTTTCTATAGGAGAACGGCGGCGGTGACGGGGATCCCAGGTCTACGGCAAATGATGGAATGGGGGCACGAGTCTCGTATTCGGTACAAGCTGTACCTCCTGCATTACCTAGCTCAGGTATGTAGTCAGGGAGACTTTTGACGTATGTCTTTCTCCTGCCTACCATCTCTCGTATAAGTACCAGTCTGCTAGAGGTGATATATCACATACGGTTCTTTAACAGCTATAATACGTAGCTGGAGCTGGAGCATCGAAGGTCGTTCCTAGACGTTCCGGTTGAGCCCAGTATCGCGAAATGTATATTCGACTACTACTACAATAACCTTGAATACACATTTATAGGTCTCGTACTTAGGCTCACCTCTTCATGAATAAGTACACGGGCATCGCGCAACTAATTTAACCCTTGGAGCCAGCTAGTTCCTACCAGCTATTGAGCCAGGCGACTCGCACGAGTGGTATCTATCCAGGCTTGCTGCGTATGAACAAGACTTGGCTCTTTCATCTTGAAAACACGACATACTTGTCGCCTAGTGGAAGCTCTTTTAAAACCTCGGGCGGACCTATCATTGCGTGCATGTTGTCAAATCGACTGACTGAATCAGGTTTACGGCATCATTTTCATCACTTCTTCTTCTTCTTAGATGGTCTGTACGCTACGAGAGATGATGGGGAACGCGTCTCTCGTCCTAAATGTTACTGCAAGCGAGTCGAGATGGCGAAGTCGTTTATCGGATGGCGCTTCTCTTTTTTCCGGCGTGTCGAGAAGGGGGTTGAGTAGGTAGCTGTGAAAGGGGGTTACAGATTGTGTATACCTATGTATCCACGGAGTCGATGGCATGCAGTAGATGGGATGAATGTTTTTGTGGTGGTCACCAGACACAAACATGTCTTTGAACTAGCCGATGTCGGCGATTCTGGTGTTTGCATCCACTGAACCGCAGACAGGCCGATATGGCTGTTTACTCCTTGTACAACGAGGTTTCAAAAGGGATCCACAAGGGCATCGACTACAACGGAACAAACAACGGCGCTTAATACCACTATGGCGTCGTTCTGTTATACCATCAACGAATCCGCGTGACTATGTGGCACCTACACTCACTTCATTCGGGGCCACGGTCCTAGTTACATCACCGTACCTCACACATTCTCGAAGACCTTCTCCAAGAAATGCATAATCCAATCCGATCCGCATCATTGCACAAGTGGGAGATGGCTCCGCGACGATGCCACCCAAAGACAGAAGCGCTACATCGACTTTGATTCCAGCTCCTTTGCGACCGAGTCGTGAGCCTTTCCCCCGGGGCGACGGCGGTGAGATCATGGCGGAAGAAGGAAGGCGGGTTCAATCGCATCTTCATCATGAACTTGGATTCGGGATCCAAACTGGTCGCAGAGATTCCGTATCCGGGTGTTGGTCTGCCGCAAAGACGAGCCACTGTATCCGAGGTGGCCACTGTTGCCTACTATACGTACATACCTTCAATGGATCCAGGGCATCTGTATAATGGAGCGCTAACACCAGCTATACAGTACAGCCGCACACGATCGTTCCCATCCCTCGAGTGATGGAATGAAATTCGGATCCTCAGAATCCAGTGGAGTGCGAGTACATTATCATGACAGAAGCTCGCGGAGTCCTGCTCAGTGGTAAATGGCCGCAGATGACAGGGCCGCAGAGGGTGGGTTGCATCAGTCCGATTTTCCAAAACGTGAAGCAGCTTCAGGATCTCGAGTTTCCTGCTTACGGGAGCCTATATTTCCACGAGGAAATCTCTCTGATATCGACGAAGAAGTTCGACCTCGATTGTGGGATTTGTCTCTCACAATACTGCGGTATCGGATATTGGGACAGCGACAGTACCAGCCGTGCGCCCATTCATCGCGGTCCATGTAAGCTTTCAGGCCCATTGTTTTGAAGGACTTTCAGGCGGACTTGATCCATCTTGCAGGGAGAGACTTGCAGGGATTTGCGGACAGTCTGGTCGATGTGGGCATTGCACGTGTCCCCACTGAACTTCCTACAATTGCATCCGGCCCTCCCTACCAGGGCTTACCCCAAGAGCACCGTGACATGCTCACCACGGCTCTCTCCATCTTTCAGGCGATATCGACAAGCCCGAGTGTACAGAAAGCCTCAAAACCGCTCCTATACCACCCCGATCTCCACGCTCGCAACATCTTCGTATCCGAGCATACCCCGACCCTCGTCACCGAAATCACCGAGTAGCAGGGCACCAGCGTAGAGCCAGCCTTCTGGCACGCCGACGTAACACCCGACTTCGCGCATCCGAACGACGAGACATCTGCCAAGACATGTGCAGTATACATCGCCGTCTTAATCCCCAAACTTGCGGCAGCGCAGCGCGTGGACGAGAACATTTTCCGACCCTACCAATACTGTTTTCGCACGTGGAAAGATGGCATCCCGGCTTATCGACACGAACTGGCCGAGACGTGGGAGTGTTGGAACGAAATGAATGAATTACGAGGAGTCGATCGACCCCAGCAGCAGCAACAGACGGATGTCAAATTCATCATCACCCAAGACAAGAGAGCATACGATTTATTCGTCACCGCTCAGATGATGAAAACGGATTTTGCGAATCTGTTGAACTGCGAGACGGATGGATGGGTGCGAGCGGAAACATATGAGGCGACGAAAAAAAAAAGATACCACGATAAGCTATTTCACGGCGCGTTACACGCTGTGCTCGACGATGCCAATGATTCCGAGGAGACGACCAAGAATGAAGAGACGACTTTTCGAGCGCTTTGGCCGTTTTGAATCGAATGCATAAAAACCGAAATGTTATAGCTGAATGCGTGATAAATTGATTTGTCCGCCTATCTAAAGAGAACAAGGAGAAGTATAATTTTACTCTCCAAAAAAAAGGAAAAAAAAGGGGGAGCCAATCACCCCTCTCCTCTCCTCTCCTCTCCTCCTAGATATCCCCAAAAAAATAGAATAAAACCTCTAAAACCTCTTCACAATCCCCTCCCCCTTGGACCTCCTATACCCCTGAAACTGCATCAACAACTCCTCATCCACCCCTCTCAACTGCGAACAACCCTCCAACTCCCCCATCAAAGCCTTGACTTGGCTCGTCAAAGAAGGAATCTGGCCTGTGACGACATCCAACGCACCAAGTAAATCCGGTTTAGCTTGCGCAGCAAACTGATAAGCAAAACAAGCAAAACTATCTTTTTTGGTAAAGAAATTTTCTGCGGGGAAAAGACCGGAGGTGAAAGAGGTGATGTTGAGGCCTGTGAAGGTGTTGGGGCCGTTGGTGTTTCTGTGAGAAAAAGAAAAGAGGGGGGTTAGTGGTTGGTGATGAAGAAATGAGAAGAGGAGGAGTAGGAGGTGAGGCTTACCCGCCAATATTGAGAAATTTGGGATGGAGAGCTGCAGCGTTGGCGGCATCTGCGAGGAAATAGGCGTTGTCGTAAGGGTATTCTATCGGACGTTTGTACTGTTTTTTCCTCATATTAGAAACATACTGGCAAAAGGGGCTTGCATGGATAAGAGTCGAAGGAGGTAAGGTAGGTACATGTACTCACCCAATTCAACGGAATCCTCTCCCACCCTTCCCTCCACACATATTCTCCTCCACCTCCCTCTTCTTCTTCCACCCCAAACCACGACTGCAACACCTCCGACCTCAACTCCCCATGCGGAGACTCCACACTATGATTCGCCATGAATCGATAAATAAAAGTATACGCGGCAGGTTGCACGAGGACACCCGTAAAAGGGCCGTTGAAGAAAAATGGATTGCTGGAAATTTGATCGTCGAAGCGTTGCGAGCGGAAAGCTGTCAGGGAGTTGAGATCGATGATGCCGTTGGGAGACATGGAGATGAGTTGCCGGAATTGGTCGATGATGAGTTTGTAGTTGTTGCCGGTTTGGTAGAGATCGGGTCGGGTGGGTGAGGCGTCGGATTCGTATCTGTTTGTTTGAGTAGACTCGTCGGTTAGTTTGAGCGAGACATTTTTCTCGATAGATCTGGTCGAGCGGAATGGAGGGGGGGAGAGAGGTTTACTTGTTATGCGATCCAGAAAGTCTAATACCGAAAAAGAAAACCCCGTCAGTATCTGATCATCAGGATAAATAAAAATCTCTCAGTCCATCAGAAATATTTCAACATACCCATTCCCAAACCCAGAAAGAGGCCCTCCAACACCCGGAGGAGGCGTCCCATGAATCGACCACGAAATCCCATCTCCATCAATCCCGGCTCCCAGCACAGCGAGAAAAGCAGCAAGTTGAACACCCATTCCAACCACAGAATTCGTAGCTTCGATGAATTGCGTAATAGTCGCATAACCATTGTGCGGTAAAAATCCATGGTTGGCGAAAGCATTCTGTTTTTCGAAAGTAAAGAAAATGTCAGCAGAGCAAAAAAAAAAAAAAAAAGAAAATATCCATCTCCTTCTCATCACCATCATCATCATAACAGACAGACGACACTGTTAATAGTAGCTGATACCTCCTATAACAAAACTCACCAAACCAGGACAAGGACCCCTCAAATCCTCCGGTCCAGGAGCAATCCATTCATGACCACTTCCCGGTCCAACATCGACCAATTGAGCTTCTGCATTAAAAATTCCCACGGGCTCAAATATTTTCGTGGCTCCATCTGCGGTGAGAATTTGTTGTCGTTTGGAATTGAACGTGTTGCTGCTGCTGCTGCTGCTGCTGCTGCGCAGAATCTCGGCTGCTCGGGCTGCGAAGCTGGGGTCTTGGGATGCTGCTTGGGAGAGAATGGAGGAGGGGAAGGCGGTAGCAAGTTGAGGGGCGGAGGAGAGGAGGAGGAGGAGGGGTGGTGCTGCTGCGTAGTACTTCATGTTGTTGTTCGTCCTTCGTCCTTCGTCCTTCGTTCGTCCTTGAGGTAGATCAGGCCAAATTTCAATCCACCCTAAGGTACCTAGGCGTCAAAACAAATCCAAAACAAATCGAAACGGCCAGAAAGAAAAAAAGCTCAAGCAAGCAAACAAGCCGATCGACCTTATACATAAAAAAAACACATAAAGTATCCCTCCAACCACATTTACCTTTCCAGCGCCTCTAGATAAAATACCAAACTTGGCAAATCAGACAGACAATCCCTCGGCTTTCCAAATGCCCTCAAATAGTTGCAAATACCTTATGCAACAGTTCCTCACATGGCCGATCACTTACCGGTTTCACGCTCTAGTGCTCTTTTGTTGGATGTAACCATGAACTGATCCAGCGAGCAGCAGTAGCAGTAGCAGTAGCACCCCCCCTCCCAGAAAAAATAAACCCCCCAATTAAGCTAGAACCTTTCTTTATTCAGATCGACAAAAGTGTATCTCCTACCTCCTAGAGAGAGGAGGGGGAACCATAACCATAACCATGGTATAGCATGTGCGTTCGCACATACCTATACCACCCCAGAGTCTAAACAAAAGGTCGAAGATCCAGCCAATCCCAAGCGAAAGAAAAAAGTGCCAAATGACCTCCTTCTGTCTTTCAACTTGGTAGTGATCAGCAATGGCATTTTCGCAGAGCACAAAAAAAGGGACCCTTGAACCCTTTAAGGATTTCCCCGCGTTTTTTGGTGGACTTGCAGGTTGCAGACAAAGGGGGATCCCGGCGGCCTTATTTTGGGGTCGTTTTTCCTGTCGTGCTTGGGTATATGGCGTGCAACTTCTAGTAGGTTTCCTCCTCTTATCCTTGCGTTGTTGAACAGTAGGTAGATACCTAGGCGATTATGGCCTCCGCCCACCCTTGTGGAATCTGTACGCTCATTCTCGTTACAATATGTAAGGTGTATATGTATATGTATATACAATACAGTACTGTTATTACATTTCGTAATTGAGGCCCGAGAGAGATACAAAAGAAAAGCTGCACACAATACAGACAGACTTCAAACCGCCAACACCATCGCTCAGTTAGGGATGCTGCCAATTTTGGATTTTTCTTCTGAATTTTCTTTTTTGCTCGTACTGACTTTCATCAACTCTCAACTCACCCACCTAGAGCGGTACGGGCTTTCGTGAAATACTCCCTATCCTGCGACCGGGGATGCCCTTCTCACCAACACTGGGAACGCGACCAATTCCGCCTTGATGATCATCGTAGACTACGCTGCCGTTCCCGACAACGCCTCCCGCGCTAGACTGCACATGGGAATGATCGAAATGGAAGGGGACCGTCTGACCGGTCTCGTAACCACCCATGTCAATGACAGGAGGATGCACCCAGGTCTGCTCGGAAAAGTGACATCCATTTTCGCCTACACCTTCCCGGAAATCGCCCACTGTGCCACGAGGATCAAACTCGAGCGCGGTAAACCTCCTCGGACCCGACTGAGGGGGATATAGACGAGCGAGTTCGCGGTCGACAGCTTCCTGAATGACGCGCTGCAGATTGAGATTTTGAGCTGCACCGCCGGGCACCTTGTCGGCCGAAATCTCGTAGCGACCTCCCGCAGGCGTTTGCACGAAATGGCGAGGCGGCAAGACTTCAATGTCGACGATGGGGAGAATGCGGTGGTAGACGTCGTGGGTATGGATCTCTCGTTCGACGCGTTCGGTGACGATTTCATGCGTGTCCACTCGCACGGTTTCGTGCACGACTGCCGGCGCGGACGTGGTGTGTACGGTCGTGTCCTCCGTGTTGGTCAGATTGATGCCGTGAGCGGCGAGGTCGATGGGGGCATCGGAGTCGTGGACCAGGTGGTCTGGCGGAGCTCGAGGCTGGGTGGACGGAGTGCTGAAGTTCTTGACCGCTTGGCCGTCGCGGGCGAGCGAGTGTCGACGCTGGTCCACGGGCGGGCTCATTCTCCTCGTGCTGGCGCCACCATTCTGGCGCTGCCAGTCTTGACTCGCGTCACGGGGTGGAACGGCGGCAGCTGGAATGACGTTTCTAGGAGCACCGTTACTGTTGCTGATGCGAGAACTGCCTGACCTTGTCATGTCGTTGCTCAGACGAGCGCTGGGCGGGCGAGCTGGGTCATCGCTTCTCCTCACGTTGATGACTGGTTCTCCATCACGACTCATGTTGCGTAGCGGAGCGTCTTGTGGTCCATATCCTCCCTCCTCTTGCTGCAAGTGCTCTGGAATGGACTCCTTCGCATGCTGAGCGGCAGTGTGGCCACTTCCGGCGCTGTCCACACGATGTGTTGGCTGGGCACCATTCCCGTCATTGGCAGTGCCATTGGCGCCATTCACCTCCAATTGCTTGAATTTGGCAGAGAGATCTCGGTGATCGTCGACGCGTCGTACGCTCGAGGCTGCACGCTTGGGCAGTGCTGGTGAGTGTTGCGAGTAGTCCCTGGAAGAGCGAGAAGCGGTGGAATTATGGCCGGTGGGGCGGGATCGCGATCGACCTGGTTTGGTGGGAGAATAATTAGTGATGTCCGGCACCACACGTCTGGCAACGATGGAACGCGCCTCTTTTCCCCGTTATTGTGTAGTCGGCAGTCGAGAGTAGTGGTGATGGTAGTGTGTGTGATGCTATACCACGCCGTCGGATAGTTCCACGGAAGACAGGAGTCCCTCGCCAAACCCTGCACAGCTCACCCAAGCACTCGGGCCTGTCACAAGGATGTTGACGGGCTGCGGCTCCGTGGACCGGGTTGCCGTGCCGTTGTGATGATTGATAGGGATGTTCGGTAGACGGTAGAAGTCCGTGATGAGAACGACAACTCAAGGAGGAATGCTGCACTTACTTGCACTTCTCCTCACAAATTCTCGCACCGACGAGCTTCTCGAGTTGCGAGCGAGTCTCTTGTCCTCGGAGGTGCGGGCCACTGCTGGCGATGGAGCAGCGTCGTTGCCATTGGCATAGGCGTAGGCATTGGCATTGGCATTGGTATAAGCAGGGACAGGGGCAGGGACCGGGGCATGGGAAGCTTGATGGCGGTTATGGTTGTCGCCATTATCGCCGTGCTCGCCCCGATGCAACACCTTGGCCAACTTGTGCTTCAGTGCCGAAGCCATCACACGATCTCGACAATAATGACAACAACAACAACAATAACAATTCTTCCAACAATCCACGCGGTCGCTGTCTCGTGCAGAGGGAGACGCTGCAGAGAGACGGGAGAGAAGGGCGCGTCTGGTTACATCATGTCGGACGGGAAGGGAAGAAAAGTCGTTCATGACGCTTCCCTGCATAATGGCAATTTTATATCAGCGGCGTTGAAGTGTCTAGAACGAGAACCGTTGACGGGGCTTCCGTTGACGGGAGCAGCCACAATTCTGTGTTTATACAGGAACATGTAGGTAGGTCAAGAGGTGGGTAGTTCTGTGTAGCCACGTCAACTCATCATCATCTCCCACCGCCAGATGGCGCAGCACCAGCCTCTGCAGCGTATCACAAGCGTGGAGATGGTGTCCGAAAGCATTTACCCCCTCCCCTATACGGACGCCAAAGAGTGCAAGGAAAAAAAACAGCGTGGCTCAAGCTCACAGCTCGCAGCTCCCACAGCCACATTGTCGTCATGTTCACCTGGTAGCTAGTTGCTAGTCTACTGTACATGGAGGAGGTAGTGTACTGGTCGACCATTGATGTTATTCGTATTGCCGCTTGCAGCGCGTCGGTACTAGTCGGTAACTCCCCAAAAGTTGGCACACGCTTAGACCTAGACAATGCTGCAGGTCGATCACTACAACTCTATCTGTGATAAGATGCAAACATCGATGCCGCTAGCAGTCATAGGGTCCACCCTGCTGGGAATTCTGCCACGAAGCCTGCGTGTTCACTCACTTCTGGACGGAGAAGAAAGCCTTGCCTCGTCCCCACGCCGACGACGATGATGATGCACGTGTGTACGCAAGCTACGAACAACAGCAAACCGCCTTTCTGGTTGGTGGACAGGCGCCTAGACTGCTGCACATCCTTCTCTTCCCGCTCCGAACAAAGCAATGCTGGATACGCTAGCAGAGCTCGAGTACACACAACCTACGCCATAATGAACAATGTCAAAGGAATTCTGGTCCACCGTGTTCGGACCGAACCTCACCAACAAAATGTGGCTGATGCCGTTTGTTCCCCTTCTGCGCTGGCGAATGCTGCAGCTGCCCGATTGACGACAGCCACAATAAGAGTAGTGATGCCACGATGCAGCGATGCAAACGACACCACATTGCCACCAGATGAGACAATGAGTGAGAGAGAGAGAATAGGGAGAAGGGAAATGATGGGCTAATGTATTGCAGTCGATACCGTCTTGCCTCCCCTTATACATTGTAGTTCAAGTCTGAGAGAGAGAGAGAGAGAGAGAGAGAGAGAGAGAGAGCAGGATGGAGGGGATAACAACCCGTCTCATCCCACTCGTCGACCACTTCTCACCCAATGGGGCGCAGAGTGAGCCTGAGGACGGTGTAAATGTGGCAGACGTGGCTCGGTGTAGCCGATGTCTGTGGCGCAAGTCCTCGAGACTGTCTCGCCCTTTCGTTGTAGCAACGGATCGCCGGAACGGTCGTCATACATCATCCACATTGTGCAGTCTGGTCGCTGCATTCGCAGTAGTTCAGTGGATCTCTACCACTCAAGCGTCTCGGGAACTGCCAGCTACGGCATGCAACACTGTGAACACCTCTTCGACGTGACGTGACATGACGTCGACCCGCTCCATGGGAGGAGAGGCAGAGCTCCGGACGACGACGGCGACATGGTGATATAATCAACCGCTTCTCGCCTCCCTTGAGCATCATTCTCCCTACTACATCACCACCCTTTCTCACAGAAACTACTCCTCCCTACACTCCAGCATACACCCATAATAACCAATATCATCAATCAACATGGACGCCGCCAAGAACGCAGTCAAGAGCTTCATCAGCAAGGATGGTAAGCATGACACCACCGTCCACGAGAAGGTCAACCCCGCCGTCGTCAACGAGACTGTCGCCAAGCAGCAAGAAGACCGTGTCACGACTGCTGTCGACAAGGAAGTCCACCAGGACCACTACCACACTTCGGTCCAGCCCGTCAAGGACTCCAACATCCTCCCGGAGAAGCACCACCACAACCTCGCCGGAGTTGAGCACCGCAACTTCGAGCACGACAACCCTGATCAGGTCAAGCAGAAGCTTGCTGCCGAGCAGGCACGCTTCAAAGACACCACTGAGACCGTCGCTGGCGAGCACCGCACCACCGCCATGCCCACTGTTGCCGGCGAGCACGTCCACCACCATGTGCACGAGAACATTCAGGTATGTCTCTTTTATCTTCCTTCCCATTGGTACGGGGAATGGCCACTAACATTGCCTAGCCCGTGGTCAACCGCCAGACGGTCGAGCCACATGTCGTGCACACCACTGTCCCGATCCATGAGGTCCACCACAACGCCGCTCAGCACCACTCCACCTCTGCTTTGCCCGCCATGAGCATGTCTGAATTCAAGAACTCTGGCGGTTCTCTCACTGGCCGCGAGGAGCGCCACGACCAGTTCGATGGTTGCCCACGACCCGGTCACGCATCCACCGCTGGCACCAACAACAGCATCGAGGGTGGCGCTCACAACCACGGCCACTCTCACACCCACGGCACCACGGGTACGACTGGTACCACTGGCATGACTGGCACCAACGGCATGACTGGCAGCAACGGCGTGACTGGCAGCAACGGCATGACTGGCACCAGCGGCATGACCGGTACCACCTCCGACGGCTTGACCGGATCTCGCGCTGCTGGCACATCTGCTGGGTAAGTTCTCTCCTATTCACCTCACACAAATACACACACATCCATCCATCCATCCTATCAATTTGTTTCCAGCCTCTGAGAAAACCGTGTATCACACAAAAACAAAACAGTCCCACAGGAACCCCCATCGCTGATCAATTCACCCACAACAGTTCCGGCGCCACCGCCGGCGGCCTCACCGGCCAACGCCAACACGACGTCGAGAACAACCTCAGCGGCACCAACAACTCCACACACGGCAACACCTCTTCTTCCAACACGGGCAGCAATGCCACAAAGCCTTCGCTCATGGATAAGCTCAACCCCAAAGTTGACGCCAACGGTGATGGAAAAGCCGGCTTCATGAAATAGATTGCATGCATTTTTCTTTTGTCTATGTTATCTACCACCACCATATACGACACCATCCTGATGATATGAGATGATGATGACGATCATGATGATGTTTTTTTCTTTTCGTCCTTGGGGGACGAGGAATTTTTGGTCTCTTTTTTTTTTGTGTATTTCTAGCCGATAATAGTTTGATACCAGAAAGGAAAAAGAAGAAGAAATGAAATTGGAAAACATATTTGTTACTTTACTTTACCTATAATTGACCTTTCCCTTTCCTTTTTCCTACCTGACTTCTATTTTTTTGGTGATAGGATTAGTATAGTGATAGTAACAGTAACAATGAAACCAAGCTCTTTACCTTAACTACCTTACCTAGGTACATGTACTAAGTGACTTGGAATTAAATCCAGACTTAAATTAAATAGCGACTAGCAAAAAGGAAAAAGAAAGTAGAAAGAAAGATTTCACTTGTTTGAATGTTAATACAAATATTATATATTCAAGATAAGTACATAGATCCAATTTTTTCGAAAAGGGTAAGAGAAAAAGCCGACCGATAGATCCTAAGTAAGGTAGTAATATAGATTATAATACTACAAACAACTCGATCTGACTTTGTATATCTCGAGGTATACAACTAAACAAAATCGGATAATTTCTTTTATTGGGCAAAAGAAAATTCAGGCACTTTTTTTGTATATAGGAAGTAGTTCGGTCTTAGTGTCTCTTGATAGCGACTTCCAATTCCTACGTACGAAGGACAATTGGAAATTGACCCGTAAAGTTATCGATTAAGGTAGAGTCTGTTACCTTCGAGAACTATTCCTCCCCCGTTATAGTCGGTCGTATCACCGAAACCTGTCTGCCTGTCTGCCTGCCTCCATCAGCCAGCCCGCCTCATCAAGACAAGAAAAACCCAATCAAATCCTCTGCCAACCTCTCCGGCTTCTCCAACGCAAGACTATGTCCACACTCCTCATAAATCTCCGACTTGACGACATTCTCCGCAAACTTCTCCGCACACTCTTTCACCGTCGGGCCAAAAAACTCGGGTGCTCCCACAGTCATGACGGGGATTGTCAATTTCGTCTTCGCACACTCCTGATTGATTTCGGCGTTTTCAAATGCGGCTCGATAGGTTTCGAGAATGCCCCGAAGGCAGCCGGGTTGTTTGACGCATTCGATCCAGTGGTTGAGGGCTTTGGGTTCGATCATGTTGGGGTTGTAACATTCTTGTTTCATGAACATTTCCCAGAATTCGCGTTCGTGGCCTTGGATGAGCATTTCTGGGATATGGGGGATCCAGAAGAAGGAGAGATGCTGGAAAAAAAAAAGATTTCAAGGTTTTTAGTTTCATCATGGGGATCTTGCTTATGATTCTTGGATCGATAATGATGATGAGATACTTACCCAGCACCAGACACCCTCCATTCGATACTGTGCAGACACGTTACTCGGACTCCATAGGTTACTTTCCTCCAAACCCAATCCACTCAACAACATTTCACAGAAACTCAGCTTCAACACCCGATCTCGATACAATCCAGCAACAGCGTACGCATAGTCCGCTCCACGATCCTCGCCATGCAGATAGAACTTTTCATGTCCGAGCTGTGTCATCAACTCGGCCACATCGCTGGCTTGTTCTTTGGAAGTGTAACCTTCCGTAGTGGGAGGCTTGTCCGTATAGCCAAAGCCTCGCAGATCGGGAGCGACCAGAGTGAAGTGCGGTGTCAACAATGGGAATACTCGATACCAGTAAAAGCTGTTCTTGGGAGTTCCATGGAGGAGGAGAAGAGGAGGGCCGGATCCTGCTGTGATATAGTGAAGGCGAATGCCGTTGACGCGGGCTCGGCCATGTTTGACTGGAGCGCCGGCGTGGTCGTACGTCTCTGCGAGTTCAGATGCCATGATTGTCGTGAAACCCGAGCTTTGAGAAAGGCGTGTAGTCGGGATGGTGGTAAGGTAACCTCTTAAACGGCTCGGAGGGTCTCGTTGACCCCGCATATTGTACAGCTACAAAGGGTGGAAAGCCATTGCATCATGGTCGAGTTTGGTCCATCCATGTCGACGGGTGAGAGGAACGTCTGCAACATCGAGCGAGACAAGCTGGATATTTATTCTTCACTTATATACTGTTCATGTGGCAGAGCGTGAGTCTCCTCCTCATTAGACAATGGTCATGTATCGAACCAACCCTAGCAAGTTGAGTGTCTACATGACTTGCTGGAGCGTCGCTCAGCTTCCCACTGCTTGCTGATGCCATTGTTCGATGTTGAGACAGCACATGGGCGGTGTCATAAAAAAGAGTGGTGACCAGCCCAAATGGGAGTACGCCGACATGGTTCGGGGAGCGACTGATAGTAATGTTGCGTGCAGAGAAGCGTGGCAACCCCGAAGTCCAGAAACGGGCCATTTCTGGTAGATCGTTCTTGACCACAAGAATTGACGGCAGTGGAGCTTTCACTCCGCACCAGAAGCCTGTTCAATAAAGAGAAGCGTGGCGACCCCGAATCCAGAAACCGGCTACTTGATCTTCTGGAACCTCATCAACAGGGCCCTGTCGACGAGAATCATCGCGTTCAAAGCTCCGACTCCTCGCCAGCAAGGGCGCGGAGTGGGAGCTCGTCTGCTAGAAGCTCGTCGAGAGGACCCCGATCAAAAGAGTTGACGCGACCCAGAAGGGCGGATCATGGGGGCACCTCTGTGTGTACGGATGCCCTAATATCCAGAAACGGGCAATTTGCTCTTCTGGTATAAGTTCGTCGACAAGGCCCCGACCGCGAGAATCGAGGCGAACGGAGCTCCCACCCTCGCCAGAAGGGCGCGTGGTGGAAGCCCCTATTTGCAAAAGTCCCGCATTGTACGATTGCATTCGCGATTTGGTGAAATCCAGGGGGAACGCGGCGGTGGAACGCGGCGTTGTATGATTGCATGCGCGATTTGGTGAAATCAAGCGGGAACGCGGCGGTCGAACGCGGCGTTGTAGGATTGCATGCGCGATTTGGTGAAATCCAGTGGGAACGCGGCGGTGGAACGCGGCGTTGTACGATTGCATGCGCGATTTGGTGCAGTCAAGCGGGAACGCGGCGTAGGTGCTGAGTAGGGAAGCATCCACCCTCGCCAGAAGGGCGCGGAGTGGGAACTTCTCTCCTCAGCACCAAGCTACAACGCGGCGGTGGGACGCGGCGTTGTAGGATTGCATGCGCGATTTGGTGCACTCTAGCGGGAATGCGGCGAAGGTACTGAGGAGGGATGCATCCACCCTTGCCAGAAGGGCGCGGAGTGGGAACTCCTCTCCACAGCGCGAAAACCGGCGGCGACGGTTCGCAAGGAGAGTGACGTTCCTCGAAGGGTGGTAGAAGAGGATTCCCACCCTGGCCAGAAGGGCGCGGAGTGGGAGCTCCTCTCCTCGGCGCGAAAACCGGCGGCGACGGTTCGCAAGGAGTGTGACGTTCCTCGAAGGGTGGCAGAAGAGGATTTCCTTGCTCCTCTACGGAGAGTGCGGCGTAAGTGCTGAGCAGAGAAACCCCCACCCTCGCCAGAAGGGCGCGGAGTGAGAGCTCCTCTCCTCAGCACAAAAACCGGACGGCGGCTTTTGGCGAGGAGTGGGACTTTCCTCGTGGGGTGGTAGAAGGGATGCTCTGGCTCTTCTTGTTGCTTGCCTGGAGTGTGTCAGTGTGTTGTGTTCGTAGAAGGAGCAATCGAACACGTGGAGGTGCAGGAGAGAAGTGAAGTGAAGAAGATGGCGGCCGCGGTTGCCTGCTTGTGTAGGAGAGCGCCCGCTGCCGCCAGCACTGGAGGCATGATGGTAGCAACGATGTGATCCTGGCCGCTCAAAGGCGGCGAGGTAAGTGAATGGATGGACTCACCGTTGTTGGCAGCAGCCGCATCCCCTCTTCAACCACCCCCAAGGAGGGCTGCCCGCCCGGCGGCATCGAGGCTGACCCAACGCCGACGCAATGCGTTTCGACCCGGCTCTGAATCGCCCGAAAGTTGCACATCTGCCGGAGGGGGTGCCCCGGAGTGCGACCTGCAAGACCCAGTGGAACTAATCATTGCTGGATAGATTCGACCTCGGCCGGTAGACCTTCTCTTACAGACTCAGTTCTTCATCCTGAGGGATTAGCACGTTCCTTAAGCCAGAGAGTAAGACCTCTCCAACCCATGGCTGCGCGCTGGTTTCCACCTCTTTGAAGCCCGGACTGTTGAGTCACGTCAGTGGTGAGTTGCCTCGCGTGTGGGCTTGCGATGCAGAGCGAATGAATGGGTGCACCAGTGACTGGAGATGGATGAGGAGAGATGGAAGTGTGACTTACCGTGCTGCAGTCGATGACTAGACAATGTCTTGTGTTGGTGTTGTAGAGTCGAGAAAGTTGGGCTGGAAGAATTTGAGAAGTGAGAAATAGGGCCATAGGACTAGTGCGAATATCTTCTCTTGGCAAATATTGCTGTTGCCTGGGCTCCTTCACTGCAGTGCTTTACTAAGCTCCTCCGGGACGATGGCGCGCAGCAGGGGGATGGCTAGACGAGCAGAGACGTATCTATATCGTGACTGCTCACTGGTAAGATACATATATCAGTCTCCTTCGAGTTTCATACGCTGGTCGAAAGCAGAACTTCATGCACACCTGACTGACCATCATCGAGTGCTTCTCACAAGCCTTTCAGCTCTTTCTGAGACGCGTATCGAGCACGCCTGAGAAGCGCCGCTTTCTGACGGTCGCAACTGACAGCTCAAAAGGGGGCCACTGGTCGATGCTTCAACCTAGCCAGAGTGCTACAGCGGATGAGGATCAAGGAAGTCAGTGGGAAGATGTGAGGCATACTGTTACATTATCCTCAAATCTGATCGGCATCATATCTAGCTCCGGCTCGTCTCCCTCACCATTCCGACCAAAAGTCATGACTTTTCCTTGCTCCACATCCTTACGCGGCTTCTTTTCAACCGTGGACTCTGTTCCACTCTGGGCTACCAATCCTCAGACGTCAACCGCCTTGTTCCCCATACCGTCCGCCAGGCAGGATCGACACGTCTTAGCGGCTGGCAGAAGCGCCAATACCTGCAGCAAGGCCAGCAGTAAGGCCACCGAGCGCACTGGTCAAGCCAGCAGTACCGGAGCCGGAAGCAGCACCGGAAAGAGAAGAAGTCAGTTCACCAAGGTTACCCAAGTTCAATGCGCCGAGGAGGACGAAGGCGGCAGAAGACACAGGATCCTGCACGTTAGGCACGATGGTCTCGAGAAGGGTGAGTAGGCTGGTTGGATCGGAGAGGAGGGTTGTGAGGTCGAGGCCTCCAGGAAGGCTGCTCAAGATCTCGAGGACCGATAGCAAGTCTTGGGTATTGAGTCCTGAAGCTGCGGTCTGGATGCCTGGAAGGTTGGTCAAGCTGGAGAGGGCACCAAGGTCACCAATGTTCAGGCTGGAGAAGAGGTTCAGCAGGTTGAGGACAGAGGAGAACTGGGTGAGTTGGCCGGTCGACAGGATAGAGGATACGGGTGCAACAACAGCTTGAGCGATGCCGTCAATGATGCTGCTCAGAGAGTCTGGGATTGGGAGAGTGTCGACCTGTGGAGGGGGACAGTCAGTAGCTGTTACGGCTGGTGAAGACGACGATACATACGATGTTGAGGATGATGGAACCAAGACCGAGGTTTCCAAGCACACCTGTCACGCTACCGAGAGGGCCGCCGCTCAGTGAGAGGCCGGACAACAGACCGGTGAGAAGGCTGAGTGGATTGCTGCCGACCGAGTCCTGCAGACCAGCAAGAAGGCTACCACCACTCTGACCAGTCAGGCCGCTGACAATGCTCCCGACAGGAAGAAGCGTGCCATCGGTGAGAGGCGCAAGAGTGCTGCCGGTCAAGGAAGAGAGAGGATTGCTATTGGCAAGAAGGCCACCGGTCAAGCCCGATGTCACACCAGTAACGGCTCCTAGGTTCAAGCCGCCGAGCAAGCCCCCAAACAAGCCGTCGAGCTGACGCTTCTCCTCAGCTGGAGCAGCCATCTTCATGCGGCCAGCAGGCGTGATCGCCGTGACATTGGCCCCAGAAAGAGGCACATTGGCCGCAGCTGCGACGATTGTGGAGATGATGTTTGCCAATTGCTCAGCCAGCGTCGTGATGAGAGTTGTACCAAGATTGGCCAGAATCTCCTGTACTGGGGAAACTGCAGCGAGAGGAACCAATGGCAGACCGGTTGGCAGTGATGGAATCTGGATTGGAAGAGCAGAGATCGGCAAATCGGCTGGAAGACCAGTGGGGAGGAGGGACTGAATGGCGGTTGGCACAAGCGAGAGAGGAGCACTGAGAGGCAAGCTCAGAGGCAGATCAGTCGGAAGAAGGGCAATAATGTCGGTTGGCAGCAGGGAGAGCGGAAGATCAGCGGGCAATGCGGCGGTTGGGAGGGGAAGGCCACTCAGAGCGTCCAAGACACCTTCCAAGCCTGGGAGGCCAGAGTTAACTGGCAAAGAGGCCAGAGACGCGAGCAGAGAAGTCGAGGCGAGTGGCACTGTGATCGCCTTGGTGATCTCCAAGACCGAGCCAGTCGGGATGGAGAGATTGGGGAGCCCCGAGATGGCAGGGGTACCAGCTACCGGAACAACCGATGGAACTGCAATGGCGGGCACGCTGACGGGAAGCGTGGAGGTGATGGCGGGCACAGCAGCAACAAGCGAAGAGACTGCTCCCTGGCCGCCGCCGAGGCCGCCGAGGACGCCAGTGAGGCCGCTGAGACCGAGACCTTGAGGACTGGGAGCCATGATGGGAAAGAGTGTGCTGAACTGCTGTCAGGAACGAGTGGAGTACGATGCGGTGGCAATCGATGTCTGGCTTTGATGCGTAGATGTATGGACTGGAGCTGAAGGTAACGGGTTATATGTTTTGAACTCCTGCAGCAGCCTTTCACCACAATCAATGCGTGTGGAGCCTGCATTCTTCAAAATCACTGCCTAGGATATTGGCAGTCACAGCATGAGACTCAACCGCAGCGGTGGTATGATGCTCAAAGAAGTTCATGATCCCAAAGGAACCATGTTTCCCAGACAATTCGTTGGCATTGGCGCAATGTGCTACAACGATCGTGCCCTAGTACCGTGAAAGCGGCATGGGAGAAATCGACAATGCGGAGTGCAGCAGCTGGAGTGCGACCCTTGCGTCGGAAGCTTGAGGTATGTTGACTTCGGCATGCCGATCAAGATTGACTGGTATATGATGTGGCCGTGCGGCATTGCTGGAGGCTTGGAGAAGCACCATGACGGCTCAATGGTGTGCCATCGTGATCTGCGAGCTGACCTTGCGGAACGGCCTACTCCGTGGACTCCAAAAGAAGATGGTCTACGACGAACTACACCTTCCATGGACGAAAGGTTGCCAGTTCAATTCGAAGAACGCCCAAGAGTGGCCGACATTGTCCCCTGTCTGGGCATGGTGCCAGCAGAATAGCGTATCAGCTAATTATTTCTCTCTACTATGGCATACTCTCGATATAAAGGAGTATCAATGTATCTCCCTCGAGGATCCGAGTCTTCGGCACGTTTCCAAGGGGATAGGCGCGGCTCGTGGTGGCAATGAACGTAGTGTTAGCCATAGTGAGAGTATCAGTCTGTACTGGTCGATTTCAGCGTAAGGAGAGTAGTGAAACAAGACATTACAACAGCGATAAACCGGTGGCCGTTTGCTAGGAAGTGCAGGAAGGCCAAGGTGACGTCTCGAGACGACCTTGCCGCCGCTCCAGCGGAGAAGATTGTTTTCCCGCCTGCTCCGCTTGCGCATTTTTACCGCAACACGGTTAGGTCTTGGCGTCTCCAAACTCTCCCTTGAGGATCCCCACCGCAACCATCAAACCACATGGCTTCACGAATGATACCTTACCAAGGTGATACCAACGGGGTCTCCTCCACCGCGCCAGACTTTGCTGGGAATGGCTACCTCGGTCATCCGAACCTAGAAGCTCGCATCGGGGACGGCTTCGTGGACGCGCGCGGGGCAGCTTGCACAATGCACCATCACCACGAGTGAGGGCAGGCTCAGGACTGCTCTGTAGATGAGGGGTCGTCTCAATAGGGATCTGGTAGGTCGTAGACACTGCTGAAGCGTCAGGACGACACCGAATAGTAAGGGGCACGGCTTTTCCTTACACTGTGCTTCCGCTCTACTACCATCAAGGTGACCATATCGAGACCATTATGGCTTTTCAAGCCCCGGAGAAGATGCGAGCCGTGGTGTTCAAGGGCGACTATGATGTAGAGTCTCACTTCACTCCCTCGCAGGGCATCGCATCGTTGCAGGTGTGAGTATTGATCTCTACCGACACAGGTTGCCGTGGAAGACCGACCATATCCCAAGCTCAAGAACCCGACCGACGCGATCCTCAAAGTCACCTCGACGGCTCTCTGCGGCAGTGACCTGCACTTCTATCGCGGACATCTCAAGTGCCCGCCGAACTTCATTTGCGGACACGAGTTTGTGGGCGAGATCGTGGAGAAGGGAGATGGAGTGAGCAAGTTCAAGATCGGCGACAAGGTGAGGAGAGGAGGACGAGAATATATGATCGTGGAAAGGGGTATTGATGAGTAGTGGCACAGGTGGTCGTGCCATTCTACACAGCATGCGGAGAGTGTTACTACTGTGTTCGAGGACAAGCTTCACGATGTGCAAAGGGCGAGTTGTTTGGCAACTCGGCGCCTGCAAACACGATTGATGGTACACCGTTGATGCACAACAATCATTAGGCCTAGTCAAAAGTGCTGACACTCTCCAGGCGGCCAAGCCGAATACGTCCGCTGCCCTCTCGCAGACAGCACTTTCGTCCTCGCACCCTCCAACATTCCCGAGGAGATGCTGGTCCTGATGGCCGATATCTTTCCCACAGGTTACTTCGCCGCCTCTCGCTACCTTAAGAACCTGCCCGAACGCGACCGAAAAGAGTACACTGTGGTCTGCGTTGGCTGTGGGCCAGTCGGGATCTGCGCCATCACCTGCGCCTTGACCATGGTAGATACCGTCTACGCCATCGACTCCATACCCGAACGTCTCGAGCAAGCCAAAGCCCTTGGTGCCATCCCTATCAACCTCAACGATAATCCCGTGCAGAAGATTAAAGACGTCACGGAGGGAAGGGGCGCGGATGTAGTCCTGGAGGTGGTGGGACATGCGGATGCATGGAATTTGGCTTTTGATATGATACGTCCTTGGGGCGCCATCTCGAGTATTGGAGTCTATACTGAAAAGTGGGAAGTCAACGGTCTCTTGTTGTATGGCAAGAATGTCCAAATGGCTTTTGGTCGATGTCCTGTGAGGAGTATCTTCGAGGAGGCATTGAACTTGCTAGTGAAGGAGCAGAAGAAGGTTGCTTTTCTTTGTGGCAAAACGATGAGCTTGGAAGATGCGCCGCAGGCTTACAAGGTGAGTACTGATATCCCGACATGGCAGAAATTAGACCTGTGTTCGTGAAGACGACGTGAGACGTGAATGTGCTAATGTGTCTTTCGTAGGACTTTGAGCAAAGGAAAGTGCACAAGATTGTATTCAAGATGGGAAATGTGAAGGAAAAGGAGATCAAGGCGATCGTCTGAGACATCACTGTACAAAACGAGGAGGCAGTCTGTTCTGTGCGTCTTGGGAGTTTGTATTCCCAAAAGTACCTACTCCCTATTGTTCATTGACCGCTTTGTTACGATAGTCAGCCAAGACCATTCACGTACTTCTCCGTTAGACGACTTACAGGTATGGGTTAGCGAGAGACTCTAGAGGTTTGATGTGCTCGCTTATTATGCAACATGGCCATTGTCACAACATCACAAACGCCTTTCCGCAAAGTCACACATAGCGAGACCAGGACCTGATCCGTGGGCCTCCGGAAGCAAAAACAAGCATTTGTGATATTTCACCAAGGTCGTTTAACAGGATGCTTTACAACGAGCTGCCACCTCGCCCTGACAATCCATATTGTGGTGGAAGAGATTCCAAAACATACCTCTAGGGAAGCAGATGTTGAATAGCGATATCTCTGTTACGGAAGTAACAGCGGAGGGCTCCGTGACTCCCCAAACCTTACGGGGAAGGGGAGCCCCCTACCTGACTAATCAGTTATGTATATTAGCCTATCTTGAACCTAGATAGGAACATTATCTTCTTTTCCTACTCCTAATAAGTAGTAGTATCGGGACAAACGTCCGTTCGCCTACTAGCCGATTTCAAAGGTACTAGCCGATTAACGGTACTAGTCTCCTTAGAGACGTTCGAAAGAAAACCTAGCCTCCCTACCGCTACCGTAGCTAGAGACGTATATCGAATCTCTTCTAAGAAGAGATCAAGCTAATCTAGCAATTTGCGCTATATACCTATAGTACGCCTCGAAGCGTACCTAAGCCCTTAAAGACAAGACTCCTAGAGTTCCTCGCTCTCTACCCGGTACCTAAAGGTCTATATCCGGAAGCTAGGTAGATAGACGATACCTAACTTAAGAGACATATATAAGCCTCTATTACCGGCTTATTAGATCGAGAGACTTCTATAATACTCTCCGAGACTGCTAGCGAGCCGTCGGTTACCCTAAGATAGGCGAGACTAACTCTATATATAAGTAACACTCCGCGAGCGAGCAGTATAGCAAGTAGTACTTTAAACTCGTAGGTAATAAGTACGGCTTCTACTCCTATAAGGAGGTAGTAGGTTATACCCTCGCCCGTAAGAGCGTAATAGCAGCTACGCCCGAACTATTAAGAACGAGTTCCTAGACTATTTAGAATTCGACCTCTAGAAGTACTTATAAGAGAAAGAGCTCTTATAGAGGACCGAGAAAGAGAAAGGGCGTACGTAGAGGAGCGAGAAAGAGATCTTATAGAGAACCGAGAAGGAATAGGGATACCGGATATAGTCCGTTAAGTTCCTCGGGCAAGTACTACGTCGAGGTCGAGTACTCTCTCCCTATTCCGTAGAGAACGTACCGATACGGCTAGTACGGTCTTATCCTAATTACTGCTATATTCGACCTTGTCGGTCCCGGCTACGTTCCTATCTATCCCTTACTCGACCTATTCTATCTAGACTAGGTCCTCGTCGACCTAGATACGCGTTAACCAATTAGTCCCGGCTACGTCTTTATTAACGTAGCTATAGGTTAACTAACGCCTATGTACGTACCGCTCGCGGCTATCGACGTCGTCGATATTATAAAGGACGTACCGATCTAGACTATCTACGTCGTCTATATTAAGACAAGACCCGTTAAGATCTACGACGTCCTCGACGTAGCAGGCTTTTACTCTAGCTACGGAAGAGATACCTCGGCTAGATCTTAATATAGTTGACTTTTCTACAGATTAGATCGCGTAGATTATAGAGATCGTCGCTTAGGTAATAGGCCGTTAGACGCAAGCCCGTAAGGACCGCCCTAATACGCGAACGCTATCGTAGCAAGATACCGAGGTTGGTTTCTTCTACCCGGACTATAACGATACGGAACCTAGACAAGTTATAACGGTCGGCTACGATACGGTATACCGAGACGTCTATACGTTTATCGATAGGTTGAAGGACGCTATCGAATACCGAAATAAGGCACTGATCCGAGATCGGATTCTAGCCCTACTATACGGAAAGGCGTAGCAATAGTATACGACAGGGCTTTCCGAGTTAGAAAAGGTAGGCCTACGCGCCTCGCCTATCGAGCAGTAGTACGCGAAGCTATAGGAATTTTTCAAGCAGCCCCTACAAGATACCCTATACAACTTAATAAGGTATAGGTATACCTTAATAGACATAAGGGATCGACGCCCTGTATATAGTTACGTCTACGACGTAATTCGGAACGTAAGAGACGCCGGCTTAACGACCGTCTAGTAACAGTTAACCTATACTTACGGCTAAATAGATATACTGCTCTATATAACTATACCCGAACCTAGCGAGGCGATAAGGGTAGCTAACTATATCTACTAAATAGACCGTTAGAAAGAGAATTAGGCCTAGCTAGCAGCAATATAGCTACGATAGCGATAGCCGACCTCTAGTTCCTAGCGGCTACTAGGTAATTACGCCTAGCGACGTTAATAGAACGACGGATACGCTAATCCCCGTACTCGAACTAACTACAACTACTAGCCCTAGACCGACTAGTCCTCCGAAAGACTATAATACGAACGAGCCCGAACCGCGCCGGCCCTACTAGCTCCTAAGGAGCGACTCCAAATTACCGCCGGCTCTACTATATCAACAAGCCGTACCTCCGAAAACAGGCTATTAACGGCGCTAGGGCGGCGAGAACCGTTACGACCTTTTAAGGTACGAACTAGTTACGCCGAAGTACCCGAAGAAGAGTATAACGGCTTCTATACGGAAGAGCCGGAAGAGTTCGAGGACTAAGGGGACGACGCTAATAGCGAACAAGAGCAGCTCGTCGATATAGATACTTACTATTTGAATAATACGGAGGAGTACCTAGTAGCAGAGTACAACTTCTACTATAATACGTTTAACTCTAGTAATCGCCTATACGAGCACGTACGCGCTACCGGGTACGGTAAGTCGAAAAACTAACGGCTGCCCGACCTACAAAGCAAACGGAGTTCCCAAAGGTCTAGTATACGATAATTCTAGCATCTCTCTCCCCGGATAGGAAGAGAGAGCGAATTTGCGTCGATAGTAGGAACCTAATTACCGTAGTTAGCCTAGAGTACTTAAAGAGGCAGGACTACTATAGCCGTACGAGGCTATCGCGGTTACGTATACGAGGGGTCGGTAACGCGGTGCTAGTAGCGACTAAGCAACAAGAGATTACGCTTTATATACCTACGATATTAGGAGACGTTACTAAGGAGACCTTTTAGGCCTACGTATTGCCCGGTCTCTAACTAGCTATACTTATAGGCGTCGACGTTATAGTCGAGTATAGATAGAAGATAGACTTCGACAATATTCAATTACACTTACGACCTAGGGTCTCCGCGGCGCTAGATATAATCGACGCTCCCGTACGTCCGTAGGACGTAGTCCGCAATATAGAGCACCTCTCGCTAGAACCCGGTATAGTCTATAGGATCCAGATTAGTACGCTGCTATCCCTCGATAACGGGATATAGACCTTCGTACCCGAGAAGGAGGGTTTCCTCGTAGCAAGAATTAACAAGGGTACGGTATAGGTTCTAGCGCGAAACAAGGGCAAGTTGCCTATAAAGATCCCGAAAGGTTCCCGACTAGGAACGATCGAGACGGGATCGCGTATAGAGTTAACTACTACGTACTAGACAGAGAGTATTTGCTCTATCTAGAACCCCGCGTACCTCGACGACAAGGGCCTTAGCGATAGCTAGGCGGTCGAAGTCAGAGGAGCGCTTAAAGGCCTTACCGACGGTTAGGCAATAGAGATAACTTAGACGGCGTCGCCTTACGATAGCTTCAGAGCGTAGGACGGGGCACGATAGGCTACGAAGAGCCTAAAGCCTAATATTATCGAACTATATAGTACTAGACTATACGGAGTAACGATATATAGAATCCCCGAGGTACGCGAAAGGTACGTAAAGTTACTTGAGAAGTACCTACGGCTGTTTACCGATAATAGAAAGACGGCCGACATCCCCGAAGAGGATTAGATAACGATTCCTTTCGTAAACGACTAGAATACCGCCGGAGCTAAGTTAGCGTACAAAGTATACCCCCTAGGACCTAAGGACTACGAGGTTCTTAATAAGATTTATAACAAGCTCTACTAACAAGGCCGAATAAGTTAGACGAAGGGTCCTACGCCGTTCGGGTTCCCTACCTTCGTAGTCTAGCGGGAAGTTAAAGGGCAAAGTAAGGGCAGAGTAGTAGTAGATATCCGAGGGCTTAACAAGGTAGCTACTACGGACGCCTACCCTATTCCTCTATAGACCGACATTATCTAAGTAGTAGCGGGAGCTAATTTCATCTTAGTAGTAGATAGAGCCAGTTTTTTCTATCAATTCCTAGTAGCTAAGTCGGATCGATATAAGCTTACTATAATATCCTATCGGGGATAGGAACAATATAACGTCGCCGTAATAGGATATAAGAATACCCTAGCATATGCCTAGCGTATAATCGACAGTATCCTACGCGATATAGGATATAGCGAGTTCGCGAAAGCGTTTATCGATAACATTATAGTATAGAGCCGATCCCTCGAGGCCTACTTAGAGCACTTAGACCGCCTCTTCTAGAAGCTAGAAGCGAGATCTATAACCTTAACAGGCAAAAAGGCATTCCTCGGGTTCCCGTCCGTTACGCTACTAGGATAGTATATAGACGGACTAGGAGTTTCTACGGCTAAGGACAAGCTAGCTACTATTAGGGCGCTAAGCTTTCCTAAAACCTTAGATAACCTCGAGATGTACCTAGGCCTTACCGGGTAGTTACGCTACTATATCGAGTACTTTGCTTAACGCGCCGAGCCGTTGTAGAGGCATAAGACGGAACGCCTAAAGGGCGCCCCTAGAGCCGGGTACATACGTAGGCACTATACGAGTACGGCCCGGATTAAGCCTATACCGGATTTAATAGTATCTTTCTAAGCCGTCTAAGAGGCTTTTGCCAAACCGATAATACTAGTCTACTACGACAAAAGCAGGCGACTATACATCCTCCTAGACGCCTCTAAGACTAGAGGGTTCGGGGTAGTAGTTTATTATCTAAAGGGAGACCTAGCGATAACTACAACCCCCCTAAGGACGTTAGTAGAACCGATACTGTTCCTTTCGAAAACGCTAACGCCCGCGGAATAGAGATACTAGCTAACGGAGCTCGAGGTCGCCTGTATAGTTTAGACGCTAAAGACGATCCGATAGATAGTCTAGGTATCGAGCTACGAGGTAACCGTAATAACCGACTACGCTAGCACTATAGGGATCGTAAACTAAACGGCGTTGACTTCGAGCGCAACCGACAAGCTTAACAATCGGCTCGCTCGCGCGTTAATATACGTATCCTAATATAAGAACCTCAAGGTCTGCTACGTCCCTAGTAGGGAGTATACGGTACCGGATACGCTATCTAGACTGCCCGCCGGGAGAGGATACGAGCGAGAAAGCTAGGATAAAGACGTTCTCGACGACCTAGTTATATCCTTCCTTATAGAAACGACCTCTAACGTATATACGGTAAGCACGACTCTAGATATTGCGACTGACTTTAAGAAGGTACTGCAAACCGGCTATAAAATAGATTAATTTATAGTAGACGCCGGAGAAATCGCTCGTACGAAGCCGGACGAGTCTAAGTTCTACTAGGAGGATAGCCTCTTATAGTTCAAAACCCGGCTCTATATCCCCGAAGGCCTAGAGGGCGATATCTTCGATATAGCCTATAACAACTAATTCTATATAGGTACAAACCGACTATACGCGAGGGTACGCGAACAGTACTATATTAGATACCTCGACTAAAAGGTAAGGGCCTACGTAAGGCATTGCGAAGATTGCTAGCGAGCGTAGACGAAGCGATACCTAGCTTACGGCTCGTTATAACCGATTACGTCTACTACGATCCTATTCTATACTATTACTTTAGATTTTATTATAGGGCTGCCCGAAGACGACGGGTACGACGCCTTGTTAATAGTAACGTATAAGTTTAGCAAGAGGGTACTACTAATTGAAGGTTACTCTACTTTTACCGCCGAGGTATAGGCTTATCGGTTCCTCGATACCCTGTTAAGAGCGGACTAGGGACTCCCTACTATAATAATTACCGATAGGGACCCGAAGTTTATATCCGAGTTCTAGAGAACGATCTTCAAACGAATAGGTATAAAGTTAATCCGCTCTACTAGTTACTATCCCTAGATAGATAGGTAGTTAGAAAGAACGAACTAGATAGTCGAGATCGCGATACGGTACTAGATAGCTCGGTACCCGGACAGAGTACTAGAGTAGCGGTACGCGCTTCTGTAGATCTAGTTTATACTAAATAACTCCGAGAATACTAGTATAGGAATTGCGCCTAATATACTACTCTTCGGCTTTAAGCCTAGGGAGGTACTTAACTGTACTCTAGGGAGACCTCTTAAGGACAGAGAGGTTCTTAAAGGAGAGGCGGAGGACGTATTAGCGTTCGCTAATATTAAGATAAAGAAGCACTACGACGCGGTATACAAGCCCTAGACACCCGAGGCTAGCGATATAGTAATATTGAACCTAAAGCACTACTACGTCCCGGGAGTTACTAACCGAAAGCTGTCTAACCGCCGAGTAGGACCCTTTCGAATTGAGTATATATAGGGCAAGCTAGTATACAAGCTAGCGCTGCCTAAGTACTAGAAGATCTACCCGGTAATCTTAATTGCCGACCTAGAACCTTAACCTATAGCAGATAAGGACCTATATACGGCTAGAAGGACGCGTTCGTTACGAAAGGTTCAACCGTAGGGCTATTAGTCAAGCTAGGAAGAGCTAACGCCGGAAAAGTTGCTAGACAAAAGGATACGAATAATTGGCCGTAATAGGACGGAATTCGTAGAGTACCTAGTAAGTTAGAAAAATATAGATTCCTTATATAATACGTAGGTACGGGAAGGGAACCTTCCTATACCTATAACGCGTAGGTATCGTCGTTGAACAGGCTACGCAGTCGTATTAAGCATCTAATTAGCTATACGAGAAACTTATATTTCTCGATTTTAACCTTACTTCTCGACTTTGACCTTACTTCCTATAGATTATACGTACTTGCCTAGGGTACGAAGACCTTAATTTACGAGTATAGATAACCTATATCTTAGCAACCTTTCCTATTTCGCTCTATCCTTCCTATAACAATATCTACCGTACGAATAGTATTAATACCGATACGATACTTAAGAAGAACCTAAAGAAGATCGAAGGGTATACTCTAACCTACGTCCGAGTACGCCGACTTGAAGAGGCCGGTACGATAGTACCGCGACGTAAGGCAATCAAGCGCTACCGAGACAAGGTCTTAGAACAGCTAGCCGAAAACTAGAACGCGATAACGATAAGAATGTATACGGCCGTCGCAGACTATAACTGTTACCGTATCGCTAGTAACGAGGACGTCTAGACGGTTATAGACCTCTAGCTAGCCCTCGGGCGTAAGATAGTTAGATACGTTAGTATTTAAGATTAGATCCGTAAGGCCCTATAGGGAGAAACAGTAAACGAGGGGAATATACTAGATTACGGTACCTTGCTCGATCTTATCTATACTAGAATAGAGACTAAGAATAATATCCCGGTACTTACTCCGCTCTCCCTACTAAAGCTAGAGAAAGCGTCGAACCGCTCGATAACCGTACTAGTACAAGCCCTAAACGAGCCTCTAGGTACGATAAGAAACTTAAAGCGACTTTTCCGTACCTTATAAAGAGACATCGAGACGGTACTAGAAAGTTTTAGTACCCTAGCCGGTATAGAAGGTAATAGCAGCGAAGACGAGGGAAGCGAGGGAGAACTCGACGCTACCTCGGGATATAGGTAGGATAGTATAGGACCTAAGTAGGATACTAATAAGAGCCCCCTAAAGAAGAAGTCGAAGGTCGCTATTATAGTACCCGAGCAGGCTGTTAAGATTAAGGAGGAACCTAAAGAGGATATAATACCGTTCTAAGTAGAATATTAGTAGAACATTAGTAGACTATAAGGGTATAGGAGGTTCTTCAAAGAGAGCGGCATTTGTTATAGAAGTAATAGCGGAGGGCTCTATAACTCCCTAAACCTTACAGGGAAGGGGAGCCCCCTACCTGACTAATCAGTTATATATATTAGCCCATCTTGAACCTAGATAGGAACATTATCTTCTTTTCCCACTTCTTAACAATCTCGTAGGAGAACTCAGCTTGGCGAAGGCATTTTCCAGGTTTGCCTTTTGCGACCTAAACCTTGCGAGGTTCTAATTATCCCAGGAGAAGCTACAACAAGTACCCTGCCCCTTGAGCTCGTATGGCGAGTTGGCATACTCGTGACAACACCCAGGGCAAGGCTGCCTACCTGGATCCCAACTGCCGCGTACTGAGTGAGCATGTTGCCAATATTTTATCCTCCACCAAATCTCACTCGCTCTCCTATAAAGTAACCAAGTACATATACGTACTTGTACCCGTTGTAACAGTGCAACAACCAACGTACACTTGTTGTCCAGTACTCTCCACGCCACAACACTCGTCTCCCCATCATGGATATCAACATGGATCTCATCAACTCCAAACTCACCCCCGAAACATGTCTGATCCCCACCATCATCGAGCACCGAGCACAAGAAACTCCCAATCGAGTTTTTGCGCTTTTACCCAAAGGTCCAACACTACGAGATGGATGGTTCGAACTCACCTACAGCGCACTCGCCAAAGCCGTCGATCGCATGGCCTGGTGGCTCCACGACACTCTCGACACCGCAGCAGCAGCAGCAACAGCAGATGAGCAGAAGGAAAATACGAAATCTTTGACATATGTAGGAGCCAACGATATTCGTTATGTATTTCTCACGTACGCGGCCGTGAAAAGTCGTCGGAAGCTTTTGATTCCTTTTCCTGCGAATACCGTTCCAGGCATGAGTAAATTGCTTGCTGCTGCGGATTGTCGGATTGCGTTGGCGAGTGGAAAGGGATGTGAAGTTTGGGGGAAAATTCAAAAAGTCAAGCCGGAGTTGAGGATTGTGGAGATTCCTGAGATGGAGTTTTTTTTGAGGGAGGGAGAGGGAGAGGTGTTTCCGTATGAGGTTGGGTTGGATGAGGGGAGGAAGGATATGTTGTTTATGCTTCAGACTTCAGGTTCGTTTTTTGAATGTTCGATTATCCACGCGTGGCTTTTTTTTTAATTTTGCCTCAAACTACAAACACTAACCCATTACAACCTCTTTGAATTTTTTTGGTTCTTCTTTCTAGGTACAACAGGCGACCCCAAACCAATTCTCTACCTCCACCAATTCCTCGAAATCTTCCTCGAAAACCGTCTCGCCAACGAACTTCTCCTTAACAACTCCTCCTCCTCCTCCTCTTCTTCTTCTCCCTCCTCACAACACCTCCTCTGTTTCGCCCACCTCAATCAAGACATATATTTCCCATGCATGTTCCCCATCAGCTGGAGCGCCGCACTCACCAGCTGCACACTTTCCTCTCTCGCCTGGGACGTAACATGTATTTATTTACCCCCGGACGCACCTTTCGATTCGCACCCGATGCTCACTCCAGAGTACGTCCACGATATTCTCGAATTGACGCCCAAAGGTCCCAAGAATGGAATTATTATGGCTCCTGCTATGTTGAGGGATGTGGTACAGCAACATCAGCAGCAGAACTCTTCTTCTTCTTCTTCTTGCACATCATCATCATCATCATCACTAACCCTCCTCCAAAAATCCTACAATTGGATCGGCTACGGCGGTTCACCCCTCGATTTCGCCACTGGAGAAATCTTACGAAAATCTTTCTCTTCCTCTTCCTCTTCCTCTTCTTCTCCAATCCGCCTCCAATGCGCCATGGGCCAAACCGACGTCGGACCCTACGACATTTTATTCAATCCCAATCCCGCAGATTGGAATCTCGTACAATTTTCCGAGTTGCATGGGTATTTTTTGGTCGAATTCGATCAGAGAGAAGGGTTGTGGGAGTTGTGTGTGCGGCGCCAACAGAAACAAAAAGGGGGAAAGGGAAAAGAAGAATGTCGACATCCATTTCTGATGGATGAGAAATTGGACGTTTATCATACGAGAGATTTGTTTCGAGCTGTGAGGAGGAAGAAGGGAGGTGGAGAAGAAGGGGAAGAAGAAGGAGAAGAAGGAGAAACTTTTTGGCAAAGTGCAGGACGAGTAGATGATTTCATCAAATTATCCACTCTTACAAAATTCCACTCCGGTCAAATCGAGAGTATTCTGGAGACATGGTGTGAAGATGTTCAAACGTGTTTAGTAGGAGGAGAAGGAAAAATTCGACCTTGGGTGATTGTGGAGTTGCGTCAGAAGAAAAAGGAAAACGAAAAGGAGAATGGGAATGGGACGACTGCGTCGCTCACGCCGCCAGAGAGCTTTTGGTTAGCGGTGAACAAAGCGAATGAGATTTTATATTCGGAAGCGAAAATTCAGAGGGAGTTTGTGGTGTTTACGGATGCGGAGAGACCGATTCAACGCACGGGGAAAGGGAGTGTGGATCGGAAGAAGACGGTGGGGTTGTATGAGAGGGAAATTGAGGCTTTGTATGAATGAATGATGCGGATATTGTTTTTGTTTTTCTTTCTTTTTTATACTACCTATGAACTGTTGCTGCTCTTAATCCTGTGCCAGATTTCTGCCCAGACAGAGCCGACAGTAATCGATCTGAATCGCCAGGTAACTCGATGCACCTTTCCAGCCCAATCTTTATAATCTCCCAAAAGTTTCCCTCAAGGCAGTCGAAGTCTCGATCCCAAACTTCCTCTGACGATAGTGCTCCTTCTTTTCTTCTTCTTCATAGAAAAAACCCCGAAAGGACCAAACCACGCGATCATTCCGCAGACTGTCCATCCTAAATCAGAGCCAAAAGTCAGGTATATACCTAAATGCAATCCAAGCAAACCCCGCTCTCCATACTCTCCAGATTTCTCGCTCCTCATGGCCATCTCGACCCGCCTCTCCTCCCATCTCCTACTGCGGTTCTTGCTTGTATCCAGCGCTCAGCGTCTCGGCGGCCATACACCACTTGGTAGAAGCGGTGATGTCCTGGATACAGCTCATAGAGTGGGCTGATCGGCCTTACTAAACGTAGTCGATTTTCCCAAAAAAGCAATGATGTCCTTGATACAGCTCGTGAAGTGGGCTGATTACACGGCCTGGAGCAGGAGAGAAGCTAAACTGGTCTTCTAGGTCTTCGATTAAAAAACGGGACGTCGACGCCGCTTTCGCGCGTTATGCGAAGGGACATCTGACGTCTCGTTGTTCTTGGAGTAGTATATTTGCTGACGAAGCGGCGACGGCGCGGTGTTCGCTGTCGGATGAGGTTTTATATACGCCTAGTTGGGCCATTCTGACGGCGTCAATCTGCGCGTGAGGACGGGTTAGTGCTGGGATGATGGACGGAGGGAGAGGGAAAGGAATAGAGAGAAGTCAGAAATCCGCTTACTTTTGGTGCTGGCTAAAGCTTCTCCATGCCAGAATCAACACCCGAATGTCATGGGGTGAGAGGTCGAGATAGCCTGACGAATGCCTCCTGATCTCGTCGTATTAATGAACCGTCCGCTCAGTCCTTTCTAATCGCCTAGTAACTTTCGTCGTAAAACCGAAAAACGCGGTATTCGCTAAGGCTGCTGCTCTGCTGTACCCTCCCAATCCTGCCATCTTCTTCGCGTCAATCTGTACGCGGGGACGAGTTAGTGCTAGACCAATAGACCAATACACCAATACACCAATAGACTAATACCTCAAGAGAGAGAAATGTCAGAAACTTACTTACTTTACCTTTGGAGTTCGCTCAGAACATCCTCTAGCCAGAATCAAAACCCGCACATCATTCCGAACAGCGAGTTTCCTGAAGCGCCCGACGGCTGATCGCTGATGACTGATGGCTAATATAGTCATACTTCCGACCCAACCGTCTGCCCAGACCTGAAAGTCACCTGCGAGTTTTCTCGTCATCGGACTCACTGAGAGACGCGGTAGTCTTATATCTGCCCAAGGCGGCTATTTAGGCGGTGTTGATCTGTGCGTGAGGAGGAGTTAGGACTGGGATAATAGAGTGTGGTAGAGAGAGAGGGAGGTATAGAGAGAGAGAGGGCAGAAGGGTGCTTACCTACCTCTAGGTATAGTATTCCAGGCACTTCCAGGACAGCACCAATGTGCGGATTTCGGTACCTAACAACTTAGCATTGGTGGTAGCAGCAAAGAGGCTCTGTATTTCTTGATGCCATTCTGATATAGTGGCGTGCGGTTGATGATATAATACGATATTTGCTTGCGTGTGGAATATATGAGATCAACCGGAAGAAGGGGGGTTGAAGGACGAGTGGGTGAGCTTATAGGTCTGGAAGGTGGAGGGTATATTTGTGTGAGGAATGAAGTTAGATGGTGGGTGAGGAGGAGGGTATAAGTATGCTGGCGTGTGTTTGTTGTGGAGTTGTGAAGCAATGTTTGTTGGTTGCTTTTTCGCTTCACTTTGATATTCTTGAAGCTAGGAGAGTTGACTAACCTTATTCGGCGATGTTCTGAACGGATGTGTGTGAATCAGATACACTTGTTCTTTTTTCTAGGCCAGATGTCGATGGTATGCAAAAGCATGGTTGCGAGTTCAAACTTGATTACGTTCATATTATTATCTCCACTCATCAAAGCCACTCGGGCATCCTCTTCACCACTCCACTCAAAAGCCCACCCAAAGGCCCCAAAGCCTGCTTCACATCCGGTATAGGCGGCGGAGCCGACCCAGGCAAAGGTCTCCCATCAGTCCCACTATACGGACCAACAGCAGCCGGATTTCTCGGATCGGTCAAAGGCCCTCCACAGGTAAAAACACTCCCCTCGGGAATGCCAAACAATTCCCAATCACTAAAATAATCCTCACTATAGCCAATCGCACTACACTTCCCTCCCCCCGTAGGTCCCACGTGTGGACAATGTACATCCGGTCGCACCTGAGTGAGAATCAAATGGATGACGCGACACGCTACTGTATCTCCCCACGCTTCGTCGAAGGATCCGAAGGGTTTGAGTTCGAGCTCGACGGCGCAGTCTAGGACGCTGCTGTAGACTTGATTGGGACCTGTACATCGTTGTTGAATCATGGGACATAGTGAGACGGGAATGAATTTTTGAATCAACAATGCGCCGAAATCAAATCCTGTGCCGGCTTGAACCCAGGCTTCGAGATTGGGAATCCAGGCGTGATAGCGTTCGACTTGGCCGTATTCATCGAATTGCCAAAATGCCACCTGTGAAAAAAAAAGAAGTCCACATGTCAGCTTTGACGGATTCCGAGCAGCCTTTCACGAATGGAATTCGTCTCTCTCTCTCACTAACCTGCGAAAGCGTCGAAACCGGAACCCTCGAATCCACCTCCCCCGTCTTTGGATCCACCTTCCCGGTCCTCAAATACACCAAACTAGCCGCAATCCCGGGACAGCCCGACGTAAACTCAACAACATCGGCCTGATAAATCGCCACACCCTGAAATTCCGGATCCGAAGGGACAGGAGCCAGGGCGAAAAAATATTCAATCGAATCGTTAAATCCAGAAAATTCTCCGACGGGGGAAACTCGTCCGACGGCGGAGGGACTGAAGAGTCCTGGAGGGACTTGGGAGGAACCGAGTTTGACGATGGGGTCGTTGTTGGGGTAGACTGTGAGATTGTAGATTGCGCGGATGGTGGCGAGGTTGCGTTCGGCGAAGGAGGGGAGTTGACGTTTGGAGAGGGGGGAGGAGTCTGTTCGAGGAGAGTGGTGGTGTTGGTGGTGGAGATGGTCTGTGGCGAAGGCTTGGTTGAGGAGGAGTGCGAGGCAAGCACTGATGTATATGGAGAATCTCATGGTTCGTTGTCGATTTTTGCCAGTAATAAATTGTTCTGCGGCATGTGGTGCTGTTTGTTTGCTGTGCGCGACGAGTCGCCGACGATGTTGTTGTTGTTCTTTTATTCTATTAGTATTATTATTACAGTGCTGACACTATAGGGAATAATCAAAAAGCACAAAGGAAAGCAACCCATCGACAGCAGAAATGAGTTTCTGACAAGGTTTCTAAGCTCGAGAGATTGCTCGTCAGGGATTCCTCGGGATGTTTCGCCAAGATCTTCGTACACTGTTGTGTTACAGACTATATGTACCTTCGCGTCGCCAGTAAAAACAATCCATATCCCTCCAAGACAATAATAAAAGGATCACAGACTCCATCAATCAGAACTGCAGCGTGGGATATCTGATGCTGGCATTGTATACTTTGAACTTCTGTATATTCCAGCAATAAGATTGAGCAGCCAACAGACTTTAAGTATATCGAGATACCTGGTCCTAGTCGACGCGTGTGACGTCCAATACCATGTAAATTGACTGTCAGCATCTCGCTTGGGCCCAGTCCTAGACGAAGAAGTACACATTCTCTTGCATTTTCGTGCACGCCGCTGTGATAAGTATACCAATTTTGAGCAACTGGATAATTTTGCATAAATATTTGTATAAAAGATACGAGCAAACTCAACTATCAACTGCTTCAAAGCCGACTGAAAGACTATATAACAAGCTATCCTAGCATCTTGGCAATTGAACATGCAATCCGACACAAGCTAAGTGCACGGATGATATATAAGGTAGGTAGGGAAGCTAGTAATTATTCAGCTTTTGCAGAATGAACTTCAGCTATACCGACATACATACATTTCCAACACTACCTATACATTCATTTTCTTTTTATTAAAGAACTACCAGACTTCTATAACTTGAATAGTTTTGAATATATTCGAGTCCTAGGACTTGCGAAGAGTCTTAAGCAAAGAGTATAACTATTTATTAGTAAGTCTGTATAGCCTTAACCTATACTGCTGTTGTTCTCTTCTTCTTTATCCTCGCGGCCTGACTATAGCCGTAGCGTAAATCTCTCTCTTTCATACCTACCTACCCAAGAAACGATTACCGCTACAAAGGACCAGACAACTATTAATCTATACTGTATTTTTTCCCGAAGTTTTCACGGCTAGGAATTACGCTCTTCAATAACTCTCTTCACGAGAGCCACAAACACCGAGACAAAAAGGACGAGGGTTCGAGGGATTGTCTCGAAGACTGGCGGAATACTGAGGTATCCTCTTACGACAAAGCTGTTTATCTTATTATCGTTGTTCGCAGTAGCACATTCTCTCGCTCTTTTACCTCCTGCCCCTGGACCGTTGTGGCTTTTTGGCAATGGCTTGGAGAAGGAGAAGGAGAAGAAGGAGAGGCGTCTTTTGTCTCCAGTACTTACCCCCTGTCCCCTCCCTCTCTGTTATGGTCGCCGCTGTAGATCGCCATATCGAAGTTCAAGGGCGGATATAGCTGTTCGACGCGAGTCTTCTCACTCCTCTTCTCTCCCCATAAGATAGCCATCCCGTTCAAGATCCACTCGCACGCCATGACCATCCAGCGTCAGCTCCAGAATCCCATAGCGGTTACCGCTCACAACGTCTGAATAGCGGCGAGCAAGAGATGGACCGTGCAGAGAGGGCCTTGGGTGCCATAGCAGCCTTGCTGCAGCAATAGATGCTGAATCAGCACAAGCGCATGCAGCAAACAATTGAAATTCACACGTAGCTCGCACACACACTTTTTCGTCTTGCTACCTGTCACACCAACAACGAAAAGCACACGATCTTGCAAGACACGTCGCCGCTCCCAGAGACACACACACACGCACGCAAACACACACAAAAGCAGTGGTCGAACAAGGGCTTGCAAACCTACCATCAGAAAAGCAGTTTCCATACCCCGTCCTATCGGTATGGATGATGCTGTAGGTGCCAAACTCGAGTCATCCACCTCCACCGTGCCGCTCATGAACTGACAGCTTGGCAGACATTCAACAAGGTCAAGGAGGAGAACAAAAAGCAGGTGCAAGACGTACTGGCAAGACAAGCCACCATCATTAAGAACAACGAGTCTTTAATCGTCCCATTCACCCGCGAGACTCTGAAGGAGGCTGCGAGCCTTCATGACAATGAACCGGACCGAGAGAGGTTTGTGCGGGAATCCCTCATGGGATTCTGGCTCTCTCTCGGTCTGGGAGAGTGAGGGCTGCGACGGCGCATCGGTGGGACTTTGGCGCGGAGACAAGATGCCGCCGCCGTCACCACCACGCTGCTGAAGCTGGAGGCAGTTCACGTTGACGGGGAGCCTGATACAACAGAGAACGGGAAGACACTGCGTTTCTGAGTATCAACAAGCACCAGGCAAACGTGCTTTGCGACCATGAAGCATTGCCATAGAGCTTGAATCAAGGCTAGCCAGCCCTTGTCCTGAGCGCAATTTCACCTCTCATGCTTCGAGTCTCGTCTTTCTCCCCAAGCCTCGCGCCAGATGTGGCCTGGTTCTCGTGCTTGTGCCGTGACTGTTCACGAGATCGACCGTGAGTAACACGAAAGATCATGTTTCCATCTTCATGCGTCTTCAATCGCGACATAGAGCGGAGAACCCACGGTTTCTCGCCGTGGGATAAGTCTAGTCATCCGTCAAATGATCAGACGAGCCAGACCAGAGCTGCTGCCATCCAGACTTGATCGTGACGGTGCAAGAGAGTGGCGCCTGGGCTATACGTCCTCTGCTTCCCGAGATCGAGACGCTCCTCCATAGCAACGCGTCGTCGTGTGCCCACTTCCAGTGAATATCGGCCTCAAAACACATCGACTGTGTGCAGTGCCAAGCCTCAATGCAAGTTGCCTCACCCCCTTTCGCACTTCGAATTTCTTGGCACGACTACAACTCTTTCAAGACAACAACAACATCACCACCACAACATCATCATCGCCCAAGAACACTCGCACCAGCAAGCAGCGAGGTAAGTCACCATGAGCGTGTGACAACTGTCCACTGTGAGCGTGAATCTCCTCTGATGAATGAACAGTTTTTCTTTTTTTTTGTCGGCCACCTCAATCTCTTTCCACATCTTCGCCCCTCAAAGGAATAACAAGACCACCAAGCCACCGCAAGACATGCCGCACATCATCGTCGCTTGCCAGTGCCCCCAGGAGCTGCATAGCCCCGGCGAGGTCAAAAAGTGCAAAAGCGCAGGCGCCGTTTTGCAATGGGAGAGCCTGGCGAGGCAGATCCAGCGCAAGATCAAGCGATGGTTTCGCCGCAGAGAAGAGCGGCGCAAGTGGGAGAAGAGCATGAGCACACCATACTCGCTCGACGGGAGACGATTTGAGTGCACGCCAAGACCTTTCGTCTCTCCTGCGCCGGCACCATACGTTCATCACAATTTCGACAATGACGCGCTGACTGCGCTGCCACTATACACCGTCGGATGCCAGAGGAGGGCAGTGTAGAAGTTCGAGAGAGGGGAGGACGAGAGAGCTGGACGTTCACAAGTACGCCGCCGCGTGGAATTCCTCCTCATCGCCTTTCCAGTTCAACCATGTAAGTTGCATTTTTTCCCACCCATCACCAGCGATCAATGATGAACACTTTTCCGAACAACGAGATGCAACAAATGGCATTGCCCGCCGCGGAGTGCTCGGAGGGGAAAATCCTAGTAGTGTAGTATCTTGAAGAGAGTCAAAACGAGCACTTCGAAGGGCTGCCAGCAGCGGATCATGTTCGCCATCCAAGGCAGTCATAGCTCACCTACTACGGTAGGATACTAGGTTGACTGACCGAGGATCACCCATCTGAAATGTCGCAATATTCACTTCACCGTCCGAAAACGATATTCCAAAGGAGCTCATGCTGACATTAAACAACCAGCAACACGCTACAGCCAGCCACTCGCGGCTCTGTGCCCTTTTCGCTTGTTTTGCCTGCGCACCATTGAGTGCCGGTCTCGTGGAGAGGCGTGCAGGCGTAGGTTGAATGCGCAGCGAAGCTCGTCGCCCTTATGTCACTGCCAATTTTCAGACATGGATCGTGGTCTGGCCGAGCCCATTAACGACATCAAGACGCGCTTCCGCTTCGCATACCCACAATGATCTCGGGCATGTGCTCACTCGTGATACCACGGACACGATTTTGTGCTTTGGCGGCGCAGGAAGCCGAGGATGGGAACGCAACACCAGCGGATAGAAATGTCCAGCCGAGTCCGCTGACATCGTTCCAGCAGTTGCGTGGGCGTGTTGTGCAACATTGGCATAGCGCAGAAAAGTACGCCAACAATAGATACACCTCTGCACAGAACAGTACTCGGCAATCTACCTCACCAATTTCCGATTTTCCTCTTCCGCTACTGTCAACTTCTTTCAGCCTTTTTCTCCCCTCCGGATCAACAGCCAGAGGAATAGCAAAAGGCATCGCAGCTTGAACCGCATAACGTGACGACCTTTCAGCAGACGCAACCGCAGGGACCATTTCCACGTATTCATCGACATGTGTGTACCAACTTGGGGTTCGTGTAGCAAATTCGAAGCTAGGGGGCAGGATTGCGGAGACAGTGTTCAGAGAGAACCCCAGCAGATCCGGCTATGCGATCTGGTAGGAAGCATACACCGGAAGCATATACCAGAGGTGGAAGTACAAAATGTAGCTGCCCCAGTGTGAATCAACATTCGTTCACCCACCGAGCAGGAAATGCTACATGGTGGGTGCTGACAGCATGTCGAATCGGACGGTGGCCGAGGGATATGTTGAAAATTATGCGACTCTTTTGCGTGCCCAATGGTCCACCTCGAGTACACGACGGAGGCGGCCACGCTTGTGGCTTTGATTGATGCTGGAAAAATCGACCAGAGTGCACAAGGAGCTTGCCAAGATGCGTGACAGGCCCACCATACAGAGGAAAAACTCCGTCATGGACAAACATCCAGAGCCCATTTTCGATGACCATCTCGTTTCAAAGCGGCATGCAGCTGGATCGTGGCAAATGAGCCCAGAAAGGAATCTTAAGGAGCTCCGCAGCATTGAGGCCACTAAGCCAGACGGCGAGAGCCCTCTCGCTGGAGACTCTAACGTGAAGCGCGTATGGTGCGTGACACCCGTACTTCGTTGCAACAGAAGCAGTTGGCTCACCACACCCAAAAGTGGAACACCACAAGCAATATCAATCTCGTCTCCGACCAGCAGAAATCGTTACGAGCTTCCGCAATTCCCGTCTCCAACAAGTCGGCACCCAATCCGTCAAGAGTCTACCAACGATAGCCATCGGCTCAGATCGACCTCGCATACCCCAGCCACTCCGGCATCTGTAACGCCGCGCACCTGAGCTCACAGCAGCGCAAGATTTGACCATGGTAGTCATCGAACACTGCTGGCTTCGTAATCTTTGGCCGGGCCAACAGGCACACCGGCAGCAGCGACGCAGGAATACAGGTCTCAGCTGTTCTCCTAGGAGCAAGCCCTGCCTGGGCTTGAAGCTCGCCAGTGTCAAGTCCAAAGCGAAACGCGTCGGCAGGCAAGTCGGCTCGCTCGTATTTTGATTCTGAGTTGCAGCACAAGACTCAGCAGCAATGCGCCGTCATCCACACTCCCACAAGAATGGTGAAGCTAGGTTGAGGCCAAAGAATCCAACATCTTCAAGGCCACCACAGCCGAACGTGCAATGTTCAGAGAAGCCGCAGCAGAGTGTTCGCTAGCAGATCAGTCAGCAAAAGGGAAAATGTCCGAACAGCTGCTTTGCTCGAGATGAGGTGGACCCGATCAAGCAAGGGAACCGAGGTGTTGCACAATTGTTCCCATTCTAACACGAAAGATTAGCCGTGTCGAGGTGTCAACTATCACCAACACTTTGACGCCACGCCCATGCGTCAGCGAGAAGCGTGAAAGGATGTTCAAAGAAGAAGATCCGGAACTCCAGCGACTCTCTCGCCAATTCAGGTCGAACTGTGATGGAGATTTCATTACATCGCGTCGAAATAAATGCATTCCGAGCGAGCCGTCTACGTGCGAGAGAGTCGAGTCTCAGCACAAAGATAAAAACAGAGAAGAGAAAATGCAGTCTTCAGTCGGGCGTTGAGGCTCGCCGACAGCAGTGACGGGATCGCTGGAATCGACGCCAAAGTAATGTGTGGTAGCATCAGCGAGCGTCTACCGGGGGCATGTGCTGACTTGCAGCGGCCGGAGCTCGCATTCGTCGAAGTGAGAGGAAAGAGGAAGGCTCTGCGAAGACGTCCGCCCAAGCGCTTCCAACCCATAGTGGAGAGAAGGCTTATCAGCAGGTCTGAGAGCTTAAGCCGGCCATGTTGAGGCTCACGGCTGCCCGATGCACGAGCGGTGGAGTGGGAGATGAAGGGAAGAACTTGCAGCAACATCAGCGCTGAGACGTCTTCGGCTCCAGCATTGCGAGAAGCAAGCTGAGCAGAAGCAGGGGACTTGCACCGGCCGACAATGCAGCTCACGGATGCCCAAGTGTAACGCGTGGGAGAGGAAGAAGGGCCCGCGCCAGACCTGGGCCTGCTTCTGATTACCAGTCCACAAAGCAACATGGCCGAACAGTGTGCTTTCCAATGATGCTGCGGTGGCCCAGGACGCCGTTCACAAGCACGATCATATGTGCTGATATCTACATTTTGAGATATCATTGCGAACTAAGTTTGCCAGCATAATAGCTCAGTCGAGTCGGCCATGTATGCCTTGATGGAGACCGCACCTAATTGGAAAGACGAGGCGAAGTTTGCTCGTGTGGTTGCTGTTGTCGCGAGGCCAGTATCCTGCATGCCTCGACTACAGCACCTCCTGGGAGGCCAAGCCTGTCAATGCATGGCCTTGTGGGATACCAGACGTGGCATACCGCAAGCTGATAATTGCTACCCACTTCCAAACTTCCAGAACAATGAATGAGTCTGCTGGTCAGCTCGTGTGTGTTGCTGAGTGTGCTGGAAGCTAGAAGCAGCAGCGCAGAGTACAGAAGTGCCGAACTGCAGAAGACAGCATCAACCAGGGCAGACTGTGCTGGCTGTGAAGTGGGGTGTCTGAATCCAAAGGAGAGTGGCAGTCATGTCACCGGCCGCTGTCGGGTTGCGCGGTGAGGTGGTTGTAGCGTGCTCTGTGGCATGCGCTGAGGTTGTCTGCGGATTATTCCTGCCATATTGCTGACTCTTTCTGCCCGAATATTCATTGCTGCTGATACTGAGGGTGCAGGACGGCGGTAAGATGTTGATCTCACTGTCGTGGTGGTGGTGGTGGTGGTGGTGGTGGTGGACCTGGCGGTGCTCAGCGAATGAATGCTGATGGAACCAATGTGCCTGGTACGCCTGTCAGCGGCACCAGCGGATTGCGAAACATTCGATGGGCCTACTGGAGCATCTGGTCACGATCACAAGCTGCCTCTGGCTTGTTTGAAGGCCGCTGAACTCGTCGTCGTTGCCTCAGGGGAGCCTGAGTGGCTGCATGCCTCTCGTCGGCTCCATGTCCGCCATGGCTGTGCGTTTCTGGCGATAGAGCGGCGGGATGAGGAGACTCATCGAAGTGATGACATGTGACTGCTCTGGCGATGCCCAGCAGCGTTGATGGGAGCGGAAGGTCGCTGTGGTGGAGGTGAGGTCGGGAATTAGAACTCGCCCGTGGTTCATACGGTTGCTCCACCCCGGTCGCCAAGATGAGCAGATTCTTAGTTTTATTTCCACCTCATCTCATGCACCTGCTGGTCACCGACAGCTGTCGAGGAAGACAGATCACCGCCAGCGATTGTGATAGCGCCGAAGAAGCATCAAGAATCCACTTGGATGTCCGCCAGGCTCGTACGGGTTTCTGCGAGCGCAATGCATAGCATATCGGACGGAGCGAGGACAACCACGGCAATGATGAGAGTTTCGCGCAGGCATGTCAACAGCGGCAGCGGGCACGATTGATACAGCATACAGAAGACAGTCGAGATTAAAGTATAGAGGTAGCCACATCAAGAGCCGGCACATATATATCCCTGATACCCTCCAGCCAAGATGGCCGGGTCAGCTGAGGAGCAGGACTTGTGAGAGGAGCAGATAACAGGCAAGAGACGGAGTCAAAACAATGCTGTACTCGATCGTAACAAGCAAAAGGAAGCATCTAGTCCCAATACTCAGAAACCTGATTGATCTGTAAAACACTTTTGGGGGTGTTGCCTGCCTATCCCCGCCCAAATGACGGCGAAATGCTGACTTTCTCCAGACACCGCAGGTAATGAAAAGCAGGTCAGCATAGCGAATGCTAACGTAAGATGGCTCTCAGTCTCCTTAGCGTAGAGCCATCCCTCTGCGTGCGGTCTTTGCCTCGGCTTCATGCGAGACGACACATGTCACGTTTGAGAAATTCCGGTACCGGGTAAATCTTGACTCCCGGGCACCAACAACACACCACGAACGACCCCATCTATCGATTCACGCGCTTCAACCCAAGGAATCATAAGATCCCGATTCTTTTCCCTTCTGCCTCTGTTCCACATCAGCACCAGCTGTCCTTTGCCTCTTTCAGACTCTTACTGCCATCTGACGAGCCCTCTCATTGGGACAATCATCACCCGGTATCGTTGTATTCTCTCCTGGACTGTCTTTATCCGCAGTATGATTTAGCAGACCTTGTCTTCAACACTTCAACATGAAGTGGTTTCGCCGCATCTCAGCCCGCCTCCCGCTTATACAGGAGGAAAGAAAGGAAGATCTAGACTTTTCCGGTTCCGACGACGAGGCAGGACTCGACCAAGAAAAATCATCAGAGGACAACCTTGATCCTGATGCCGGTACAAGCAGATTTCAGAAACGGAAGCTAGATGATGATGATGATGATGATGATGACTTTATGATGGAAGAGCTGAGATCGTCTACAACTCGAGTGGAGCCTGCCCAGAAATAGCCGTTAGTCTGTATTTCATTCATCATATGTATCGTTCGCTAACAGTGACTACAGTCCAAGCATAACAAGCGTGTGACAAATCGTCTACCGAAAGAGCACATTCTGTATCTTCCTCTGCTCATTCAGCAGCTAATCTACTCGTTGGTTCTGGCGTCGGAGGATTTGTACATTTTTCTTTCAGACGGCAAAATGGTCCGAAAGCCACTCGTCTACTACAAGATCCGAGAGAATAATCGCCTTGTCAAGAAAGAGCTCAAGAAGCACGAAGGCACGCCCATCTGCAGGGCGCCCGGTATACTGTTGGTATGCAAGCAGGTTCGAGGACTTGCTGTTCGAATCTTCTACGTCAGCAACTCTTTCGAAGTTCGTATCAGCAACTTCTACGGCGAAGGCATCAAGGAGTGGTGGCAACGCACTGAAGCTCAGCGCAAGCAGGTTGGCATCGAGTCAGGACCCCTCGACTGAAACGGAACGATGCACTCAGTCGACCAGTCAGTAATGAGACATCCAGCAAAGCCTCTACTGCGTGAGGTCGCTGATCACCGCCTCCTCTCATTCCCATCATCGGAGAGCCGAAACCACAACTCAGCGTTGCGCAACCTTAAGCCTTTTAGTGCAGCACCTGCTTACGGGACGATTACCTTGCACGTTGCATACGAACCCAACTGGCAGAACCTCGTCACTTGGCTCAACTCATCAATCGAAGGTAATCTACTAAAATACATGCCCACAGACCTGGCCCACAAAATCGAAGGTCATCGCCTACAGACTGTAGCATGGTTGTTCAAAATCACGGAGCAGTACTCCAGATGCGACGATCAAGCTTTCGACAAGACCATTATGTCTCATCGTGGACACCTTATCCGCAATGATCTCGGATGGTCTGTTGACCACGTAAATGAGGTTGAGGACGACGATGAAGGTATGGACTTCTTGTATGGGGCCAAGTACGATCACGAAATGGCCACTGCGAGGGATGCCCAACTCTGTTCAGTAGCAGGATCACCAGCTGGCAGCCCGATACTGAATTCCCCGAGTCAATACCAGGATCCTCGAGAGAATTTGTCTCCTAGCTTCCTCGCCACGATGCGCAGTATGAAAGATTTCGATGAGCAAGAAGTGGAGGATGATTCTGACTATGATATGGGCGGCGATGATGACACACCAGGAAGAGCAATCAGGACGACTCGTGAAACGCTAGAAGACATAGAAGGATGGAGTTGGTCGTTGGGCCGCAGGGAGTGCAAAGAATGAAGAGGCCGAGCTGGAGTTGATTCCCTTTGACAAGTGAAGACGCAAGGAACGGCCCTGTCTCCTGCTTTTCTCTTTGGACTGGTTGAACTGGTTGAGGTCTGCCTGGGTAGCAAGTGGCCTGGTATTGATGGTGCTTGGCGAAAGGTCTTCTTCCCAACTGAGTCCGGATGGTACGCCGGCATAGCTTTGTATCCCCCATTCCACCAGAGCCTCCAAGCCCACGTCGATTAGGACGTCAGACTTGATGGCCCCGAAGGGCCCTGCTGAAAGGGATAGGCCACGGTTCTTGCGAACCGAGTCAGCGCCTGCAAGCAGGATACATGTACCCAAGGCTAACGTGCCTCGGCCATCTCGACGTCGGAGCCGCTGCCCCTCGACGCCTTCTCCTCCGCCCGTCTCTTCTTCTCTTCCATCCTCTGCCGAATGTGCCTATGCGGTCGGCTCTGTGGGCCCCTCGGCCTCACCCTCGGCTTAGCGTAACCGGACTTCGGCCGGTCTAAGATAATTTCCACGTCCGATGGGTCAATACTCCCATCGGACGCCGCGTCCTCCTCTTTCTCCTCCTTCTCCACCTGCTCCTCGCCGGAACTCTCTAAACCCCTCTTCGGCCTCACTATCAATGCAAAATTACATTGATCACCGCGGAGTCCCAATTCACCCAGAGAGCGGGCGAGATCCTCGTCGTTGTCTATGCCGTCGGCTACCAGCACGTGCGAGAGGGAGAGGCGCTGCTGGTAGGGCTTGACGGCGCCCTCGAACGCCGTTTCGATGAGATCCATGATCTCAAACACCATCGTTTCTGTGGTGCACCGGAACTTCAGTTTTTCGAGGCCTGGGTTGTGCACCCATACCGTAACGACGGTGGGCGCGGTTGTCGACATGGTCGGGGGGGGGGGGGGGGGGAGGAAAGAGAATGCGGCGTTGGAGGTGGTGCTGGCGGTGTGGTCTTCGTGGAGTCGAAGCAAGTATGCGGCCGAAGTTTTGCGGTATACTTGAGAAGAGAAAAACAGAAGAGGAGAGGAGAAGGAGGGGGAAGTGTGTGGAAGTTTTGTTATTCAGGCTGCGTCACATGACTGCTGGAAACAAGATTCTACCTTCTGTTGACCTGGCAATTTGCCTAAGGCTGTTTTCTCTGAGCTTCTAGAAGGAGGAGATGGGATTTCACGCAGCATGGGAGTACTCCAGTTCTACATGAGATGCGCTGACAGCGCCCTTTTGCCAGCAGATAGGTCAAGAAGAGATCATGCAGACCAGCCCGAAGAGCAGCGAGACGTTCCCTTCAATCTCATTCTACTGAGAGCCTGTCTCTCCGTTGAAGGGTATCAAACCCGCGAGTATACGCGCCTTCCTCCTCCCATGAATTGTATGTAACCCCAGACAACCAGCAAAAAAACCAGTTTTTGCGGTCAACTCCACTGCACATATGTACTCGACACCATCTGGGTCTTTTCACCATGCTCCTACACTTTCAGGAGATCTGCTCCATCATCATCTAAAAAAAAGTGATAACACATCCCAATATCTGTATGCCCAGCGAGCGGGCATGGATTTCACTCCGCGAAATTTAAGGTTTGAGTCGCGCGTCCTGCTTTTGGAAGCATTTTTGCGTCGCGGGTAGCGGACAAAATCGAGTGAAGATGATGAGCTTGGGTAGAGAATGATCATTTGTAGTGAATTACGTGTTTTTAATCTGTTCTGATGGTTGCAACTTGATGGATAATGCTTTTCGTGTCGAAAAGGGAGGGTGGAGCAGGGGTGTGGGTTGGAAGGACTGTTTACACGGGACGCGACGAGACGCGACGCGCTATAGAGATGGATTTACACTATTTGGAAGAGGATTAGGAGTGAGCGCACAGCGCTGTTAGGAAACGCGTGGAGCAATCAACTGCCTCGACTACTGTGACTGTGTGGGACGCGAGGAAAGTACTCGAGGATACAATGAGCTATCCTGAGAACCCCAATTTCTAGGCTACGCGCTTTGTGGCAAGAATCTCATACGACGTCCTTGTTGCGCGCGCGTTGCTAGACCCAGGCGCCACGTTACAACGAACTCTGCGTTGACAAGATTGTGTGGAGGGTCGTGAGCTCAAGAGTAGCGATGGTCTTCATGGCGAAAGGACAAGAGGAACGGGAGTCATGCGAGACTCTGACTCCAACGTGGTGATGAGAGCAAGTACTATAATGGCGAACCGTCAGTTGGAATGAAAGGAACGAGAGCAGCAAGCTTGGCATATGTGGACTTACGCAATTTGGTCTGGTCGTCATGTCTCTCCAAGCGTAATTTCGCCGTCCGCATTCGTGATGGAATCTCAGGTCTTCTCCAAGTCCTCATCATGCTAGCAGCGCAGCCTCTCTCTCTGAAGCCAGGCTCATTGTTGACATCCCATGCCATTTCTTGCTTGATGGCGCACCCCTCGACAAGCCAGTGGAACAGAGGAGTTGATGATAGGCCTTGCTCATCAGGCCATAGCAGTGCACCCCCCTTCCGCCGTTCTTACTCTCGCCGCCAGCATCAGTAGGCCTGGAAGCACTACTCGCCCCTGATCAACTGCGCATCCCTCCATGCTCGCCAAAATGCTCGCCTCGTCGTCATCTCGACTCGTCTCTCCTCCTGTCTCCGTCGCCGTTGCGCTTGTATCCAGAGCTCAAGGTCTCGGCGGCCATAGACCGCTTGGTAAAAGCGGTGGTGCCCTGGATAGAGCTCATGAAGTGGGCTGATTGGCCTCACCAGACGGAGTCGATTCTCCCTAAGGAATCGAAACCGCCGGAGCTCGTTGTGCAGCCATTCTCCGCCGCGGCCGTTCTTGGGCGCCATTGCAAGCTGTTGGATAATGAAAGAGGATAGTGGAAGAGAGTTGGATTGATGCCAAGCTGGTGAAGTCGATGTGGATGTTGATGTTCCTTCCTCGCGTTGAATGTTGTGGATAGAATATCATGAATTCACCCCTGCTAGTGCGCACGGGCCTTTGGTCACAATAAAAACACTCTCACGTTTCTCTGCTTCTTCCTTTCTCTTCTATCATCTTCTTGTTCTTCACTCGTTTTTGGGCCAACTTCACTCACACCGCCGCTGGCGACGATCACCACCAAATACTAACATTCGACGCTCTCTATGAGATGGCCTCTCGTCGGTCAGGGTTTTGCCTTTGTGCCCCTGATCAGACCACGGCCTCCCTCGAGTTGGTGTCAAGAGGGTAACTCATGGAAGTTGGCCTCTTCTTCCCCCTTTTGTACCCCACGGGACCGGTTTGTCGTGGGTCTAGATGCGTGTGCTCAGGACATGGCAAATCATTGTGCAATACTCTACCAGTCTCGTATGGTGTTCTTGCAATACAATGATACGAGACCTGGAGTGTTCGTGATCATTCCCTTCTGGGTGATCCGCACATAGATCAATGCTCGAAGAGACTGCTGTGCCCTTTTTGCTTTTACTCATTGAAACGTACTTTGTCACCTCAGGCACATGTGGCCTCCAGCACAGCACCGTCCGAGGGATTATAGCGCTGTGTGGGCAGTGCGGGTTGCAGTCTCGTCGGGCAGAGCTTTGGGAAGTCTTGCCGTCGTGGCAGCTCATATGCTGTCGCCGGTAACGAGGACTTGAAGCTTACATACCTCTTCTCTTGTACATAATTGATTTTTTACAAGTCTCTCCCCTCTCATCTAGCCTGGCTTCTTCAACATCACCGCGCTGCGACGTCTCCTCCAACCGCCGTATTGTCATATGGGTTCCTACAATAGCACCTTTGCGACGCTTTCTGACCCTTCTCTAGGCGAGCACGCCTAAATGGAGCTCACCAGACGCATCTTCCTCTCAACCGTCGTGCTCGACACATGGAATCCTCCAATACCACTGAGGTCAGCCGCTATCGCGTGGTCACAGGCTATCTTGTTGGTTAAGTCGTTTTGCGGTCAAGAATGCAGTCATACTCGCTGTGACGTCGAAAGTTGGCACTCCCCGATCCTCGAGAATGGTCTTCTGCCACTTCCTACCTCCGCTCGCCTATGGGAAGCGAGCGCCGCAGTCTCCGCCAATCGTTTAAGCGCGCTGCCCAGCTCAAGCCTTGCCTTGATACGACAGCGGCGCCTTGTCCTATCCTCACGAGTCCCGGCGTAGTTGTTACTAGAGAAGGATGATTTGACAGACATTGGAACACTGTTGGGCGTTCGTTAAGGTTCAGGGGCTGTACGATACACCTATCTTACTCTTATGGGACACTTGCAGCGGAGAATTGTGGCTGTAATGTGAGTTGGTTCAGGAATGCTGAGCAGCCCCCTAGGCTTGGCAGTTATCGGTCTATAGTAGGCGCTTGAATTGTCTTGCGACTCGAGAGTAAGAGTAGGATCTCAGTCTAAAGCGCTAGTAATCGTATATTTTACTATTGCTATATACGGGTATATAGTAACTCGACGCGGTTGATATGAAGTTACTATTTCCTGCCAAGACTTTCTGTGGTTTCAGAGCTAGCTATACCACTCTATTTGAACTTGAATTTCACTCCTGCTTCCACTTCCTCTTTTTCAACTCTCCCGTCGTCTTCTTCCGCCTTCATACGCTTGGGAACTCGTATATATTTCGACCGAACTGGACCCCGACAACAAAGCAGCATTGCGGAGGACAGCTGCAGCACTGTGCTGCGCGAACGGACAATCTTCAATGCATTCTATGGATGGTGGGACCAAGTATCAACCTGGCCGTCCTAGGAAGAGATAAAGTATAAGGGAGAAGAGCGCATTGCGACCGCCGTCCCAAGTCCGAGTCCCTACCGCCGCCCCGGCAGGAGATTCGTACTGGGCGCCCGAAGCCCGAGTGGTTCATTCGTGAATACATTCGGCGCCGAAGGAGTCTGTGGATAATTGGCCGTTGGTCACCATTATTCGCGACGCACTTGGGGGTACACCCGTGTACCGGTATCCGCCTCCGGGCGTGACCGACGACGGGAAACCTCTTCTTGAGGTAAACACCCAGACCGTCAGCAGAGGAGATTTCCCTGTACACCGCGTATCGTCGGTAACGGGACTGTCGCTTGGCAAGAAAGACGGTTTGTCGACTGGCTGCCTTTCGACAACTTTGATCGAAAAGTGCTGTCGCAGGTTGATGTACTCCTGCGGACTCACAACACTCCGGCCAGAGGCGGATATCAAGGTAAGACATAACTTACGTTCAGATTAGTCCAATCTGACATTCCTCCAGCTCCGTGGCTTCATCAACCGGATTGGCGAAATGAAGCCCACCGGGGGCCTGCCAGCAGCTTGGCCACGCCGTGTCTTCGACACGGCCGAGTTGTTGGAGGCGACATCGTTGGACAATGCGAAGTCCAGCCGACTACAGACATCGCTGCCGGTTCGGGCTCAGGTGAGAGAACGCTGTCCCGCTGGTCATGAAATCCATCGCAAGTCACTAATGCGCGACTTAGATATGAGTAAGACCTGGCGTGAAAATCATTTCTTCCAGCGGATTTTCAGCCGTCGTCAGGAGGGCACCGGACGGCACAAAGGTGTGCCGCTCTACCAGCTGTGAAACTCTAGCTCCGGACAAAGATTGCACCGCAAAACCCATATATTATTGCTTCACCAGCGTGGGTAAGGCAATGTCGTGTGCTTGAGGCTGAGGTCCGGGGAGAATGAGCTGCCCCGAGGACCGGGGAAAGAAAAGAAACACCAGCGGGTTCCACGATCGTTGTTGTGGATCCTTGCCAAACCTCTTGAATTGAGGATCCGTGTCTCCAAATCTCACGCTCAGTCGGTGGGAGAGGCATGCATCAGCATCCCTACGGAGCCTGATGCCAAGGAGGCTCCATGCATGAAGAATTCGAGGGTGATGAGCTGTTAAGAAGAAAAGAGAACTCTTCCCAGGTTCGTTCCGAAGGTACGTCGCCACTCCTCCCTTGGTCGTATCGCAAGCGACTGACACTTTCTTGTAGTGAATGACCGTAAAAGCAACTCGCCGCGGTGCGAATTGGGATATGATCGAAATATAACGAGCCTGGCGCTTCCCTCTGCCAACGTAGTCGCCCAGCTTCATCGTCGCACTCAGCAGGTCTGTCGGGAGGCATGGAGCGTGGTGCATAGCACATGACAAAGGCATTGCGGTATGCGCAGGGACCATGGGCGAGTCTCGACAAGAGAGAGAGAAAGAGAGGAGATTGAACATCCCGACACCAAGGTGCCGCTTGTATCCTGCACGTATAACCTTCTGAATATGCATCATGGCATAGCAGTGTCTTAATTTGCAGTTGCGTCTCATTCATTTCATGTTCCCTGAAAACAAGCCCAGACTGCGCCTATTGAGCTCCATGGTGATCGCGTCAATCTGCACTGACAATTCTTAGGTGCTAGCTTCCCTCTCCTCCGCAACCACGACACTGACTTCCACCATGGCCGCAATCCGATCGAGGCCGCGACTGCGGAAGCTGGACGAGTCGGCCGAGATGCGTAGAAGGTGGTGCAATTGATAGGTGTATTGGATTCGCTAAGCCAGCCAAGCCCTGTGACGCAGGGTATATATCGAATGCACCGATTGCTTCGGCTATCAGCAGCAATAGACCAGTAAGAGAGCAAGAAGGGCATAGAACCATGGAAGCAAGGTCATCATAGAAGCACAATGATTTGCGTAGACTTCAAGGTCGCACAATGCTCGAACTTCTTCTGACGTGGCGTACTAGAGTAGAGAAACTGGACTCTGGTGCGCTCATGAGAACTTCTCGGCTTCTCTCGCCAGGCCAAAGCTGTTGCGCCAAGCAGGCGAGAGGAGGGCAATGTGTGCCGTGGATGAAAGGAGGCTGTTGCAGCACTGGTTTCACTCCGACAGACCAGGGCAGGAACATCAATGTTCTAGAATGCAATCCAGGACCATGTGGTCTGGTCCATACAGCATCACGCTAGGCAACACGTGCCCTGGAAGCTGAAGGACATATCACCGCCCTCCGATCGTGTCTTCGGCCTGCAGAAACTCATCACAGTAGGGATCCAATCCGAACAGCAGAAGACGTTGTGACATACACAAAACCTGCCGTTCAGTCACCCCCACAACAGCTCTTCAGTTCCAGACCAGATCACAGAAACCCCTCAAAAGAACCTAACTGGAACATGCCTAGGTAGGTAGGTCACACACCGAGGCAGACCGACACATATTCATTTCTTCCCCTTCCCATGCGCGGTGCTGATCATCTTCCAACACAGCAGGTGAGGTGGTGGTGGTTTCTTGGCATGGCATTTCTTCTTAAAACGTTCCTCGGCGACGGGACAGTCTTGGAAGAAAAAAAAACGTTCGCACACCTTGCAGATGCAGCTTCTCCCCAATCAAGTGTTGTCGATGGCTGATGAGAGAGGAGAGAGGGTAGGAAAAGAAAATATAAGGGAGGTTCGGATTAGGTAGACTATACGTAAAAGCTAGTTTTTTTTTTCTAACCCTAGGTCTTTGAAAGTGCCGAGGTATGTTGGGGGAACCAATAAGATGGCGAGAAGGATGGATAGGTATATGGTAGGTGCCAGGTACCTGGTAGGCGAGAGTCAAGGGACAGGACGATCTTAAAGGACAATTCGGAAATGACTAAGCAGTAGGCATCCGGATGACTAAGCCTCGGCACGGATCAACGTTAGCTCCGGCTGAACATCACTTATATACATATATATTAACTACCTACGTAAAGCACTATTCAATACTATATAATCTACTACTTTATAGCCTATAAAGTACGTTTAACGACCCCTAGCCCCGTTACCCTCGACTATACGTCCGTTACCGTTACCGTTACCGTTACCGCTACCGTTACCGCTACCGTTACTACTACCGTTACTATTACTAGACGCTAAACCGTTAGTCTCGACTAATTTACTATATATAATACTACGACCGCGACCGCGACTACAACTACGGCCGTATAGACGTCTACGGCCGCGTCTACGGCTACGGCTATATACTAGCTCGGTAGTATTAATCTCTACTAACTTATTACTTATAGCTGTCTATAGTACGTCGGCTATAATAGTATACTACTAAGCCGCGAATTCGGAGTATAACGCGATAGTAGCAGCCTTCTTAGCTAACGCTATATCTTTACTAGCTACCTCTATACTCGTTATAAGCCTATTAGTCGTCTTATTGCCGCGCTTCGGCAACCGTAGTAGTAGTAGATACTAAGCCGGCTTTATAGGTACTATAAATAGAATCGCTTCTAGTAGTAAACGGTCGCGTTAAGTAGCCTATAGGCCGGTTAAGTAAACGGCTTCGAACGCTTCGAGCTTGTCTATATAGGTATTATAGTCCGTAGCTCGTAGTAATAGTAAGTAACTTAACTAGCGTAGTATAGAAGCCTATATACGATTATAACTGTCCGCGCGTTACGGTAATACCTCCTATAGTCTATCCGTCGCGGCGTCGTATTAATTCTACTAGTTCGGTATCTACTAGACGGCGTTACTAGCGTAAACGGAACGATTGCGTATAAAGTAACAAGGATATAGTATACTACAAGTAATCGGCTTCCGTTTAATTACTATAGGTAGTAGTATATAAGTATATAGTAGTCTGTATTGTTTAACTTTACTACAATCTATATAGTAATCGCGTATCGGATACGGCTCTACTATTACTACCGAGCGCGTATAATTAGCCTTGTCTACTATATGTTTAAGGCCGAGGGCGTTATACTATAAAACTAGTAGTCTGTCGATTGTCTATATTATATATTAGCTATTAAGTTATACGAAATAACCGAGGTTATTAGCCGCTACGGCCTATAGGGGTAACCTAACGTACGTGTTTTCTTCTAACCGTTCTAAATTATTAAATAGCTTATCTAGATACTGCTTAATACCTTTAATATACTGTTCTAGTAATAAGTACGGCGGTAGATACCCCTTTATACTACGATTACCGCCTTCCGTATATTGTAACGAGCGAGCCCTATTATTCGGTAGATGCTTAATATAATACGTTACTAGTCGCTACTTAATAACGATATAGATATTACGGAAATATTTAGTATCCTCTATAGTTAATCTATCGATAATAGCTGCCTCGAGTTTATCGGCGGCTTCGGCTATATCCGCTTATAGCTACGGCTATATAAGCGCTTTTAATTCCGTCTTCTGCTCGGCGGTATAGCCTAGTTTGCGAGCTCGCGTACGTCTTAGTACGTCGATTCGTACGGTCGATTCGTCGTCGTTAGTAGCTATAGTAACTTAGTATATCTTACTATCGGCGGCCTTAGTACGTACTATATATATAGTACCCTTGTCGATATGCTTATAAAGGTTTTAAGCCGCGTACTAATACTATTAATAGAATTACTAAATACAGCGCTAAAATAGTAACTCCGGAATAGCTATAATAAGGTTAGCTCCGGTATCTAAGATAATTACTTTGTTAAGCCGATAGTTATATAGATAGTTGTTGAATACGACAAGTAGTATAAACAGCTAATCCTCTTTACTCTCTAACTTTATTAGTAAATAATATATCGGAAATAACCGTCCGGTATTAGTAACCCCTATAAATACGCTAAGTAATAGGCCGGCACGATTAGTACTAAACGTAGTATCTATCTAGAAGCTATAATCTAGTACGAATCGCGTAGTAAAGCGCGCTATACGTTACTACTAGTAAACAAGCTACTTAAGCAATGCCCGTATAGTACTACTAGTCTATAGATTAGTAGTAAACAACTAACGGCCTTTATATTCGAATCCGAGAGTAACGAGAATACTAAGCAACGCGTTAATAATAGTATCGGCGTCGCCGGAGCTACTAAACGTATTACCCTTAGCTAGGTTATAGTAACGTTTACGATTAAGTTAGAGTTCGTAAAGCGAGAGCTATTAGTATATAGTACTATATAATTCGTTCGTAAGTCGATACTACGCGGCCTACGCTACGGCTTTACTAAAGCTAGGTATACGTATCTCGTAGATAGCGTAAACAGACGGATTTAGCGCTAATTCGTATATATAGTCGAGTAAATTAATAGTTAGCTACTACTGTTTAACCGTCGTACCTTGCCTTAATTGTACGTAACCTAGTCGGTAGTTCTATCTATATCCCTACTATCGTACGTTTCTCGCGTTACGAACGCGTAGAGTAAGTAATTCGTCGTCGCTATCGCCTATATAATCGTCGAATCCGTCGTTATTCCTAGTACTAGTTCTATAGTAAATATACTTATATATAGCTCGGCTAACGTTACTAGACGTATAGACAACCGTAAATCCTTTACTAAACGCGTAATCCTATAGCCTAGCCTTATAATAGTCGGGATTTCGGAATATCTCGCCGGTACGTAGATACTTATAATAGCGTAGATCTATAGTATCGATAAACTCGCGGACAGCCGGTATACGGCTCTCGGCAAGTAGTAAATATAGAATCTACGTTAGATAGGGCTACGGTACTAGGAGTTCTATATAGAAGATAGATAGTAAGTAAAACTTAACCTTCTTACTACTACGTCCTTTGTCGATAGTTACTTCTATAGCGGCTAGCTCCGGCTGCTACCGTAAGGTAGGGTGTTTAGGTAGCAATAACTTAGCGTTGTCGTCGACTATAGTATTATCGATTATAATAGTATTAGAGGTATGCTTGCCTTAGTATAGCTATAGCCGTAGACTAATCGGATTGTCCGGCGTAGGTAACTCGTTGAATATACTAGTATTATTCTACGCTAGATCGTAACTGTTCTCCTTTTAATTAGTTAATAGCTCTTAATTAGTTAATAGCTCTCGATTAGGGAATATCTCTTCTAATAGCTTAACGCGGCGGAAGCCGTTCGGTAGTATAGTAAATAGTAAAGATAGATCTAGTAGATAGAAGCTCGTATCGGTATCGTTATTAATAAAGAGGCTATTATTCGGGCCGTTCGGCTCGTTCGTAGCTATTGTTTCGTAGTTTGTTATAGTACTTATAAACCGAGAGCTATATCTCGTACGTTTGTAGGCCAAATCTAGTAATTTTCGCGGTATAGTGTCTATATAAGTATATAGAAGCAATTAGAGAGGTATATATATATATATCGTTATATAGAAGTAAAGATATTCGGTATTGTAGGTATTGTAGATATTGTAGGAAAAGTCTGTATAGCAAGTAAGGTTAACCGGAACTACGTTACTCTACGCCGAGCTATAACTTATACGCTACGCTGTAACTTATACGTACTTAGTCATCCGGATGCCTACTATACGTGCTTAGTCATTTCCGAATCGTCCTTTCAGATCGTCCTGTCCCTTAACTCTCGCCCTAGTAGTATAGACTGCTAAGGATAAAATACTAAGATTAGGAAATTGTATATTGCAAAAACTGTAGGTGTTTCGTTAGAAATTTATATACGAAAAATTTATTTAGGAGAAATTTATAAAATTGAATATATACACAACTGCATGGCAGATGGGTTTGTGAGGTATATGAACATATGTATTCACAACCACGTTGTGCAAATAAAGGATTTTACTGCCTGAGGCTCTGAGTTAGGTACCTTTCGGCTGCTTGCTAGATTGGGAGCTCCTTAGGAACATCACTTTGCCTCTTCCAGCAACCTCTCCGCACTTGAAAGCCAGGCATACAGTAGCTAAGATCTGTCATCCCAATGATCTCATGCAGCCAATGTCACACTCCCATCGAGGTGGCTATACCATGATTTTGACCTGGGATGTTGCTGTGCAATGGAATCATTTTCTCGCGCCACTAATCACCTCGATCGGCATGAGTCGCTCTCTTGTCTACGCCTCGACCTCGTGAGACGCCACGATTGGTATGGCAAGCCTCATCGTTGTCGTGGAGCTGGAATTCATCACTACTCTGTGGAAGCTGAAACCGCGAACAGGGAGTGCCGCCTCCTGGATCGCATTACAACAACAAGGAGAGGCGAGGAAGAACATTGGCGTGATTGATCGTAGCATACGCTGTCCACATGAGACTTGCTATGTCTACGGCGGCCGGCGTCACAGTGCCCAGAAACTATATCCAAGCAGGTCACATCTCGATCGGGGTCACTGCTATGACCTGGAATCTTTGACGGCAACATCCGAAGTTCTCATTGCTATTGCGGGAACGTGGAGCACGCCCAAGGCTTTGTTTCCGACATACAGGACTTCCAGATGTGCCCTTTTCTGGTGATTCAATACATCTAGACGTCAAATGAGCCTAGACAAGTTTTCAGGCACATCTAGAATCCCCCAGCTAAAAGACGCCCCCGAACCGCGGCTTATGCACCCCGTGAGCGGTGCCAAATATGCAATGCATCAACCAACCACTGTGCTCAAGGCACGCCATCTACTCAGCTAAAACGCAACAAGCACGCCTATAAACAGTCTTGGACATGAATAAGCTCCACGCGGAGTTGTTGAGGGCTCCGCCGTGGCTTGCTCGCAGCTCCTAGACTCATCTTTTTCCAGTCAACACCGAGGAATGGTACATCGATGTATACAAGAGAACTCGAGGCCGTTGCCATTATATATAGGTCCTGAAGCCCGCGCACTCTGGAAGTGAACCATCTCAATCATCACCTACCACTTCTCCAGCTGCCACAATGTCTCTCAGATTCGGTGTGGTCGCAGCCTTGGCCGGCCAGGCTGTTGCATTCCCATGGGTTGCCAGCCATGTCGGTATGGATCCTGTCGAGATGGCCGAGCGTGATGCTCTTGTCGTTCGTCAGGCTCCAGGATCGAATGTTTGCCCATTCAACCCAGACCACAGAGGTGCTGTGCCATTCAACCCCAAATACCCATACTGCGGTGCTCAGAATGGTGCTCCGGGCTTTCAAATCTGCGCCAACAACCGGGTGCCTGCTAGGGTATGAATATGTGTGTACGTGAGGATGGATTGCAGCAGAAGCTGACTGTAGTTCCAACAGGGAGACACCGCACACGCCTACCAGGCACCAGGCCCGAATGACATTCGTGGACCATGCCCTGGTCTGGTGCGTAGTAGAGATATACCGTCGACTCCTGCTGTCTGTACTGATAGATGCGCAGAACACTGCCGCCAACCACGGTTTCTTGAGCCGTGACGGTATCGTGACATTTGCCGAGCTCACCGACGCCCAGCAGAACGTGTACGGCGTGGGCTACGATTTGGCCGTTTTGCTCGCCGTCCTTGGTGTCGGCCTCGATGGCGACCCAATCACGACAAAGCTTTCTCTGGGATGCGATGCCACCTCTCGTACCGCTACTCCTGGCCTTGGTCCCGAAGGTGGTCTGAGCACGCACAACAAGTTTGAGGGAGACACTTCTTTGACCAGAAACGACTTCTACCTTGCCAATGGAGACAACTTCCGCTTCAACCGAACTCTTTACAACATGATGTCCCAGACTACCGGCGGTTTGCACAACCGTAAGATCCTGCCCTTGCAAGACCGATCTGATCGCCCCTGGCTAATACCGTCATCTAGGCGAGAACATTGCTCTGTACCGATTCCAGAGATATCAGCAATCTCTGAACGAGAACGGCAACTTCTACTTCGGTCCCAAGTCCGTTCTGCTCTTTGGTGCTGCATCCTTCTTGTACGAGCTGTTCCCCAGCTTCGGCGGATTCGGTACAGTCTCCCCTCCCATCCTCGACATTCTTCTTCTTCTTCTTCTTCACCACTGTCTAACCCTCCCCTGCAGGCACTCCTGACCAAACAACAATGGACTTCTTCTTCATCAAGGAGCAACTCCCACCCAACTGGTTCTCCCGCGTAGACCCCTACACCATCCCCCTCATCGCCGCCGAAATTGCCGCTCAGTACTTCTTGCACCCAGTCGCCTTTGGCGGTAACACCGGCAAACCCGTAAGTCCTTATACCTATTCTACCTATCCATTCTATTCCCCATCTCTCCCGCCAGCTGACTAACACTCCTCACCTTCTCAGAACACTTTCGTCGGCGTCGGCACGCAAGGCCCTTACATCAGCAACAACACTATCCCCGGTTCACCAGCTGGTGTCGCGTGCTTGTTGTACCAAATCGCGACCGAGAACATCCCATCTGCTATCGGAGGTGGAGGTGCTGCGAATGATGCTATTCCGGCTTCGAGCTTGAACTTTATGAGGAATACTTTGAACCCTCTCTTTACCAACTCGTCGCTGTCTGGCGCTGCTGCATTCGGATGCCCGATTGTTACTGGTACTGCTTCGTAGGCTTGGAGAAAATAAGGGGAGGATTGTCGAAGTTTCTGGGGAAGACGATGGAGAGATGATAGGGGATGGATTTGTAGATATTATGAGAGAAGACGAATGTGATGGATAACTTTGTTTGTAAACACTGTTTATCTTTCATATCATCTGTTTTTCCCTTGTGACACTGCTCTCGACTTTATCGCTCAATGATGCGTAACTAGAAGCCCCCAGCGTGCTCTCTTCTTCACTGATAGCGAGAAAGCCAGATGTAAGAAATGAATATCCGCAATTCGCCCGTTCAAAACGGTGCAATTTTTCCTTATTCACTTGATTTACATAGGTATCGCATACTGCCTGCAAACTAACCAAAGGACCCCATAACTTCGAACAACCCTTTCCAGGCCAGAAACCCAGCCGTTAAATGATAAAGCAGACCATAGAGCAAGACAACGATACATGCAAACCAGCAGACCCAGGAGCAAGCGAGGCAACCTAACCAACAAACAAAAGCCACATACTCGCAACAAACAGAGCTTGCTGCTTACCCCCCCACAAACGAGGCGTTCTCCACCGCCCACGGCGTCTCCCTCCCTCACGAATGTGCCGAGGGCGTTTCTTCTCCCCAAGAGGAGAATTCTCCCATAATAGCCAGCATGGCTGACGAACGGGGGGCGTGTGATCCTTTTGCGGGAAAATCCAAAACTCCCTTACGCAAAACAAATGTCACTTTTAGTTTGCATACGACAGAGCCAACGAGAACTCGCCAATTTAAACTGCAGTGGTAACATGTCAAGTAAAATGTCAAGTAAGTACATGTACCTACGTCCAAGGTAAAAGTGGGCGATGTTCATCACCTTCCTTACGGAGGTAGACCAAGCACGTTTTTCGCTTCTACTTGCTTTATAGGAGGGAGGGTACAAAAACAAACACGTGTTTTGTCCAGGTTTCTTCGTCCTGACTAGGAAAGGTATGTGTGCATGAAAGCCACACTTTAATAATAAAAAAAGAAGGAGAAGAATAACAAAGTCTTCTCATCAAAAACACCGAGGAATTTTGGGCGATATTCCTCGGTTGAAAGTAATCGAATTCTTGGAGATTCCTATTGGTTCCCCCAAGAGCGCCTCGTGCTCAAAATGGGGCAAATATGACACTATTTTCTCCGCAGTGGCTGAGTGATGGGCTTGGACCGAATGACGGGGTGGAAAAAAGGTTAAAAGGAAAGGGTGACTTATAGTGAGTAGGGGAAACGCCTCTGCCGTAAGGTTCACCTAAGATGGGTGAGATCTACGGCTTGGCGACTTGGTGCTGGCTCTTGTTTAATGTTTTGATGAAGACGATCTCTTTCACGCGGAATATCGGATACTTGTAGAGAATTATCTTCTAGAAGCGCGAAGAGGAGGTCAGTTTGATCATATATTCAACGGGGTAGAAGTTTCTCCTGACTACCTAGTCGCGAGCATCTTTTGATCACTTTTCTCGCTCCTATATCTTTTTTCCTCTCTCCCTCTCCCTAAACGCTGAAAAACAGCTAAGTGAAGCCAAGTCCTCTCCTTCAGCCAAGAGGCGTACCAAGAAACCACCCGCAGCCCGCAAGACCAAGCCAGCCGTTGCTCAGGCGCATCAATAATCGCCTATTGTGACTCTGTTGTTGCATCGTGATCACGCACCGCCCAATCATGCATGCCGTCGTCCGTATTATTTTCCAAGAAACAAAAGCCTCACCACCTAAGACTTTTCCTCTCTGGAACCCACAAGATTGAGTAGTGCAGTCTGGCTTGGCTGCTTTTCTTGCTGCGTGGCTCACGACTTGCCGCTCCCGCCAGCGTCCTGTAGCGCCGCCCGCGAACTTGTGGATGAAGAAATTGCGGAGATGGACGGATACTTTTTTCTCGTGGCAAGTTCCTCGGTGGCAATGAGGTACATGTGAGCCAAGGAGGCTGGCCATGATAGTTCGGAAAGGAATATAGTATATAGCTTCTAGAAAGATTCCCCCAAAAGGCTTCAGATCAGCATCTCTGCAACAACAACTCTCTTTATCCTATCAGCCGAACAATCAATCCTACGGCAGCCCCATTGTTAATCAACAAAAATGAAGTCTTTCGTTGCACTCTCCCTCCTATCGGCGGGAGTCAACGCCTTTCCCTGGGTCGCCCACGCTCCCGGCGTAGACTCCTCTGCGCTGCACAGCGTCGAAAAGCGCCAGCAAGCTCCTCAACCTGGTGGTCCAGGAAGCGCTGAGACATGCCCTTTTAACGCTCAACACGTCGATGCCGTGCCTGTTAAGCAGGGACAGTACAACAACGCTCGAGGTGGCCGCAAGGGTAATGAGAAGGGTGGCTACCAAGTTCCACGACCAGATGATCTTGATCACCAATTTATTGCTCCGAGACCAGGAATCGATATTCGTGGTCCTTGCCCTGGACTGAATGTTGCTGCAAACGTGAGTTACGACTACTTATATATACTTGGTGAAGACTTTTTTGCTGATGGAGAGAATATAGCATGGTTTCCTTGCACGAGATGGTGTTACGACTTTCAATGAATTGGTCGATGCGCAACAAAATGTCTACAATGTTGGCTACGACCTTTCTCTCTTGCTAGCTTTCTTGGGCCTTCAGGCAGATGGTGATTTGGTCACTACTAAGCTCTCTATTGGCTGCGATGTGAGTATCATCATTATCATCAACAACAACAACAACCTCAAGGAGGTCGAAGACTTGACAACGACTAACGGAGGACAACAGGCAACCACACGCACGTCCATCAACCCAGCCTTAACCGGCAGCCAGCCAGGCCTAGCAGGCCACAACAAATTCGAAGCCGACACCTCTCTCACGCGCAACGACTTCTTCACGGGAGGAGGCGACAACTTCTCATTCAACCGCACGTTATTCGACATGATGTCTCGCTCCACAGGCGGTCTCCACAACGTCGAAAACCTCGCCAAATACCGCGGAGAGCGCTGGGACCAGTCCGTTCTAGAGAACAACAACTTCTTCTTCGGCCCCCTATCTCTCCTCCTCTTCGGCGCAGCCTCCTTCTTATACGAACTGATGCCTTCGGGACCAAATTACATCCCCGACCAAGAAACTATGAACTCGTTCTTTATCCGCGAACGTCTCCCTGAGAATTGGATTAATCGTGTGGAGCCTTATACTAACAGACTTGTGACGCGCGAGATTTTGAAAATGTATTTGCTCAACCCACGTCCTTTTGGTGCGAATACTGCCGATGGAGGTTTTACGGGTCTCAATTGGAGACAGATCCAGAACGGGAAATTGGAACTTAGTGTTGAGGCTCCCGAGACTCTTTGTTTGCTTTACCAGCTTGCCACGCAGGTGCAGCCTTCGACTCTTAATGGTGTTATTACGCCGACTGTCGAGGCTTTGTCGTTCTTCCTTACCCGTGTCGGCCCTGAGTTTGATAACCTTGGTTGTGCGCGTCCATTGACCAAGTAAGGAGGAGGTTGGGGAGCAGATGGGAATGGGGGAAGCGGGATTTGGGTGATTAAATGAGTGGGTTGGATTTTCCATGTCGATAGTCGTATATCAGAAAAAGAAAAACAGAATGATATTGATCGTAAAAGATTTTCTACTTACCCCGTTGTCAACAAGTTTCCTTCTGTGTCAAATCTTCATAGATATCCAAAGCAAAAAAAAATAAACCAACGCGTAACAGTAGCAGAACCAGGGAGTTGCCCTACCATCTCCCCCTTTGAATCCCGTAAAACTCATCAAACCTCCAAAACGAATCATTCACGCATCCTCAGAATTGTCCTAACCCAACCTGTATCTCCTCCTCCACTCACCATCTCTCCTCCCAACACAAAGAAAAAAAGAAGAAAACTCTACCTCCTACCTCCTACCTCCTCCTACCATCTCAACAAAACCAAAGCAACAACCCGCTTCAACTTGCCGTGCATACAAGAGTGAGTTTTAGGAAAAAAATCTCTTGCGTGTAAAGATGATCAACAGGTACACTACACGTGCTCAATGTTCTAGATACACTAGAAGCCTTGCCTTACCTATCCACCCATCTATCCATCCCGTCCATCGTCAAAAGGTCTAGAAGACCGAGTAGTGCATTGCATGCTGCGCGTGCATACATGCAGAGAAGGAAGGAAAAAGCCGAAAGCTCGTGGGAAACACATGGTTTGTACGATCGCACAATGAAGTTCTTTTCTCTTAGACTTTTCGTCGTTCGGCAAAAACATTTACATTGTGTAGGGTGTTGTTTGTTGGGGGCTAGCTGACTAGCTATGACCTTCTCTTTCTGTGAATAGGGTTGAAGTGTTTTCGATGTAGTAAGGTGACATTCATTTTGGGGGGGTTTGTTTGGTGAGTGTATGACCGTACGGGGCGTGTGGATGGACGGGACGGGATACCTCGTAGGAGTAGAGAGAGGTAGGAGGTAGGTCGGGACGTTTGGTAGACATGTGATCGACGAAGTAGCGTTGCATGAATTGAATGAGTCGATCAGCAAGTTAGATTAGGAAGGAGGGATGTCAAGCATCTAGGACGAGGCTGCGGGAGGCTGTGATGAGAGCTGGGGCGTAGTGTGGCGTAGCGTAGTGTAGCTCCGGAGGCGGTCTCCGGGAAGGCTGGGCGTTTCACGTAGGAGGCGCAATAGCAATAGCGTAATGGTGGCGCCTCTGGGGAAAGTGGAGGTCGAGGAGGGTAAATAAGGTCAGCCTCGGGATCTTCTGACTTTGTTAGCTTACCTGCTATTCAGATCTAAATTACAGTATTCCTAGTGACCTCGCCCGGGAGGTGCAACGTACAATTTCTCTTCGATCAGATCGAGAGGCAGGGAGTAGCGATGCTGGCTTGCCGCTTGCCAAGTATCGGAGGAAAGGATTGGTCTGTATCCTGTACTTGGCAGCCGATTGGGAGTGCAGTGGTGGTTGGTTCAGCTCTCTCATATCAACCAAGTTTGAGCCCTGTCAGCTTGATTAGTTACAACGACCCCTTTGCTGTCTAGGTAGACTTTGAGGTTCTCTCAGCCTCGACTGACAGCCTCGACTGACAGCCTCGACTGACAGCCTCGACTGAGGGGTTCGCAAGCACCATGACACCGCAGCGAGACTCAATCTTGCTTGCTTCTACTTGCGTACCTCCTACCTCCTAGTCGTACTGCTAAGACTCCAGATAGAGTTGCTAAGCCTTCATGGAGGCTGCATGAAGGAACCGGAGGAGAAAGTGCCCCGCGCAAGCCACGCCACGGCACATACCGGGGCCTGGGACAGGACAAACGCCACGAGGCGCTCGTGAGCCGCTCTTTCAAGGAGAACGATTGGATGAAGTGTCTCTCATGCGTGCCAAAAGAAGTAAGGCCAGAGAATGCCGCATCTAGACCCTGTCTGATATAGGAGTGATGACCACCTTTTACCAAGTTTTGATTGGCTGTGTCGTTGAAGCTGTCCTTTATTAGCCAATCAAATGGCACGTTCGACCTTCTTGTAGTTCTGGCTACAGATGTTCGCCTCGGTCGTCTGTTCTGCACGGTCAAGACTGTGATCAGCATCTCGTGGACAGCCGCAAGTGATGTGGTATGAGTCGATGATGCGGATTGTGGCGTCCCTGCCACAGGCAGTCATATAATGATTGATCGTCCTGTTCATACTTCACCATCCTTCGATCGGCATTCATACTCACTCATATCATCTTTGTCACATATTCCCGTACAGGATGAAGTCTTTCGCTGTCACTGGCCTTTTGGCCTCCACTGCTGCGGCTTTCCCAGCCGCAGTACTCAATGCCATTGCGGATGGATCGCTCAAGGCTCCTGCAGAGCTGACTGCGAGGGCTGCTATTGCATCGCCGCAAGGTGTGGGCGCCCTTCCACTGACGCCTCCACCATTCGACGCCGCAGCACAGTATGTCAGCAACCAAGGCGATAACAAGTTCATCGCACCTGGGCCTGGCGACGAGCGCGGAGAATGTCCTGGGTAAGTCATGCTCTCAAACCTCGCAAGTATTTGGGGCAATGCTGATGATCCTCCAGACTCAACGCCCTTGCCAACCATGGCTACCTTCCTCGCAATGGTATCGCTACCATCCAGCAGCTGGTCGATGCCACGGAGAAAGGGTTCGGAATGGCCAGGGATTTGGGAGGTTTCCTCGCCCTGTACGGTGCTATTGTCGATGGAAACGGCCGTGGCTGGTCCATCGGAGGAGTGCCACGCACTGGGTGAGCATCATCTGCACAACTCATCATAAACCCGATGTAGCGCAACGACAAGGGCCACACTGTTCCGGGTGCTAACGAATTGAGCCAGAATCCTTGGATCGCACAACAACTACGAGACCGACAGCTCGCCCTTGAAGAGCGATCTGAGCCAATATGGCAGCAACACGAAACTCGTCATGTCCCAGTTCTTCAGTCTGTACAACCGTCAGCCAGACGCAAGCACCGCCAACTACAATCTCGAAGTCTTGCGTGACTTCCGCAAGGAGCGATACTACGAGTCCATCGCCAAGAACCCAAACTTCGCTTATTTGCCCTTCAGTGGTATTGAGGTGTCCCAGGCCGCCTTTACCTTCATCTACCGATTCATGGCGAACAAGTCGGCCGAAAACCCCGAGGGTATCCTCAACAAGGAGGTCTTGAAGAGCTTCATGTCCATCTCTGGTCCAGAGGACAACCTGAAATGGACCCCAGGAAACGAGAGAATCCCAGACAACTGGTACAAGCGCAACCCATCAGACGAATACTCTGTCCCATACTTCGAGGCCGACATCCTCTACTTTGCCGAGACTGTCCCAGAAGTCCTTGGACTCGGCTGCAACAAGGGTGCTGTCAACACCTTCTCTCCCATCGACCCATCCCAGCTCACAAGTGGTGCGTACACTGCTCAGCAGATTGCTAAGAGCCCACTTTGCTTCGCTGCGGCTTTCGCAAAGGTTGAGATTCCTCTGATTACCGGCCTTGCTACTTCCTCTCTCGGCCCACTCAACACCCTGCTCGATGGCCTGACTACGGGCATGAACTGTGCGAAGATTGGACCTGTCAACCAGACCGCACTCACTGCCTGCCCTGGCTTCAGCTTGTACGGTGGACCAACTGCTCCTGTTGCCCCTGGTGCTATCCAGTCGTAAGGACAGGTGATGGTGTATGATGATGATAAAGTCAACAAAAATTGTGTTTGTACGGAGGCAAGAGAGTTGTGGATTCGTGTACATATTAGCAGGCGAGCGTGAACTCCTGAGCGCTTAAGTTAGATTCGAAAAGAATTGTCTTCCAATGTCCACCTTGTCTTCTTTCATACAGCCAAGCATTATGCCTTTACAATCAAAGGGCATTGAAAATAGACAGCTCGAACGCTGTGTAGTGTGGAAAGTCGGTGGTAGGGTCCCTTGCTGCTGAGGATGACTCTGACACGGTACGCAACTTGTTTTCGGTATGCTGGATTCAGAAGAGCGGAGCCTTGAACGCCCGTCTGTAGTAGCCATTGGATACACGGACCGTCCAATGTTCCTCTTTAACGCTTGAGAGTCTCTCCAGGTTCAAGGCAAGGTAGTTCTCTCTGCGATAGGATGGTCTTCATCAAGGTAGAGGCTTGTACGCGCAGGCGGTGGCGCTGCTGACCGGTCTTGCGTGTCAACAACGTCTAGGATACGCATATTATAGCCCGCCATGCAGGCCTTCTGACCTCACCGTCGCCATTGGATGATGATAATGATAATGATGATGATGATGATGATGGGAAAGATGTTCCCCACCTGGAATTTGCAGCTCATGTCCCGGTCTTGGCATCCCCGCGGAGTTCATCCCGGACCCTCCACCACAAATCCGATTCCGCACCATATACCGGGGCCGGACAGACAGACAGCCATCTGAAACCTCGACAGTAGGAATGAGAGTGAAGGACAGAGGCAGAAATGGCCAAACGACCTACCGCCCGCGCAAAGGCCTCTAAAGCCGCTGCCTCCTCCATATCCTCCCCTTCCGCTGCCCTCTCCAATCTCAAATCCGAGTATCTCGCCGCTACCAGATTCGGTAACACCAAAAAGGACAAACGAATAATCCGCCATGGCCAACTCCTCGCCAAAGTCCGCGAGGGGGGAATCAATAAACAAGCATCTTCATCCGCTGGGGGCAAAGTGAGAAGACCCAGCAAGAAACTCAAGACGAGTGTGAAAGATTTGGGAGATGCGTTACCGGATGTGGATATGGGTGATGGAGGATCTGTTGGTGCAGATGAGATTGGAGGAGGAGAGAAGAGTGGCGTTTATGCTGAGGATGAGTGGGAGGGGGTATCCGATGAGGGTGGTGATGATGAGAAGGGAGACGGGGCGGTGGCGAAGACAGCGGGAAAGAGACGGAGGAAGAGTAAACCCGTGGGAGATGGGAACAAAATGGTCATGAAGAGTTTGTCGCATCGCCAGGGGAGTATGAAGCGGAAGAAGGTGTTGGAGGAGAAGGAGATGGAGAGGTTCAAGAGGAACTTGGCCCAGCTCGCTTCCAATCAGGCGGTGGAGGAGATGAAGGTCAGTGGTGGCGGTGGACAGGAAGGGAAAATGAATGAAAGTCATACGCAGAAGTGGGCTGCGCTGAGGGCTTTCATCGGGACGACCATGGAGAAGGACAAGGCGTTCGAGGGGAAATGATCTGCCAAACAGACGATGAGTATGAGCTGTATTCCCCTGTCTCTGAATTCTCCCAGCGAGTGCGCTCTGCTGGCATTCGACTTCAGCGCATTTGGTGCTATTCTTCACGCTGGCGAAGAGAAGTCTCAGCGTGAAGCGGGCAACACCGATCACTTCGAGTACTGACCTGTCACCGCTGGGCACTATACCACGCTGGCTCAAAGACATGGCTTAGTCCTCCGCCGAATAGCAGTCGTGGCGCAGACATGTATGGTCAGGTTGCAACATCTGGGTCAAAACTCCGTCAATCTCAAGGTCCGCAACTAGCAAAACGCCCTGTATCAGTCGTGTTCTCGGCGGACCTCCGATTTCGAAAAGTTAAGTTTGGACCTCGTCTGTACGAAGACAGCCATCTTCTGGCCCTTCATCCTGGCGTAGATTGTGGTGCTGTCATGGAAGAACATTCGAGCGTGTACCAACCTTATGAATCAGCTGTCCGGGTCCGCAGAGTCGCAATACTGCCAGCATCATATGCTAGGATTGATACAACTCCCGCTTCCACTTTCCGCTATACGACGCGAGCGTCTGGCCGCTGGTATCTGCTCTTAATTAGCCCTGTCCTGCCGCTGTCGGCTAACTGGCCAGAACGCTGTACAGAGAGCATCAGCCCGAGTCACGAATAAAGCATGGCTGGTGAACAAATGGTGTGGTAACTGGTAGTTTGAAATTTTTAAGCAAATTGGCCATGTGACACCAATCGTCGACATACTTCGCCCCTTACTGCCATCGCTGATCAAGATCTGGGGGTGCCGCAGCATATTTCTCTTGCCGACGCTCTGGTTCTGTGAGCGTACACTATATTGCTTTTACGGACTCGGCAGGGCCTTCAACGATGGCATCCAGAACAGGTAATTGTGGCCTACCACCTCATCTCCGAGGTATAAAGCCGACTCCCTCTGACTACTTTTTGTAATCATCGTGCGCGCACAAGCTCAGCTCTGTTCCTCCATGTCGAGAGTGTCTACGACGACTTGCCTTCTATCGCTACTGAAACACGCGTCGCGCATGCCCATTCACGTCTTGTCCAATCTCCTGGAGTCCTTACCATGTTTTGTCTGGATACGCCAACGTGATGCGTCGCGTTATTGGTCTGCTTTCAGACACTTCCGGACCTTGTTGTGGCACAGATTCATCTTGCTGAGAACAAAGAAATCGTTCCCGGGATAGAACAATCTGATCTGGGGAACAGCGTTTCTTTGTTTAAGATCGGTACAAGATCTATATTGAAGCGGCAACCCATCGTGACTCTCCCACTTACTGCATTTCGACCTCAATAGCCAACTGAGTATATACCAGAACAACGGCTATCGGCACCATGGTTACCTCCACAATCCTTCTCCACCTTTCACTATACTATCGAACACTGGTTTCAAAACCAACAGTACCTCCACATTTGCCCCCCTGAGAACCAAGGCAACACAACAACAAAACCAAAGACATGCGTTTCTTCGCCGCCTTCCTCGCCATGCTCGGCGTCGCCAGCGCCATCGAGAGCTACAAATCTGTCCAATGCGGCAGAAAAAACCAATACATTGTCAACACCGTGAACCGATTCTGCGCCAAGACAAACATGGTCGCCCCCAGCACGTACACTCGTAATGGCCTGCTGAGCTTGAACACGTACGTCTGGCTGGGCATCAACGGTAAGTTAACTCCCACTTCCACGCCTTTCTCGTGCTACTTACCAAGATGACCGAGTTTGACTGACACACATTCCTTCGTTTCAGGTAACTGTAACCCTGCCCAATGGGTCCCTTCCGCCATCTGCAAGTCTCAGTTCTTCGACATGTGTATCAGCGGCAATGATCTCGGTGCCAACTACCGCAGATACGGTAGAAACAACTGTCAAGTTTGGGAGGTCAGCGCTACAAAGAGTCAGCAGTAAGTTCTCTTCCTTCTAACCCTTCTCCTTCTTCTTCTTCCCTTCTTTTCTTTCTCCTCTCTTTCTTTGCTCTCTTTCCTGTTCTCCCAGAATACTCCCTCGCCGTGCTGAACAGTCGGTGTTGGTAGTTCGGGTGAAAAGAAAAAGAAGCTGGGGCTTGGTGGATGATTGCCCAGTAGTACAGTGGTGGTGGTCGCAGCAACAAAAAGGCTGACATGATTTTTCTGATAGTGGCGGCGGGAGCGGCGTACAGCACAACAATGGACTGGGAAAACAAGGCGGTTGGAAAGATCTAAAGAAGGCTTTTGGGATTCACAAGCGCGATGATGAGACTCATGAGTCGATGAAAGAAGCTGAGAACGTGGAGGGGACGACCAACGTTGAACAGTAGATATGAGCACGATGGTCGAAGTTGAAAACAGTCGTTTATAGATTCTTGTTTTGCGTATGCGTATGATATACAATCACTTTCTTTCTCGGCCTCACTCGTCTGATATTCGTTTGAGCTGAGCTGCATCTGTCTTCTTCGTATTGGTATTTGTCGCGTGCCGCGTTGTCGCCTTCGTATCAACTTACAGCTACGTGCTCGATGTTCTTATATCTCTTCACTGCGCGACGTAAGCCAGAATCAATTCGGAATGCAGTAGTCTACACTTTGCGAGCAATAGAACTTCCCTGACTACTTATAGCCATGCTCGAGTGCTAGCTGTAGCTTCGCACTAGCTTTCTGCTCTAGGGATGTAACGGCCACGGGGCAGAGGCACGCGTTTTGCTCCTCGCACTGATCTCACCCCTTATCCAACTTACACGTTCAACAACTGTCTTACCTTTCAGTCGCGCTCTATCAGACGTGAATTGACTCGCTGTTCCCTGCAATGAGGACAGACACCAGGACGAACGGATGCACGCGTGGAAATTCAGTATGCTGTTTTCCCGTCAACGATGCTCAGATACTCTGGCGAGCCTGGGGAGGAGTAGAAGCATTGCAACAAGTACGAGCTACCGTATTAACAGCCTCCCGAGTCTCAAGTACAGAGGATATTAGCACTACTCTGCGATATTAGACTAGGCTATAGGGTACCTACGAGTCTCGGTCCTTGATTCCGCTCAACTAGAGAGGCCCCCTTACGCCAAGGCTAACTTCCTCCGCGCGACAAAAGGTGATGTCCGTGCTGCAGTCGACAAAACAAAAACAACAACTCGCGATGGCAACAACCACCAGATCTTTTCCGCCCTCCACCACTACTCAACACAATGTCGACCCATGGCAAGCAGGGCGAGGTGAGCATCTAGCATTGTCCCGTCACAACCAAAACTTGAAGCTGACGGCAACAAAATCCCAGGTCAAAGACGAGTCTACCCACCGTCGCGATTCTCACGGTTCGACGAGACCTCATCTGCGGCGCGAAGGATACATCAGACGTCTTCTGTACCTAAGTCAACCCACCGTCACGACTTCTCGGGGAGCTCGCCGTCCGTCCCCGTTCTTCGCTTGAAAACGGCTCAGGAGCCTCGCGCGCCCGATGCACAGCCTCCCACGAGGACCATTCACCATCAAAAAAGTCATCCTCTCCGCCAGCTCATCTCAAGCCGGTCACGACCACCATCGCATCCAGCTGTCGCCAGTCAGGTTCGCCCTCAGAATCTGGTCCACTTCGCCTCGCTCAGTGTTCAGCCCGGTAAGTACTCCTACCCATCACATCTTTTGCACTCGTGATGACAACAATGACAATATCCGACTGAGCTTAACAGCCGTGAGGAGAAGAGTCTCGTTCGTACTGAAGTAACCTGTTCCCGGCACCATTTCGCATCATGTTGAGCGAAGAAGGATGCTAATTTCTTTGGTAGCTTGCGAGGACGGAAGCCGCTTCTAGCTCTTCTTAACGAGATTGCTGATCGCAGCAGGTTGCTGGGTGTCCGGGAGACACTGGTCGGCTTTGAGACGATCTGGACGGATGGGATAGGGATCAGGAAGGATATGGGTGCAGAAGGGGATATCAGGGGGCGGAACGGTAGAGGGAGATTTGGCGGAGACAATGGCAAGATGTTACGAAGGCGCTAGGTCTGATGCCCACGTATCACGGGATGTGAGCGACACAAAAATGCTTTGAAGCACTCTCAGCCGTCAGCTGTACACCGTTAGCCACTTTTTTCTTTGACCCAAGGAGCCCCCAAGGTAAAGCAACCGTTCCTAAGTAGCCTATTGAACCCTTCTCACCCTCTACCGAGTAACCGTGCAATTCTATCCAAAGACATACCGCAAATCCCACTACATTCACTACTCGAGACCGCCCATGCAACCCTACCTATTGTCATGCACGAAAAATCAACAAAACATGCAGCCTGAACGCCTAACTTCCCCACCCCCCTGCTAGCGCCCCCCAGCCTCCTTACCCTCCATACAAAACCCTCTTCTCTTCCTCTTCTCTCTTTTCTCTTCCTCATTTCTCATCTTCCCCAAAAATGACGACCCCCAACTCAACCTCCCAGCAGGAAACTGCCGGTGAGGTCCCAACCTCCCTGTCGCCACCAACACCACCAAAACGACCGCTGCGACCTCGTTCTCGTTCTCTCGTCATACCCTCCAAGTAAGTTTTCCCCGCCCCTTTTGCCCCCCGGCTGATTGTGCGGTGGCATTTTTTTCTGCGGCAGATGGCTTTTGGCTTTGTGGCTTTCTGGATTCTGGATGCTGGATGTTATACGGTAGGGGTTTGGTTTGTGTGAGGTCCCGTATGTGGTTTTTGGTACTGACCCATCAATGTGTTGGTACCCTCGTTTTTTGATGAGGGGTGCTGGCGCTTGGAGGGTTGGTGCGTGTTTATGTTGTTGGTCGCGTCGCGTCGCGTGGAAGATGTTGTTATTGTTGTTGTTTTGGGAGATGGATGGGACTTGGACATAGATTGTTGATGGATCTTGATATCTGTGCGTGTGTACATTGTTATTGTCCCGCTGTCGCACGGGATACATGTGAATGTACTGTCTGTCGTGCGCGCTATAAGCAATTGCCAGCGAGACTCTTCATCTTCAATCAGGGGCAGTAAGAACTGCTATACCTGCGTTGTACCCCGATATCCAATGCTGTCTCGCACCTACACCACCATCGTCCCTATAGTAACCAGCCCAGCAGTACCTACTGTAGCCAAGCCCGCACGGTCCACCACTCGAGAATAAAACTTGCGAACTTTCCTCCTTCTCTTCCTCTTCCTCTTCTTCTTCTTTTTTTCTTTCCAACAACAACAACAACAGCAGAGCAGTGATTAGATCCTTGCATCTTCTCTCGCATCTGCTTGTTATTGTTATGGCACCTTTTTTTTCGGGTCGGTCTGCTCTACCTCTCCCTGCTCCAAGCAGATTCTTCATGAGAGTTGTAGAGATGTAGCTTTCTTGCTTTTTTCGGCACACTAGCAAGAAACTACATGTACAGGTGCCTAGAGTGAAACAATCTGCTGTTAAATGTACCTTCGTCTCTGCAATTCTTATGGAGCAAGGCGCTTAGGCAGCAGGACATTTCGTATTGGGTGATTTTACTCTCTTCGTTGTTTGTGGGTTTTTGTTGGTGCTCTTGGTTTGGATTTTTTGACAACTGTAGTACTATTACTGCAGTTGGTAGATGAGGTCTGTAGATGGAGCTTGACCAAATTTTTCGCGTGTGAGTCTTGTTGTTGTGCTTTGCTTCCTATTCGGGGCGGTTCAGGAGAGCGATCTCCAAGCTTTGATTTGTTTCTATAGGCTATCTCTCGCCGTTAGTCGACTCTCTCGGCAGCTTTCCACCACGCAGACCCCGGAAGAAGGCTTCCAACGGTGGCCGTCAGAGGAGAACTAAGAGGAAGAGCGAGCAGTCTGTAAGCCTCAGCCGAGTCGCGTTGCTTCGAAATGGTATAGTGAAGCACAACCTCGAAGTCACCCGCGAGTCTAACAAAGCATCTGCCTAGTCTTCAGGATACAAGGAGCTAGGAGGATAGACTGATCTCTATTATGCGACTCATTACTACCCTGCTCATACCATCCCCCTCTGCAGACCTTGGACCTTGGATATCTACAAACTCAGACTACTGCAAACGCGACGCCCCGTCAAAACTCTGCGCGAGCATACCCGGTGACGCTGGCGATCTCCAGGACGGATAACACTTCGCGGGAAGGACGAACACATCTCAGGAGCGGGGAGATTATTCGCCCGATAGAGGAAAGTAGAGAAAGAAAAGGAAAAACACACAAAAGGGCCGACTTTGGTCAAGGCGAAGGAAAATGCGGCTTCAGATATAGCTCGGAGGAGAATTTCGGCCAGAGCGAGGAATAGAGCAGAAATACTCGAAGGTACGAAGCGATATACAGTGAGCCCGCAAGGCGAATTACAGGTATAATAGGTAGGTATGTGCATCAAGCCTACGACGGACAACTGTCAAATCTTACTACAGTAGAGACAGGAACACATGCACCAAAAGGAAAAAAGAAAAGAAAAAGAAAGAAAAAAAGAAAGTAAAAAAGAAAATCGAAAATCGAAAGTCGAAAAGTCGAACAAGAAAAGAATTTCCCATTCAAATAACTAACTCTGTGTATGTGTGAGAGAGAGCTAGAGCAAGCATATCGCAACACCCCCTCTTACACACAAATAAAAAAGTCCGCGCAAACGAACTCGATCGTTTTCTCCCTTTCCAAAAAAAACAATCATTATCCTCCTCTTCCTCCTCCAAAGAAGAAGAAGAAGAAAGAAAAAGATATATTCCCCCGTGGTCGTCGAAAGTTTCAATATCCTCCTCCCTCAATCACCTCTCCTCCATCATCCTCATCTCCTCTCCTCCTCTCATTGTAAATCTCATCCCTTTCAAAAATTTACATCATCTCACAAGCAGCACCAATCGGCTGCTTCGTGCTATAAACTTTGCCCTGCAGCACACAAGCCGCACCAATCGGTTGCTTCGTGCTGTAAATTTTTCCCTGAAGCACGCAAGCGGCTCCAATGGGTTGCTTGGTGCTGTAGATCATTTTGGTAAGCTGGAATTGCTCGGTGGGGGTGTTGTTGGAGAACATATTTTTGGTTGGGTGGGTAGCGAGTGTGTGTTTGTTTGGGGATCTGTGAATGAGTGGATGAGGAGGAAGAAAGATGGATGGGGGGAGGGGGGGGGGGTTTATGTAGGGCGGTATGTGGGAGGTGGGGCTTTGAAAGGGTTGGTGGGGGGATGGGAATAGATTTACTGCAAACGATTGATCACGCGGGTAGGGGAGGTTAAGGCGGGCTTGATATTGTTCTTGAGAGGTTTGTGTCGGGTGGATGCTATGCATTTTTTCTTTGTTGCATTGCTTGACATTGTACTTTTTGGATCAGCAACGACCGGCCTTTTACGAGGTGTAGAGAGAATAAAGAGATCTCATGGGCGTGGATCAGTTTCACGATGTTGGTAAAGACAAGTTGGTAATGCAATGCATACAGTGGTGGAGATGACCGAGAGTCCAGAACGGCCGAGTCCAGCTGGTAAGTCTTGTTGGGCGAAGGCTTCAGTGATTGGCAAAATCTTCGTATCAGTATCATCTTGTCACGTCCGATGGTAAGCTGATGTCGAGCGTTGTGATCGCTTGGGTAAGTCGGTGCCAGCATCGAGTAGTATTCTCCCGGGCTAGCATAACAAATTCCTCCGTCCCTTAGTAGCAGTATGAATCAACTCTCTTTACTCTAGGGAACCAAAGCACAGCTACCGCATATACTCGAGCGACGTCTGCACAAAGGATAAGTTTCGCAGCCAGAGCTATCCTCTTCTATACGATCAAGCGGCGTATTGTATTACCCCTTTCCGCCTCTTCGCTATATTACGGGCTTCGATCTGCCCGCCTAGGAATGATGTTAGATGAAAAAGACTTGCGAGTATGGATCATCCCAAGCTGCAGATGTGCTATAATGCGAAGAATCAAGGACTTTTTGAGATATATAAGCAAGTAAACCGAGGGCTGGACTTCAGCTGGTCTTCAATATATAGAGCTTATAGCCGAAGTGAAATGTCTTTCTACGTATCAGCTTCCTTGGGAACTCACAAAAATCTCGGCAGGATGATAGATTGACGGTAGAGGCATCGCTATCAGTCATAACGATACATACTAGCATATAGGGAAAAAGACTATAAGGCACCCAAAAGATCTTCAAAAGATGTATCCCTTATAAAAAAAAGAACAAGCAGCGGCGCACGACCACAATCGCCTAGCTGATAATCTACCAAATCTGACATAACAAAACCATCAACCATACCACCATAGGTACTCTACTCCAATGCATCCCAATCCCCCCCTCTCCCAAGAAAAACGAAAAGAAAAAAAAAATCACCTCCCCCCCTGATCCCCCTCAGCAACCGCAACAGCAGTAGTAGAAGAACCATTCCCCTCCCTCTTCAACCACTTCTTCAACGAATCCTGCCCCGAATTCAAACCCAACACAGCATAATCTTCCTTTGAAAAACTACTCATAGCTTTCGAAGGTTCAGCGGAAATTCCTGCTAAGCGAGGACATTTACTTTCTTTGTGATTGGTTCCGTTACATATCGGACAGGTAATTTTTTTGGGTTGGGCGTTGGTGTTGCTTTGGGGAGGAGAGTCGAGAGTGGGTGGGGAAGATGGAGATGGAGATGGTTGCTCGTGTGCAGATGAGGGTGTTGGGGTGTAAGCTTTGTATGGCTGTTGCTGTTGCTGCTGCTGTTGCTGTTGCTGCTGCTGCTGCTGATGTGTAGAGGGAGGAGGTGATTGTGGGGCTAGGACCACAGGCGAAGGTGGTTTTATCTTTGATGTAGATGGAGCTGAAATATCAGTCAAGGGCCGAGCGTAGGGCTTATAAATTGGTTTTTGGGCGAATGGCGAAGAAGGGATAGGAGGGAGAGGTTTAGGTTGTTGATTCACTATAGGCGAGATTTCGTCGTCGGTTTCGATGATTGGTGTTTCTGTACTCCCTGGGAGAGGTTTTGTTGGAGAATTCTCTTCGATGGTTTCTAATGCAATGGCTTATTCTGCTTGTTAGCTATGGCTTTTCTCTTGATTACTCTCTCTCTCTCTCTCTAACAAGAGACTGCACATCTACTTACGAACTGGTGTCTTGGCCGCTTTCCATCGCGCCTCTCTCTCCGCTTGCTTCAATTTGTCTCGTTTCTCCTCTAGCTCGTCTGATCCCATCGCTGCGAAGCCGCAGAGTAAACATCCAGCCCAGGCCTTGGGGTCTCCATTTTCATCCAGAAAGAACCCCATTTCTCTAGATTTTGATCTGTGTAGTCGATTTTGTTTTCTCCTAGTGTCTGCGATGGTTTGGAGCACAAGAAGGCAATGACTTACAAAGATTTGCACCCTCAATAAGAAATCTGCAATAGTCAGAACAAAGAAAATTCTTGCGCTCCGTAACTTTGCTGTTGAGGACTCGCGCTGGATTTACGCATTTGGAACAAAGAAATATGATAGCGCAGATCTCTTCTACTAAGCCTTTGAGTCTACAAATTGCATTGCAGGTAAACTTTTGGGTAGGAGTCTGGCTGACGGGACTAGTCTGGACATGCGTCGCTTCTCGGTATGCGATTGATAAGCCTCACTGCTGTTGGAGTAGGTGAGATGATGGGTCCTGCATGATCTGCAAGCGTGATGAGCATGGTCAGGGAGAGACTTCATACGTCCACATGAACTTTCACCAACTCCTAGCAAGATCAGATGCTCCAACGTCTCTTCTTCCAACTACTTCGTTGTACATAGTTGTAGGAGATTCGTTCATGTTTGACCAAAGGTAGATATGCATCTCGTCCAGAAGTGAATTCGTCTCCTCTACATTCTTCTCACTCATCTTTCCCAGCTATCCACGCTTCCGCCAACGAGCTTCACAAGTCCTGACTTCAAACCTCGACAACGTTGATTTCTCATCACTTGGCCACACCCTGCCCGTTGCAAACACACTCATACACGCACACACACGCACACACATCACCAATCTCCAACCCGCAACCTCACAACTCACACCCCGTAAACCCCTACTCAAAAAATCAGCCATCAACACTCGCCCACACCAATCCCCCCACCCCGCAATTCAAACTTACCCCTTTTTTTACAAAATCTCCCCCCCTTCCTCACATCGCAGGCGGCTCCCCCCCATTCGTATCATCCCCATGTTTTTCACCCCAGCGATAATAAAACTTCTTCTGAGCATCAGTAAGATACTCTCCACCTGGCCAAGTACAACCATCGAATTTCTTATTGCAAAAAGTGTTCGGGAGTTCTCCGCAATCGAGATCATCTGCGCAGCTGAAGAAATCGCACACTCCACCGCTGCATTGTAGAAGGTCGCCGGCGCAGTAGTGGGCGTATTGGGTGGGGTTGCATTTATCTGGGGAGGGGTTAGCGGATGGGTGGATGGATGGATGGAGCTGGGGGTTGAGGGACTTCTGTTGTTGTTGTTGTTACGTACCACCGTAGATGGGATCATCATGACCGAAAATTTGCTTCGAGTCTTCTCCCATTGCTGGGAGAATTGCCACCAAGGCTGTCAACAAGATGGCCGTTGCACGCATATTGTTTGGTTCGCAGGTAATAATGCGGGTTGATGTGTAGAGAGAGAGATTCAAAGAGTAAGGTAGTGAGGTTGCTTCCGACGCCAAAAATTTCGAGCACAAGTCGTTTCAAAAAGCTCGAAACAAGAGGTCTTTCGTTCGTAAGCAGAGCAGAGCAACAAAAAAAGAAAGAAGCAAAGAGACGAAAACTGATGTACCTGAACTAGACTTTATATCCAAGGTGTCTACGGGGGCGGGGGGGCAAAGGGGAATGAAAAGGGAACTCCTGATGACCAAAAAGCCAACCAGCTGGCTGCAAGGGTCTCTCATACCTTGATACCCTTACCTTTTTTTCTCCAGTAGGGTGGACTTTCCCTTCTGGACGAGGGAGGGACAAGGACCACGTGAAGACGAGGTTCCAGCGACAGAACAGACTTTATTGCCCAATCTTAAAATTCAGCAGCGTGGTAGTCCGTAGTCATTATCAAGCATTTGGCGAACATGCGTAGCGGATGCGTGCCTAGGGTAGGGGCGAGATTCCAACAAAGTACATTTTCCTACGTGGTCTGGCGAGGGGGATGGTTGTGGATTATGGAGTCCTGGTAGGGAGTGTGGAATAAACAAAACAAAAACGGAAAACGGAAAGCGGAAAGGGGAGGTCAGGAAATGTATACCAACATATACATAGGAGAAAGTCCTACCTACCCGGCCGGCTGCTTGCTTGTGTTGTAGTAGACGTGGATGTCCATATTTTCAATATAAAAACAAAGTTGAAAGGGGTGTGGAATTAAAGTTTTCCCCGTTGGGTGCTTGCAGGGGTAGAAGGGGGAGGAGGAGGAGGATTTAAAAAAAAAGCCCTAGCCCAGTCCGGGGTTGTGGTCTAGAAATATATATATCCTTGGCGCGGGTAGCCTGGGGGGCCGGGGTGGTCTCACAATGGTGCTGAGGTCAGCATGGTTTCGTGGTTCGCAAGGTATGGAAGGTATACAAATGGAAGTGAAGAAATTAGACCAACAATCGCTGTTGTTTTTGGAAAGGGAGTGTTTGGTGCGATATCTGGGATATATCGTAGATCTGATCTGATGGACGATTCTGCACAATCTGATAATTGTGTTGTTCTCTGGGCAGGCTAGTATTATCGTCAATGTTACGGACAGATTCAATAGACAAGCCTTTGCAAGCGTGCCAAGAAGAAGCGCAATAGGGAAGCTGTCCACAAATGGCGAGAGAATGGGTCCAAGTCAATAGTGTTGGACGTGTTGGTTTGTATGATTATTCACTTGATAAATATACCGAGCCGGATTCAGGCTAAGTAGATGTGTAGTAACTCCGGAGAGGTGGTTCTAATAGACTTCCGCTAACTGGCTCACTACCACCACTGCACCCCACCCAACCCACGTCATGGACTTTTCACTTTTGTACTTTGTGATCAACTTCTATCCCAGACTCGACCACATACTCCAATTTCCAGACGACTTTGCAGTATGTTGCCCTTCGTCCCCCTTGCCCCCTTGCCCCCTACAACATGCAAATTCTAGACTCCTTCTCGCCCACAAAACTAACACAAAGCTTCAATCAGCCGCCAGCGGCATATCCTTCCCAAAGCAGAACAACCAACACTCTCACTATGTCCAACATGCCTACCACGCTCCTCGATCTGTCCGACGAGCTCTTGGCACACATCTGCAGCTATGCCATGATCTCCCTCGCCGCCGATGATAATAATAATAATAATAATAACAACGATGACAATAATACTTCATCTTCCCCCCAAACCAGCAACCCAACAACTCCATCCAACCCTCGCCCCAAATTCCCCACCCCCATAAACGGAGTCATCACCGAACAAATTTCCAAGCGCCTCCGCCATCTCCTCCAACCCTTCCGCTGCTGTCATCGACTCTACAAAATCGCCAAATACCAATTTCTCGAATCCAACGTCATCGTTCTCAATTTGAGCGACATTCGAGGTTCGGCGAGTAGATTGGAATTTACTTCGGGTACTACTCAAATGATTATGACGGGGAATCCGGATCCTCTTTTGCGGAATCTCGTGCATGTACAACTCGTGGTGAGTATTTCTGATATGCGGGCTCCTTTTACGAGACCTTTTGCGTCTTCCTCCTCGGCTTCTTCTGGAGGGGGAGGAGGAGGAGGAAGTCAAGGGTTGACGGGTTTATGGAGACGTGGCGGTGGTGGGAGAGAAGATATATTATCTCTTAGCAAAGAAACTGAAAATCTTCGATGTTTGAAGGATTTATGTCCTGCTCTTCGTACTTGTCATTTATTTTTAAAGGTGGATGAATGGATTTTATATGGTAGAGGGCCGGAATTGAAGATTGCGAAAGGAGAGGTTGCGTTGGGTGACATTGCGAAGAGATATCGTAGGCTTGCGGAGGCTTTGATTGAGATTTTGATCGAGGAAGTTTTGTTGAGGATTGTGACGGTTTCGTTTTCGTCTTGGAGAGGGGATGCGGAGGTTTTGAGGATGGAGGGGGAGGTGGAGGAGGTGGACGTGGAGGTGGAGGGGGGAAGAAGAAGAAGAAGAAGACGGGCGGATGAGATTTTGGATGCGTGTTTGATGGACAGTATACAGGCTACTTTGACGGGACCTATTGTACGAGTGAGATGAGATGGATAGGATTCGAGCAGATGCTTGTTAACGGAATCCTCTTGGAAAGCAGTAACTGGTTCCCAAGTGGCTTAGTAAAGAACGGCGGCTTCATCGATAACAAATCGGCAAAGAAGCCTATACACAACGAGCTAGAAATCGTGCGAAGCAATTAAAAACACAAAACCCAAGATTAACACAACGCACCACCCATCAAAATCGAGTAACAAACAAATCCCAAGCCTACAACTATACAAAAACTACCCTTACACTACACACCCAACAACCAAAACCCCTCATCACATCATCGCCCTCCTCGCCTTCTTAGCCTTCCTCGCCTTCTTCTCCTCCGCCTCATGAGCAGCAAGCCCCGCAGCCTCCGCCTCCTCCTTCGTAGCATACATTTTCACCTCAGGCTCCGCCTCCGGCTCAGCCATCGCCTCTGGCAGAGCTTCACGCTTCTTCATCGGCACATACCACGTAGATCCGTCCGAACCTTTGACGGGTTTGGTAGCTCCTGGTGCATATTGGATGTACTACACATATACATACACAATGTCAGAAAATATTATTTTCTCGAAATTCGCGTAGGAGGAAAGTTCTTTTTTTTGGGGGGGGGGGCACGACTTACCCAACCTTGACAAGACAATCTTCCGTAATAAGCCTTCATTTTATGACTAGCGCATTCGGAGTAAAATTGTCTTCGGCAGATTCCTGTCGGAACCCATTGTGGAGGGTTGCAGCCGATGCCGTTCAAGATTCCCACTTCTAGAAAAATACGAGAGAAAAAATTCAGCGAGGGAGTTTGGAGAGAAAAGGGGGTCAGAAGGGGTAATGTACGTACTAGTAATCCAAACTCGGCCAGTAGGGTTCGTTCCGGCACCTTTTTCAGCGTAGTTTGAAGGAACGACAATGTCGGTTTTGAGACAGAAAGCGTTGATTCTGTTGAAAATTGTGGGGTGCCAGTCTTTGCAGACGCCTCGGTCGTCGGCGACGGCGACGTTGACCATGGCTGCGGCGAGGAGGGTGAGGAATTTCATGATTTGTTGGATAATTCTCTGACTTCAAAATCTTATCGATTATGGGAAAGGAGAAGGTGGATATGTGCGGTACACTGCGTGAGAACTTATAGTGGTGTATCACACGAGTAGAGTTCCCCTTTCGCATTGAATGAATTTTGGTCGTTTCTTTGTCCTCCAAGTTTTTACCCTCATCAAAGTGAACAATATGAAGCTTCTCCGATCTCACGCATGCGACATTTGCCAGAGAACGACTAGCGACAAGAATAGCCCGTAGACACACTCGAGAACAAACGCCATCGGATATAGTGTAGCACGTGAGGCCAGTTGTAGAGAAAGAAAAAGTGTGTGAACGGCAGCTTTGCTGAATTGCCTCCTTGCTTCGCGGAGATGTATTCCAGATCTCACTCGCTCGTAGCCTTTCCAATCAAGCTTGACATCTCGTTTTCCTCCTTTTCCATGCATGACACGTCCCTAGGAAGTTTTTCCACTGTCCTTATACGAATGCTGAATCCTATGCCAGGCCTGTTTGCCCAACATCATAAGGCTACCAAGTCGCTTGGCATGGCCTTGTCATAGTATTGTTCCTCGCAGAAGACAAAGAAGCGGCCAAGAATCCGTCTAGAGAGCGAGTGACTGCCTGTCTATCTTTCTGTATGTAGTATAATGGATACTTCTGCGGCTCGGGTTGTTAGAAGAGAAGGCCTTCGATCGCTTGTAGATTCACATAAGGGATGCGATTTTGGTGAACTCACAGATGACTTATGTCGTTGCAGTGCCAAAACGGCAGTCCTAATCGCTAGAGTGTCTTAGGTGCCTGCTAGAAACACGTGCAACGCATTCCAAGTGTGATGCTCAAAGTGTCAAACACAAATGTTCACTTTGAGGAAGAATGACTCCTTAGTGTGTCTCAAAAGGCGTACCCCGACTTCTCTTGATTGCGCCTCTTCCTCCATAACCTGCTCTCGTAGAGCGCATGAGTATATTTGCTCTATGTCATTCCTGTCGTCAAACCCAAAGAAAACCCGGGAAGATGCGTCGACGGCGCTAGGAGGCATAGGCCTAATCAGCCTACAAGAGGAGACAGTCATATTGCATATATGTCCCTAGAGCCAACACCCGCAGCAGCAACAACAGGACACTAATGGACGCAGTAGATACGGGCGTACTGTAGAATATAAAAAGGTAAAGCAACCGCCAACATTGCCCATTTGAATACCCCTGCGCACGGACCACTGAAGAATGGCTACATGTACCCTGTATCGTAACAACGCCGACAGGGCAGACTCTGGTTACGATATTACGTGCCGCGTCAAGTACTGCGTACGTACCATTATACATCCTATATTTCAAGCGAAAAACAGGTCTACATATCTAGCAACTCAATAGCCACCGGTAGTATCAGGGGGCGCGACGTCTTGGCACGCTTCCGCAATTCGACAGAATGTCTCCTTGAGCTGAATACATCTACAGCTTGACTTATGATTACTGTACACTTTCAGGCTTTAGCGAACAAGTCTATTAAGATCTAGATACCCCTAGGTCAGACTTTACCTACCTTAGCTAAGCATACGACTTCCAACCCCCTTTTCTGTTTGCTCTAGACAAACTCCCTACTATAATTCGAAGAGACCTGAATTAGCCTACGAGTAATAGTAAGTTCTTTCTCTAACTCTTCCTATTCCGAGCAAACGGCAAAGATACCTCTTTAGATTGTTTGTTAACCTTAGGATAGATATATATACTAACATATCCCCTAGTCCTAATATTATCTACTTACCAACAACAGATACTACTATATACAATATTCAACACTACAGATTATACCTTCTTACTGCCAACGACAAAAACCTATTAGATTTGGCGTATTCTTCAAAATACTCTAGCTTCTACTAGTCTGTAGCTATTTGGCTACGTTAGGTATAAACAACTTATATAAGTAAAGAGAAGCTATAATCAACTATTATCTCTCTCTGCAGTCAAGACTTATGATGGCTTCGTTGCGGTAAGTTTAAATGCAACTCCTACCCGTATTATATTCTAACAAATATCTAGTTTTGGACTTCTAGCGAGCTTTGATCAAGATGGGCCAATAAGAAAGCCTATTTTTTGTGTTCGTCGAGAAGAAGCTACTCACTGCAGTTCGCAGTAATGGGTACTAGACATCTTCTCTTGGTGCTTGCCCTCTTTGCTCTTGTGCGAGAAGTGCTGACGAATATATATATATATAGGTACTATCTAGTCTTCTTGGCTATCTCAGCGACGACAGTCTTCTATCCACACAACAATTCCTCGAATGCAAGTGGCGCGGTCTGTAAAGAAGACTACGGAAGAGATACGGGAAAGATGAACAGCCATCTGTAAGGTGCGCTGTTTCTGTCGCTGCATCTCTGCCGTCCGCACTTCCAACTACTCCTTCGACGCTGGACTCTTCCTTGGAGATTTTCTCGGCTTAGAAGGGCCAGGTTCACCATCATCCATTTCCTCATCCTCTCCAATCTTCGACTTCTCTGATTCCTTCTTCCCCCTCCGGCTCTTGGCCGGCAGAATCTTCCTTCCCGTAGGGCCTCCTTCCTCCTCCTCCTTCTTCTTCTTCTCCTTCTCCTCTGCCGCCTCTCGCGTCCGCTTCCTCCGAGCTTCAGTTCTAGCCGCTAGAGCTGCATGCGCGCCTGGAGCAACTTGCGTGGCCACCGGTCGCTCTCTACGAGGACTTTCCGGCGACTTTGGAGCATCCATAAAAACTTGCAAGTACCTCAGTCCTGGTGGTATGTGAACCGTCATTCCCACGCCCCCTGGGGCATTGGAATTCTCGAACGGATTCTCCGGTCCTAGTTCCCTCTCTGGAGCTGATGTTGCGTTGGTAGAAAGTACTCTGCCTTGCATAGCTTGGATCGCTTCCTCGACATCCGCTCTGTCACTTTCCAAAACTCGAATTATGTCGCCATTTGGAGCGAACATTTCGACATATCTGGCCGTCTCGTTCGGAGCAGCACTGCGCCGAGCTGAGTTTGGCGAGTCTTGACTCTTTTTCTTCGGCGGCGTGGTGTATGACATTTTGGGGGGATTCATTGCTTCGAGATCGCGTTTAGAGTGTCCAACGGGTAGGTAGCGCGGACTTTGTGGAGGTTTTTCTGGTAAAGTGGAATATTCGGGGGAATTGGTGTGCAATTAATGCGTGGCCGCCGCTGTCTGAATCCGGAGAGCATGATGTGTAACAATGGAATCGCTGCATGCGGTCAATTTCGATCTTGGAGTCTGTTGGGGGGATGAAGTCGGACAATGGAGAGAATTAGATAAGCTGAACGAACAAAGAAGATGTTGACGGGAGCGGGAGGCTTCACAAATCTTGAGTGCGTGCGATGCTCGCCTAGGTGAGAGAAAGATGGATGGTAAGGCGGAGATGTACTTTACTGCTGTTGCCTGTCACAGCGCTGAATGAACAGGTACTGTCCTATGTGTATCATCCCTCCGGTATGACAACTGCCTGCCTGCGCTTTCAGACAAGCGAAATCACTGGACGGCTATTCTAGTAACTCTGACCGAACAATAATTCGCAATTAGGCGACAATGTACGGATTTGAGTGTGTAGTAGCCCAGATAGGGGTGAAGCACCAGCTTGATTACCGTTGCTGACTACGAGCTGCGCATAAGGTTGCTAGGGCGACTCAAGCTGCTCAAAGACTATCACCGCAGTTGAAGAGCGGCGACTAAGAGAGGCTAGGAAGAGTAATATAGCTGGCGTGTGCTCTACTACTCTTTTACCTCTTACACTACACACTATACACATACTACCTTTCTCCTAACACTGCCTAATCACTTATCTTCTACTACTAGATTCAACTGTCAAGATAGACTTCATTCTTCAGGAACTGTACTAGACCCGCCAGCAGAAGCGTAGAGCGATTATCGCAAGACAGGAGAGCCTTCTTACTGTAGCCGTACAGTACGGGGACAAAAGCTCACTTCCTAACACTTCTACCTACAAGGGCATTACCGATCGCTAGGGCTAGACGTTCGATTTTTTCTTGAGACTTCTATCTGCTTGATAGTGACTCTGTACGCAACGCAACTCTGCGTTTTTCATGATCTGTTGTCCCGGTAACTTGGTCTAAGGTAGCTAGATAGGAAGAACCTCCTCGCTGGAGGTCGCTTTGACTAGTGCAGAATACTCTATTGTCTTCAAGGAGGCGCGGTCTACGAGTGTTACGTTGCGGTTGAAATTCTGGAGTCTGTTGGTAGTTCTTAGGGGGAAAGCTTGTTCAAGATATCAGGTAGCAGCGCAATTAGAGAAACATGTCCAAGAGTTAAGGAAATCGACGGTATAGGCTTAAAGAGAGAGATCTGACGGTAAAGAGTCTATATCTTCTAGAGTACGTACTTTGCGGTAGGACAATAAGCTAGTCACTAGAAGAGGGGAAAATTCTATACTAGGTAGGATAAAGGAGTATCTAGTATATCGAGTATTCGAACCTACGATCTAAACAAGAAAAGCTAAAGTCTATCTAGGGGCAGACACTCGATATAAAAAGTACTAGGCAAGTCGAGTATTCGAACCCGCGACCTAGGCAATAAAAGAACTATTTCGATATCGAGGATTCGAACCTAGATACGACCTAGATAGCAAAATAAAAAAGATATTTCGATATCGAGGATTCGAACCCTTAACCTTGAGTAGCAAAAACCAATTTTCATTGGGGAACTGCCTCTCGCGATAATCAAGGTGCCTACCTGATCGGTCATTGAGGTCGTTCATTAACGAGGACGAAAGAAACGTGAGACGTACCTTTTCCACACCGACCACCTATTGGTGGTCGGTGAGTAAGCACCCTGGTCGATTGTATATATATTGTAGATGTAGAGGAGAGTCCGTTTAGGGTGGTGGGAGGTGACTTGACCGTCAGCGAGTCGGGTTTCAACATGAACTGACCGTCGGATTTACCGCATGTTACGTCTGTGTGGGCTTTACTTATGGATGCAATAGGGAGGATTTACTGCTACTGCCTGCGCTTGATAGTTCTTCATCTTCTGACGGGTTGAGCGCTGAAGATAGCCGTCCCGTTTACGGTTGCTAGGCGAGATGGAGGTGTCTTAACTTCGAGCAAGACAACTGGTATTGACGCCGGGATAGACACGAAGCGCACGACCACACGCCGGCGACCGTACGATCACTTTCATCTACCGACTCCCCTGTTGAGAGGCTGCTCCTAGTGCGTCCATCTTGAGGAAGACGTCCTTGCGACGCGACGAGGAGACGACGGTTGGGGACACCACATACAATTTTCTGCCACCACCACCCCAGGACCACCCACAAAACACTCGCCTCATCCGTATCTGGAGCTCGAGAGACACTGAATGCGCCAGTTTCCGCAGTCCGCGAACCGTCCAAAGACCCAGCACGGCGCGACCTCAAAGGCCGCTTCACCTCAACGTGAACGGTGACCATCCTTCTACACTCATCTGCTAAGCGCACAACAGACGCATCTACTGATTTTTTGTGGCAGCTAGACTGCGCAGGACGCATGAGCGTTCTTTCGCTCCAACACGCCGATTCCTAGCTATTCGATGGCTCGATCGCGCAGTACCACTCGAACCACTCGACGAGGTTGACTCCAGATCTGACGGTATTTCCGCGACGCAACCTCTACATGGCCTGAGCGCAGGCGGAATTGGCGTCTGGATGATGGACCTGGTGGACGCGATACAAGTCAGCTGTACTTGAAGCTAGATCTGAAAAACGAACGAACACACCATCTCTTCGCTGTAGGCAACAAGCGCAGGAGGGAGAGGGGTGGACGATCCCCCCTTTCAAGGTCCACCACAGCGTCTGAAAGCACGGGCTAGATTCGGCAAGAGATGGCGTGTCTACATCGTCAACCAGCGAAGAGGGACACAAAAACCACAACAGGACTTTGTAGCGGAAATGGATCCTTTGAATAGGTCGCCGCAGTAAACAGTCATCAAAACTCGCCAACCAGGGAGTCTTGAGCCGCAAAATCAGTACAAATCTGTCACTTTGTTAGCAACGGTCAGATGTCAGGACATTCGTTTAAGCTATAGTACACTCAAACTTTCCGACAACCAACCAAGTAGTACGGGACCAGCTGTAGTCAAGCTTTTGAAGCTATATACTTTTACGCAAGAGCTAGCTGGAAAATCTCCTATTTTGGGTCAAGGGGCTTTCATCGTTCACTTGGCGCCGCGACACATTACGCGCGAGGAAATCCAGGGACGTTTTCTTTTAGCACTGGAGCGGTATACATATCAGTTTTCCGTCAGTAAGTGGAACATCAGTAGACAGAAATTTCATGAACGAAAGACATTTCTCAAAATAATACATGGTCTTTTTCCAGCAGTCCGGCTGCTTGATGCATTACATTACCATACCAAACCTGGACAGGAACAGAACGAAAGATAGCTCGTTCCGACAATAATTTCCACAAAGGACATTTCCTCGTCCGTCCCAGTCTCGCGGGTATACTCAAATGGTATTGCCCCATCGACTTCACCATTGAGTTGCTTTCCATGTGTTGAGTACGATGCTGATAAAACTTCAAAATATCACACTGTACTAGTCCACCCAAAAATGCTACGACCTCCTTTTAGCAAACCGTAATTCTACAAATCCATTATCTCCTCTAAATCCAACCCCACAAGCATATATCTCCTACACTCAATCTACTCCCGCACCAACATTATCAACATCTCCCGCCATCCAACTCCCTTGAGAGATTTACCCCCCCCCCCCCCCCTTCCAGGACCCGTCTCAACCCCTCTTACGAGCAAACAAACCACATCTACCTTACCTCCTAACACCATCATCTCTTTGTCTCCCGCCCACCACAATACCAAGCCCACCAACTCCACTCCATCCCAACCCTCCATTCTCACCCCCATCATCATTCCCAGCCTCAATCCACCTCAACCCCAAATCTTCTTCTTCTTCTTCCCCAACAACGGCCAGCTCCCTCAACTCAACTGCCACAGTCGTCCTCCAAAAAAAACAAAATGTCCCTCGAACTCATCCTCTTCGCAATCGCACTCGCGCTACTGCATGTCCATCTCGTCGTTAAGCAAGAGGAACGTAAACGTCAACTTCAACGCAGACGCGGTGGGGAAGGTGGGGAAGAATGAGATTGGATTTTTGCGGTTTTGGTGGAAGGGGTGGATGGATGGATGTGACACAGAGGGAGGCTGTTGGGGATATGACTTTTTTCTTGGAGCTGGGTGCTTATACGCTGTCGTTTATCTCGAGAGGCCGATTTTGGGCGAGATTTGGGAAGGTGGGGATAGTTGGGCTGGGTTGAATTATTGTTGATTTGAGCAGATGCAAGTTAAAAGAAGAAAAAAAGGAATACTAGGGGAGTGGATGTGATGATAAAAGTTTTCATTTTTTCTTTTCCCGAATACAATACCTATATACTCAGTATAGCAGCGAAAGTTGTCATTCAAAAAGGGGTATTGCAATTGCGTCGTCAAAGACATTAAAAAATTTCATTTCTTCGTGGTTTCCTTCTTCGTCGATTCGATTGGGGGTACTTCGCTGCATGCATGCTGTGTAGTATGCTTTTTTCTTTTGTGTTGATTGAATACTACCTACTTTCTTCGTTCGTAGTCTCCCTCCCCCACCCCCTTTGACTCTCTCTTCTTCGCCTGGCGGGACTTCAATCTTCTTGGCCCTCACATCTACAGCATGAGGGCGGCAGCAGCAATGCCAATCACACCGGCAGCGGAGCCAGCAAAGGCAAAGTTGGTCGCCATTGCTCCCGAGTCAGAGTTTGTAGTCGTGACGCTGTTTCCGCTGGAATCGGTCGTGGTGGCAACAGTGTTGCCAGTAGCTTGTGCGACTTTGATGCCATACGAGGTGCTCACGGATGTGATCTGGCTTCCAGCACTGTCCGTGATGGTGAGGGTGGTGGTAGCCGTAGCAGTGGTCGAGGCTGTGCAAGCGGACCAACTTGTCCAAGGAGGAGCTGAGCCCCATGAGTTCTCTGTCCAGCCTGTGGTGTTCACGTTAGCGATGCTGCTGTGATTTGCGAGACGGTGATGACTTACCTGACCAAGTACTTGCTGGACAAGCCTGAGTTCCCCACCACTTCGTCCATGGTCCGTTCGTCCAAGAACCAGTGCTGTCCAGAGGTCCGCGGCCCCAGCCATTACCATGTCCGAAAGGTCCTGCAGCGCCTGGTCCTCCGTGCCAGCCACCCGGTCCACCGCCAAAGCCCCAGCCAGGATTCGTCGTCCACGCACCAGGCCAGTTGCCGGAGAAGCCTCCGCTCTTCCAGACGCCGGCGGCAGAAGTCAAGTCGCTAGGCAGGGGATGGGCAGAAGTGATACTGTCCCACTCTGCGCTGTCGGTCGGCATGGCTGTCAGGGAAGCGGCGCTGGTCCACGATGCAAAATCCGAGTATGCGGAAGTGGGCCATATGCCTCCCATACCTCCATGTGCAGAGGCCCAGGAAGACCACGCAGAAGTGGCTGTGGGGAGGCCGTTTTCACTTGCCCAGCTAGACCATTCTGCAGAGTTGGTCGCTCCAGGCAGGCCAGAGACGCCATTGTCGCTGGTCCATTGCGACCAGTCTCCATATCCCGGTGGTCCTCCCTCTCCTCCTCCTCCGCCGCCGCCGCCGCCGGGGCGCTGAGGCGAGGCGAGGACAACGGGCAAGAGGCCGGCTGCGGTGAGAGTGAAGGTATTGTACTTCATGATTGCTGAGCTGTGAATGAGGAATTTCTGGGGCTGCAAGAATATTTCCAAGGGCAGGAGACCTGATATAAGTGGGAAAAACTTCTACGGCTGACATGCCGTGCATCAGACTTGGGTTACTGTGCTACAACAGCTGTAACATGCCAGCTGCGTCTTTCGGAGAATACGCGTCATGCCGGCAGAGGCACGAACGCGTAGACCTGTCATCCTGGCTGGTGGCCTATAACTGAGGAGGATTGACTAGGCAGTGAGCAGGCTGAGGGGAGACTGCTCCTATAAAAATAGGAGATAATAGTGGGAGGAAAAGGAGGAGCTGAAGTTTGGCCAAGTGAATTGCGCTGTTGCGGGGAGCCGAGAGTGCCAAGGAAGAGGTCGACATTGAAGAATAGGTCGATGATTAAGCTAACACGGACAGCAATGACGGCATAGCATGGGTTGAGTGAATCCAAGTGAATATCATGTGTTGACCAGGATAAAAGATGTGATCTTCACTTGGATATCTTGCTTGTTGTCTTTTCCTCCACGAAGGCAGCAAAATAGTTAGTGGTAATACTATTATTGTATACAGAGACATCCTCAGGCACCCACAACGTCTGCCTTCCGTCCCATCCTTTCTTTCTTTCCCCTTTCTCAGCCTCCTCTTCCTCCTTTGTCCTCCTTGATCCGCCCACAAATCATCACTCATCAAAGCACCATCAGCAGAAAATATGCAGAGACGCGAACTCCTTCTCACCTCAGCCTGCATCCATCATTTCCATGTGTCATGCTCCGCCTCCACGACTCCATTGATGATTAATCCCACGCATGCATGAAATTCCCAGCTTGCATGTCTCCTTCTCTAGGGAGCTGTACACGAGCATGTACTATCAGTAACATCATCCATGGCACAAGCCTTGTTGACCATCTTTGCTTTTAGATCGTGTCGAACGGACATCGAGGATTAAATGTTTGCGGTATGAACTTGACCGACCAGGCATTGCTAGGAGGAGGCATTCAAATATGTTCTGAAAAGTAGAAGAATATTCCCAAGCCCTAATCACTACAGAGTGCCTCGTAGCCCTTCGATCAGCAGCAACTCCAGATGGCAAACCAGTCTGAATCAGTCAGATCCTATGCCCGCCACCCTCAACATTAACCAAATCATCTCGTCACCACGTGTCGTATCAAAGACAGATTCACTTTCTTCCCCAGCATCCGTGAAAGCGTCCGGAGGCGTTTTCACTCTCCTATACAAAACCCTCCCTTCCATCGAATATCATTTGCCTGTCTACCTCACCTTACAACTTCACATCAAATCCCCAACCTACCTCCAAACCAAAGCTTCCCAAGCCAAAAAGACACTCCTGCATCCAACCCACCACTCCCAACAAAGAAACTCCAGACTTCTTCATCTCCGAGAAAAAAAAAGAAGAGAGAAAGAAAAAAGAAAGAAATGGAATACGACCGCGCCTTCGACGGAGGCCCTCCCAGTCGGGGCTTCAACATGCGTACTGGTTGGTCCGGAACCAATCGTGGAGGTTATGGATTTCCCTATCAGACTTCTGCGCAATTTTTTAATTCTTTGAATGGTTTGCAACAACAGCAACAACAACGACGACAGTATCAGCAGCAATTGCAGTATCAACAGCAGTATCAACAACAGTTGCAGCAAAGACAGCAGGAGTATCAACAACAGTTGCAGCAGCAGTATCAGCAACAGTATCAACAACAGTTGCAGCAACAACAGCAAAGACAGCAGCAACAAACCTACGGCTATCCCCAACAATCTTCATCATACGGCTACTATGGAGGCAATAATAATAACAACAGTATTCCAGGATACATGTCCTCATGGGGCAAACCTTCCAATAGAGGATACTCGTATGGGATGTTTTGGTGAAAGGAAAAAAAGGAAAAGAAATTCCTCAGGTACGGTACGGTACACATTGATACCTATTTTTTATCTTTTGTATATACGGAGAAAAAGAAATATCAGCAAGGAGGCGGTCGTGATATATTTCGTGTTGTCTCCATGGATTTATTTCTCTTTTTGCATAAGGTATGTAGGTAGGTAGTCAAGGTACATTCACGAAAGATATAACAAAAAAAGTCAAGTTCCCTCCTCGTAATACGCCCTAGCGCCTGCGCTGAATTGAAAAACCCCCCCCCCCCCCCCCCCCCCCCCCCACGGAGAAGGGTGTTGTTTGCGTCCTTCTCGGTCGTCCAAGATCGAACTCCCGTTTGGACGAAGACAAGGCAGGGCAGGCATGAGGGCCTCTCTCTCTCTCCTGTCCTGTCTCTTAGGTATCCACAATCATCATCACCATCATCATCATCCATTATAATTCTTTTCTCTCATAACATTATCATTCACATCATTAAGCCACCTAGACAACAGACAGCAGCTCTTACACGTCCAAACCCTTAGAGACATCACTCGCCTGACTAGCCGCCGAGCCCTGTCGGCTTCTTCCCACAGGGCTATCCGGATCGTCAAATGGGTCTCCCGTACTTCCGCGCGGGCTGTCGCTATGATGTGTTCCACCACGGTGGAGGATCATGGTGGGACTGCCAATGGACATGCGCGCGGCACGGGCGGAATGAATGGAAGCGTTGTCTGAGTAGACGTCGCTGTTGATACTCGGCGATGTGCCGGGTCGATGTTGCTCGTGCAAGGAGGGGCTGGGCGAGAGAAAGCGCGGAAGCAAGGGCGAGACGGGCGGGATGGGCGCCAGCATGGTGGTGGTGGTGGTGGTGGTGGTGGTGGTGGGATGGTGATGTGGGATTTGGAGTGGGGTCATCTTTTGCGGTCGCAAGTCGGTCAGGCGTCGTGATAGGCGGCGCGAAGAAGGCGCTGCGGTATGGGTCATATCGAAGGGATATGGAGGAGGCTCGTCGTCTTGCAACGAGCTACTCCGAGACGAAGTGTCCAGCCCCGTCATGTAGCTGTTGTTGTAGTGCGATGTGACTTCAAGTCGGATGGGTTGCTGCTGTTGCTGCTGCTGCTGCTGCTGCTGCTGCGAAGAGGCGCTACTTCTCCTGCTGCCGCCCCATTTCTCTCGGAGGCCGAAGATGGCTCCCGATCCTTGGTTGTTGTTGGTTTTATTGTTGCTGCTAATGCCGCTGCTGTCATCTGGGCGAGCATGCTGTGGTCGCGATCCATCTCTCTCTCTTCTGCGGCGGCAGACGAGGACGGCGAGCAGAACGACTAGCGCAGCCACGGCAATCGGTACCACGATTACTGCCACTAGCTGTCCCGTAGACAGTTCTCCACCACCGTTATTGTCATTAGCATTCCCCGAATTCTGTGCAGTTGACAACGATGTCTCGGTAGGACCGGGTAGGGAGGTTTGCTGCTGTCCATACGCCGTTAGGGTCGAACTCGACGTCGGTCTCGTTGTAGTCATCCCCAGGCCCGTAGAGGAGGAGGAGTAGTAGTAGGACGTCGTAAAGCTGTCTGCTGTACTGCTAGCTATCCCAAACACATTGTCCGAGCCCATAGTGGCCGTGAAGAAGGCGCCATTATCGCTGACAGGAGTCGTCGTATAGCTCACCACGCTCACAGTGCGGGTCGCTGTCGTCGACTCGGCCACATCTTGAGTACTCGACAAGATGCGAGACAAAAGTGCACTGAACTGTTCTTCGCTATCCGGACCGTCTCCTCTGTTGGGGTTGGTCACGCCCTGCGGACCGCGCTCGAACTTCCTGGCCATGTCTCAAACGATGGTCAACAATCACCTGGATTGGAGCTTGCAACGGGAAACGCACGTCTCACTGCCGTCTCCGTCATCAGGAGAGCCGACAGGAGGGCGGAAGAGGGTGGAAGAGGGGGAAGAGAGAGCGTGGGACGACGGTGAGGCGGACCTACGAGGCACGAACTCGGAAGCTCCGGAGAGTGGGGAGAGAGTGCATGGCATAGTGAAGTATCCTACTCCTGTCACCCTGTGCAGGCCATGCATGATGATGAGCATGGGCGGGCGAGCTACACGAGCACACTCCGGCTGGGATGATCATTGGCCGCTCGCCTACATGTACACACACTGACACTGCTAACACCTAAGAGCGTTGCAACTTGCTGCCAGGACCAGAACACATGGATCAACAGGTGAGTGAAGAAGAAGAAGAACAAAGACCGCCGTCCCCTTGGGAATTCACCATTGGAGCAATCAATCCGGCCTGCCCCATTATCGGCCTCTGCCCACTCTTCGCCCGCACCAGCAGCCAGCATCCTCTAGATGAACACATTCCTCCGCCCAAATGGCATAGCCATCATGACAGAGAGAGATAGATGTGCGATAGTGCCAGTGGTGTGAAGGCACTCATTCAATCTTATTATCTGATCAGCATGAAGCAACTCCTCACACCTTCACATGCTGCAAGGTACATACCAACTTTGATCGCACTGGACCTGAGATTTGCATCGCATACCTAGCTCAAAAGCTATCATCTGCATCACATGGCGCCTCCGAGATCCAGTTGGCGTTTTCGCCGCCAGATCCATAGAAGCACCAGGCCACATACTTGCACTGATTGGATGTCTCCTGGCACTTCTTGGTGAATTCCTCCGTAGCAGCCTTGAGGTCGTTTTGAAAATCGTAGTTGAAGCACTATTGATGATTCAGTCAGTCAGTCAATCCGTCAAAACACCCTTCTTGCTACTGCTCCATTCTTCGTCTTCATCTGATGATGATGATGGGGAGAAAGAAAAAAAAAGCTGATAGAATTTACTTACAGCACCCACGAGATTCAGCCCTACCCGACCGGATTCGAATACAGCAAAATCGCCATTTGGATACTGCCTGCAGACTGCTTGGGTCAAGGTGTCATCGGGGAAATGGTCCTTGTCAATACATTCACAGAAGGACTCGTCATCCGGGATATTCTGATCGCTCTGACGTCTGTCGAGTTGGTATGCCATTGCTGCAGTCGCCGCAGAGGCGAGGAAGAGAGCTTTGGACAGCAGCATTGTCGTTGTCGTTGTCGTTCTCGTTGTAAGAGGGAGAGAGTAGTTATTTTGAAACTAGGAATGGACGCTGAATGGAAAAAATCGAGACTCGGGTTTTATATCTGCTGATGACCACCTAGGGCATACATAAGATTTGATAATGTGGTGGAATGACTGGAAATTTTTGCCAGCATGGCTATTGCCTATTCGATTCCCTGCGCAGTTTTTTTAATTTGCACCAACAAAGCATACCATAAATAAAGCCGTGTCTAGACTCCCCCTAGAATTCGTGCGACAGTTGTTGGTAAAATCCTATTTCTGGCTTTTTGGCAAAGGCCCTGGGTTGTCAGATTATCCAAAAGGACACACAAGCACGCGATACTACCTAGAAGAGGAAAGGAAAGAGAAGAAGAAAACATGTACTCCTATATCGTCGATGGGATATCTTTGTAATGATACTGAGCACGAGGCTAAGAGGCATATAGGAAGTGAAACTTATAGTGAAAGCTCTTTTTGCAATAGTCAAAAGAAAAGAGTAGAACGTTCTTGTCCCTATCCGGTCAGTCTGTTTAGTTTAGCAAGGTCTTTTTAGGTAGGTACCTAGCGAAATTGGAAGGACTCAATAAAACTTATTAACCTTGTAGCTGTAAGGTATGTCTATATTTCGCTTTTCGCGGCTACGGGCTATCTTCCTCCTTTTCTTATTCTTTTCGAGAATCAATTTTTCTTTTGATATGTTCGTTTCTACTCTTTCTCTCTCTCTCTTTCTCTCTCTTTTCCTTTTCCTCTCTCTCTCTTTCTAGAGATAAAATCTCCTTTCAAAATCTGCGAATTTCGACCTTTCTTTCGTCGAGAGTAGACTACATCGCAAACATTAATGTACTAGATACCTGTCTTGTAAGATAACTACGGCAATAATACCCTCTCGCAAGGCGTATACTAGGCTCGTCTTCTTCTATATCCGTTGGCTAGTTCTCGCGAATTCATTCGGCTTTTACGTCTCTCTCCGTCGGGAAGTGGAAGCCTAAGACCGATGTACTTCTCTAGGTACAATGCTTTCCTTAGTAGTAGTCTCCCGTGATGCTTCTCTTCATGTTGCCCTTGTCCTTGTTCTTGTCCACGTGGTAGAATTTGCGGTTGATGACGCCGAGTACATGTGACTGAATCTATCTTTGCCGGGCTGATGTATAGGGATCCCATTGTAGACGTGAAAAGACTGCAGTGCAACAACCAGCTCTGTAAAAACGGACCTTAGTCAGAAGGCCAAAGAGTCGACCGGATAGATACTACCCGGCTGGCACTACTCTCCAATTATACGACTGCAGTGAAATCAATCGACGGTTCTCTCCTCCTTTCTGGCTGCCCCCTTCTTGCAGAGGCTCCATTGGCGCTGGGCTCAGGCGCTGGGCTCAGGTGGAGGAGAAAGCTTGCATCGGACGAGGTGGCCGATGAATATACAGTCTTACCGTCCTGTATGCACTTCGGCGGCACTTCGGCCACCCTCTCGCTCTCACCCGTGACCCGATATTTTTCTTGGCTGATCCATCGAACCAGAGCCCTGCCTTCTCCGCAACACATCCTGGCCATTGGGACAAGCTTCGTGGAGGCCACGAGTTGGTTTCGTTTTTACACTCGGTAGCAGACTGTAGTAATATCGTAAGATATCGAACAATTTTACAGCTTCTTGTAACCCGACTCGAATCGATCGGATCCGCATACTCGGGCGATATAACCAGAAGCTGTACTACATCGGAGGAGGCACTATAGCTCTGGTGGAAAGTGAATCTGGTGTCCCTGCCAAGAACCCCGTATTCTTGGCGCTGTGATACCGGGCAAAAAGCTGGGGCGTGTTCGGTGGCGGTAAAGTGCTACTCCAGCCTCTCTCCCGCTAGCCTTCGTACCGCTAAAACCGACCAACCTCAATCCCTCCACATCCCGCTCGCTCACAATCTCTCCTTCTCTCCCCGCACGTTGTTTCTAGCGCGGCAGAGAATTACGTGCAAAAGACCGGGAAGACCGCAGATCAGTCGTGACAGGTGGGAGGGCATATAAATAAGAGGCTTCGGCCTTCTGTGTACATGTATCACGGGGGCTTGGCTGTAGACTGTGTTGTTCCTCGAGCACACGACGTGCTTACAGAGACCAATACCTCCATCATCATGCGTGGCTCCAACGGTATTGCCCTACTGGCTTCACTCACTAGCGTGGTGCTTGGCCAAAGCGGTATGTTGAATAATGCCAATTTCGACTACCTCACTTTCAAGTTTCTTGCCTAACATGCACGGCAGCAATCCAGGCCGATGGCACCAACTTCACCTTGACTGGTGATGGCGTCTCCTACCTGTTCCACGTCGATCACGAATCTGGTGATCTCGTTTCCGACCACTTTGGAGGGCCCACGACCGATTTCGTCCCCGCCGCACCAATCAGCACCCAAGGTTGGCACGATGGACTGGCCAATGTTCGGAGAGAGTTCCCAGATGTGGGCCGAAGTGATCTTCGTTTGCCGGCCATTCACATCAGGCACAGCGACTCCAGTACCGTGTCGGCATTTGCCTACCAGTCTCACGAAGTGATGGACGGCAAGCCACCACTTCCAGGTCTTCCGGCAACGTTTGGCAATGCCGAAGATGTCTCGACTGTGAAAGTGACAATGTACGACAATTACTCGGATGTTACTGCGGTGCTCTCCTACTCCATCTTCCCCCGCTACAATGCTATTGCAAGAAGCTTCCAGATCATGAACAATGGGTCGAACGACATTGTCATCGAACGTGCGGCATCGTTTAGCACTGACATGCCCAATCTTGATTTGGACATGATTGAATTGCAGGTAAGAAGCTTCATGGGAACAAGGTCGTGACACTCGGAAATACTTGCTTACCCCCCGTTGCTTTCAGGGAGACTGGTCGCATGAGATGAACAAGGTCATCCGCAAAGTCCAATACGGCGAGACTGGCTTCCGCAGTACAGAGGGATATTCTTCGCATACTCACAACCCTTTCTTCGCTCTCATGGAACCGACCACGACCGAGACATCCGGAGAGGTATGGGGCTTCAACCTGGTCTATACCGGAAGTTTCGCCGCAACGGTAGAGCGCTTCTCACACGGTTACGTCCGTGTTCTTCTCGGCCTCAACGAAATTCACAGCAGCTTGACTGTCGCGCCCGGTGAGACGTTCACATCGCCCGAAGCCGTTGCCGTCTACTCTTCGCAGGGTCTGGGTGGAATGAGCAGGAGCTTTCACAGCCTGTACCGCCACCACTTGTCCCGGTCGAACTACACGCTCCAGACTCGACCCGTTTTGCTGAATTCATGGGAGGGCTTGGGCTTCAACTATACCGCCTCGTCGTTAGAACGACTTGCAGGTGAAGCAGACGCTCTGGGAATCAAGCTCTTTGTGAATGATGATGGATGGTTCGGAACCGAGTATCCGCGCAACAATGACACTCTAGGTCTAGGTGACTGGACACCCAATCCCGCAAAGTTCCCTGAAGGTCTGGGTCCATACGTCGCAGCAGTGAACAATGTGTCGACGACAGGTCCCGACCCAGAGCCGTTGAAGTTTGGTCTCTGGCTCGAGCCGGAGATGGTCAATCCCAGTAAGTTCAAACATTATCCAGCCCTACTCCAGTCAGGATCTTGTGCCGAGACACTCACACATCTTTTACTCACACCCCCCTTTTTCCAGACTCGACTCTCTACCACGAGCACCCCGAATGGGTCATGAAATCCGGCCAACACGCCCAAACGCTCACGCGAAACCAACTGGTCCTCAACCTCGCCCTCCCCGAAGTCCAAGACTACATCATCCAATTCGTCTCTGAAATTCTCGACTCCGCCAACATCGAATACATCAAATGGGACAACAACCGCGCGATCCACGAAATGCCCCGCCCATCCACCTCACACTCCTACATCCTCGGCCTCTACCACATCATCGACATCCTCACCACCAAATACCCCCGCATCCTCTGGGAAGGCTGCGCCTCCGGCGGCGGCAGATTCGACGCCGGACTCCTACACTACTGGCCACAATCCTGGACATCCGACAACACAGACGGTTCGAATCGCCTCACCATCCAATTAGGAACATCTCTCGCCTACCCGCCTTCCGCAATGGGTTGCCACGTCTCCAAAGTCCCCAACGGACTCACTGGAAGAAACATTTCCATCGAATATCGCTCTCATGTCGCTCTCATGTGTGGTTCTTTCGGGTTTGAACTCAACCCTTCCGAACTCTCTCCGGAAGAAATCTCCGCCATCCCAGAAATCATGGCCCTCGCAGCTCGCATCAACCCCATCGTCATCAACGGTGATTTCTACCGTTTACGAACCCCCTCCCCTTCCTCCTCCTATTCCCCCTCATCATCAACATCCGACAACTGGCCCGCGGTCCAATTCCTCTCGGCGAACAAAACCACCGCGATTGTGTTCGCATTTCAACAATCCGCCATGATTAAACCTGCACCGCCTCCGTTGAAATTGCAGGGGTTGGAGGCGGAAGCGAGGTATTGGAATAGTGCGGATAATGGGACGTATTGGGGGAAAAGTTATATGTCTGCGGGGTTGAATTTGGATTGGGAGACGAGGGATTATCAGAGTGTGGTTTTGTGGTTGTATAAGGTGTAAAGGTGAGGGGGGAAAGGGGGGGAAAGGGGGGGGGATGTTTGTTTGTTTTGGACTCCGCTGGAATTGAGCTCGATCGATACTTTCGTGAGATCGAACGGGAGACATATATCTCTCTCTGATTGTGGAGATGATCGATGAGATAATATATCTAGGCTTGCTTCGCAGTATATAGCAAGCAATCCAAAAAGAAAAAAAGAAAAAGAAAGAAAAAAGAAATCTCATCCACTAAAAACCCTCCCTTTCCTCATCATCATCTTCCCACCACCCCCATCATAACCTCCAGGCCCCTTCTCCTCTCCCGGCCACTCCCCAACCCACTCCCCCAACTGCTTCAAAACCCTCTCCTGCACCTCCCTACACGCCTCATTAACCTCCCCATTCATCGTAATCAAATCCGACGTATGAAACCCGCCCGTCACAACCTCCACCGGAACATCCCCACTCCCCTTTAACGGGCCACCAGGTCTCAATTCCGCACTCACGCCACTTTCTCTCCAAGGGTCAAATTCACCATTCACATAAATTAATCTCTGCGTGGAAGTAATATTCCATCCGCCCGTGTACGCGTTGACGTGAGCTTCAGTGCGGCCCCGAGCGAGACCGTATGTGGAGCCGTTGGTGCCAGGAGGGAAGTATAATCCGCATTGCCGAATCCAGTAGTCGGCGGTGACGAGGCGGGAGACGATGGAGGGGCGGGAGGTGGGGGCGCCGTCTTGCCAGTAGCCGAAGGGTTCGTTGCAGGTCATCCAGACCCATTGTCGATCGATGGGGTTGCTGAGAGAGGTGTCGGTGTAGAGGGGTGAGCTGGCGTTGTAGGTGTCGAAGCAGGCGGTGTTTAAGGGACCTTGGAATTCGGGGTAGTCGTATGCGGAGCAGTAGTCTGGGAGCATTACTTCGGTCCACCATTTGGCGTAGCCGTTGAGTGCTTTTTGGAGGCCTACGCCTTCGGCGCCGGGGACGGTGAAGTTGAGAGATGTGACGTTGTAGGCGTTCTCGACATAGTCGCACCAGTCGAAGAATCCTGTACCTGTGTAGAATTGGTTGCCTGTGCGGAGGGTGAGCATTTCCGTAGTAGTATATCTTGTGGGCGGAGAGAAAACTTACCTTGCCACAACCAAGGCCCATTCTCCAGAGCTGCCATGAAATCGTCGTTGTGCTCCACATCCGCCATCTTGAACTTTGCCTTCAAGGCATGCTGTTCGGCGGCAGTTCCGTTCATGAAGACTAATAAGATGATGAGTACGCTGATCATGATGCAGACGAAAGCACGATACTACGCACCTCCGTCCATGTAGTCGATGACCTTTGAAACATCCTTGCTGCAGTTCTGTGACGCCGTCAGCCAGTCTATCAACATGATTTGGGCGAAGTTCCGAGTGCAATACGGACCTTTGGCATTCCCTCCTGCACAGGAAGGAAGTAACCCCAGTAGTCCGACACGGCCTGCACAGGAGCACTACTCGCGTGATAAGCCCACAGAGTGCCCGGATCAACACTTGCAGTCCACGCGGAGAGTGCGCCAGAGTAGCTTCCACCCATGGTGACCCATGGCACATCCTTTGCATTGCTCTTGGCATGTTTAGCAAAGGGAAGCTCGACCTTTTGTGCGAAATAGGTCAAGTCCTTGATGGAATTCTCCAGCGTGAGATACTGCATGTCGTCGGTGGTGAGTTCTGTCACAGGAGTACTAGTGCCCCAGTAACGATGCTCGAGGACAATGGTCGCGGCACCAATCTGCTGAGCAAGCAAGCCAGTGGTGCGGTTTGTCCCGAGATAGCTGTAATATCTGGTGGCATTAACTTCTCCTGGCGTGAAGAGAATCACAGGCGAGCCCGGGCCCTTCCAATAGGTGGTATCATAGTAGTAGAACTGGTCAAAAGTTCCTATGCACAATTAGACTGGACCATCCTTCCCCGACTACAGGTCCGTGCATACCGAGATCAGGATTGTTGTGATCGATGAGTTGCTTAAAGGTGGAATTGCTGTAATAGTCTTGTTGCATAGGCTTCTGGCCACCGGGCATATGTCGAGAGGTACCCCATCCTGCTAGTGATCAGACAATGCTCTTCTCAGCCAGCTCGATCCTGCTCACTCACCTCCATGGGGATAACCGCCATTCCAATCCCAAGGATTGTGGTCACTGTGAGCGGCAAGTTGGCTCTCAGCACACACAAGAGCCGCAGCAGCTGCACAAAACGCGAAGAAGCTCTTCATCCTTCCGACAAGCAGATGCTGATCCGGGCAAGCACGGCACTGCATGCACAAGCATGCTGGGCAAAGCTTTTGTATATGTCCATGGCGGCGAAAAAGTGCCGCTGCTTCTCATTAGAGAGCCGTAGTGCTGCTGCACTGCACATCTGCGGCTCAGCAGTAGTGACACTGCAGCGCAGCATCATGGTGGACTCGGAGCGAACATCTCCTGCCTTGTTGGTGCAAGGCTCGAGGCAGTGGAAGATCGCCGTCACGCATTATCTCTGCTTCGGGACGCAGATTAGTGTGTTCCACAACATGGCGAAGTATGCCACTGTGGTTCCTTTGAGGCAGCGCGCGGTCATTCAGATCAAGTCTGTAGTAACGTCCCGGATGCACCTCCATACACGTCCACGATAGAGTGATCGAACGAGACCGGCAAAGGCCCTGATCCCACAACGCTCGGTGGGAGGTCAAGATACGGTATGGCGGCTTTGCCTCCTCTAGTATCGTCCTTCTCGAACGAGATTGGCGCGGTGGAGAAGTTTGTGTCGATCACGTTTGAACTTCGCGGTATGCCGAGATGCGATATCGCCACGCGACCACGAGTGGGAGAGAGATGTTACGGTACCTCCTACTTGGTACTGTACCTCTAGCATAGCCAACCGCATCTTCGCATCACCGCTTCATGCAGCAAATCAAATGCGTGCGACTGGTGGCTGATATCGTGGTCGTGTGCGCAAAAATGGACCAAAAGTCCACTCTCGGCTTTAGTCATGATCTGATCAGCCATATCGCCGCCAATTCACCTGCGCTTTCACATGCGTGGCAAGTGAAGTCAAAATATATACCTATTCGAGAGAAAATCCAGCTATGTCGTAAAGGTATGTCGCTGACAGGTTCGGCTTGGCGGTCAGGGTCAGCGGAGCGGAGCGGAGCGGAGCTTCCTTTTCGTGCCAAGCCTTGCCCAAAGTTGCTTGAACTCAACTTCACCTTCCATGGGTCGTTACCAGAACACAACAACCAAAAAGACCGAAAATTAAAAAACTCCTGACCTCCTCTCCGAACTCTCGGGGAAAGAACATCGTGGCATCCCGACGACACAGCATATGAACTCTTTTTTTTCCAAATAGGTACCTTACTCCCTCTGACGCGTGACGAGAAAAGTCTGTAAGACAAACGCCATGTGCTGCTTTTTATGTAACATAGATCGTATTCGGGCAGCGCACAGGCACTTGGTCGTTTGTACGACGAGGAGGTAGCGGTTACTACCTATTTGATTAACGATACGATTTATAGCTATCTCGTACTTATCATGCTTATTGCAATAGCTAGAACATGATAGTTGTACCAAATACCTTACTCGTGCCCGATCTACGTACAACTTCGCAAGGTTAATACCGCTACCTATAGCCGGGCATATCTGTCGAGCCAAAAGAATTTAGTAGGTAAGGCAGACATGTTGCTTACGAGACAAATCATTCTCCCTCTCCCTCTCCTTCTCCTTCTCCTTCTCCTTCTCCTTTAATCAAGTGAGCCTTTTTCCTATATCAAGACAGCAAGACAAGGCAAGACAAGAAGATAATTTCGACAAGTGCGTGTCCTTAATAGGGTTCTCCCGCCTTTTATAATTTATGCTCCCGCCTTTTACAAATGCCTCCAAAATACTCTCATATACAATAAGCCCTTCTCGCCTCCCCCTCATCCTTCTTCTTCTTCTTCGTCACGCACCCCACAAACGACCAATCTCTGACGTTCAACCCCCCCTCCCCTCCCCTAATTATCATAACCATAACAGTTTCCCCCCTCCCCCTCAGACAAAAACAGTTCTTCTTGCCTATAAATCCGTAAATCCGTATAATCCCACCAGCCAGTAATAATTCCAGCATATGTAAATTAAAAAAAAAGGAAGGAATATATATAAGCTTCATTCCTCTTCATTATGGAATGCGCTACCTACCTACCTAGGTACTTGAATTGATATTAATCAATGACAACGACAATGATGACGAAATCAATATCAAAAAGGTGACACAATGTCTCTGTTGTTGGTGAAGAGAAGGAGAAGGAGAAGGGAGGTAAAAGAAAAAAGGGAAAAAAAAACAAGCGACCGAGAGTAGAATTGTTGCAAAAAAAACAAATCTTGTAAAGCAGAACCCGTTGAAGGACCGGTTGAGCCAGTCAAGCTAACCAGCCATCCATCCAGATTTCATTTCGAAAAGTCAAAGTCAAAGAAAAGGAAAGAAAAGAAAAAAAAAAGAGAAACTAAACCATCTCGACCAAAAGCATCCATCGTCACGACGACCAGATTCGGAAAAACAAAAAGGGTTCGCCCCATATCTGCTTTGTCCTTGTCTTGATCAACTTCAACTTCACTTCACTTTTGGACGACAATAACAATGAGAAGAACAAGAACATTTCCTTTGTTTCCGAGTAACTCGCACTCGCACTCCACTTTAGTCTACTTTCGTCTACTCCACTCTACTTACTTACCCAACCATCGATCAAAGATACGCCTCATAAGATATAGCTAGCTGACATAGCACTTCCTCCTTCATTCATTCACCTCTTTGAAGAGTGTATGAAATCGATGGATCCGGCGAAAAAGGGTCTTTGTATAGAGATGCAGATGCAGATTCAATGGTCTTTTCCTGCTGCTCTAGTAGGTAGTAAGTAGTAAGAGTTTACAGTAAGTCCGTCCAGTTCACTCACCTCAAATCAACTCGGTCAACCATTTCCCAATCAACCAATCAATCAATCTACGTCCACCATGTCCGTACACCCAGCAGCTTCTCACCCGCAACACCAACACCACCACCCCCTATTCTGGTTCACCTCCCTCTTCATCTTCCGCTACCTACGCCTCATCGTACACCTAATTTCCTTCTGGCTCTATCGTCCCGCTCGCATCCCCATCCATCCCAGCGTAACATCTCGCGATGTGACAGTAATTCTCCCGACCGTGGATCCCGAGAATCGCGACTTTCGAGAATGTATTCAATCGTGTTTGCGAAATCGCCCCGCGGAGATTCTGATTGTGACGGTGGGGAGAGAGATGAAGAGACTCTGTGAGAGAGTGGTGGACGAATATGCGACGGATGACAGTACCAGAGTTCGAGTGTTGCAGGCAGAAATGGCTAACAAACGACATCAGGTTGCCGTGGCGATTCCGCATGTGAGAACGGCAATTACGCTGCTGCTCGATGATCATGTCTTCTGGCCCTCGTCTCATTTTTTGCAGACCGTGTTGGCCCCGTTTGAGGACCCGGCCGTCGGTGCGGTGGGGATGAATAAGCGCGTGAGACGGACGGATGTGGGTTTCAATATTCGGTCGTTTTGGAATATGATTGGCGCCATTTATTTAGAACGACATAATTTCGAAACTCGCGCGACGAACACGGTCGATGGGGGCGTGTTCGTTATTTCGGGGAGGACGTCGTTGCATCGGACGGAAATCTTGCAGAATAAGGAGTTTTTGAGGGGGTTCAAGAATGAGATGTTTTTCTTTGGCTTGTGTGGACCGCTCAATCCCGATGATGATAATTACATTACGCGATTCGAGGTCCGTCAGGGCTGGAAGATTAAGATCCAGTATGGCCCCGATGCAGTCATCGAGACCACGCTGGGCACGTATCCCAAATTTCTGTCGCAGTGTCTGCGCTGGGTCCGGACGACATGGCGGTCGAATAGCTGCTCGCTGTTCACGGACCGTACGGTATGGTTTCGGCAGCCTTGGTACGTCAGCCTCTCGAGCAAGAAACATGATCACAATACTAACAGATTGCAACCATACCAGGTGCGTATACGCTGTATATATTACCTCATTCTTCAACTTCGCCCTCTTCAATGACCTCGGACTCGCCTACCTGCTCTGGGACTCTCCATACGGCTCCCGACAGAACTTGTATCTTCTCGCGGTGTGGATCCTCGCAACCAAAATGGTGAAGTTGTTTCCATATTTCCTTCGTCATCCCGAAGATTTGCGGATGTTGTTGGGATATTTCGTATTCGCCTACTTTCACTCTTTCGTCAAACTGTACGCGCTACTGACCTTTTGGAACTGTCATTGGGGTGGAAGGGACCTGAAGAGCCTCAACGAAGCTGCTGAAGTGCGGGAATCGAAGGGAAGTGGAAGCCGGAGCCGAAGCCGAGGAAGTGGTGCCGAATATGGTGGCAACGCGGGTGTCAGGCGCAGGGCCAGAAGTAGCAGACCGGGGAGTAGAGTGCGGTCTGAGAATTGACGCGAGCGATGGAAGCTCAATACGTGTATATACAGCGCGTAACTGGTATAGAGTCAATCAAGTAGATTGGTCTAACCGCACAAGAGGAAAGAGGCAAGAGGAAGGTCGGTCAAGATGGATTTCCCATTGCCGATGCCAAGGCTCTAACGTGTTTAATACCTCACCTACATGTAGCTCATTATCGTACACGCGTCACGAACAAGGGACGCGTTAAATGTTGGTCATCATTGAAACTTCCAGGTTGGAAAGTTGCGTTGCGAGTCATCATCATTATTCACGCTATGCAGTATATACGCACGTACCGTTCCAAAACGATAGGTAACATCAAAAGTCGGCAGAGCGAGCATGTGCGCATCAATACCATCCTTCCACTCCGACACGCTCCTTCTACGGTCGCGGTCGGATGTGAGCGATACTGTTGGCGCGAGACGCCGATGGGGTCCCTCTCGGAGTCTGGCGTGGAGTCACGCGGTTCTCTCCAAAGAAGCGCTGCGATTGGGAATATGATCGGCCATTCATACCGGGACGAGCACCAGACGCGGTACCTGCACATTGGTCAGCTTCGCTCGCCATATATGATCCCCTGGGACCGCACTCACTTCCGTTCCGGCCAGACTTCTCCACGTCCATTCCTCCCGCATTTCCCCCATCGTCGCCAGCCTTAGCAGACGCCAGTTTCTGCGCAAAGGGCGAGCGCTTCCGCAATACGGGTCCTTTCCAGTAGATGACATAGACTGCTGCCACGAGTAAGAACGAGATACAGAACAAGATGGTGTTGGAGTATTGCAGATTTCTGCCAGACGATGCACCAATGTTCGTGAAAAAGGGCGTGGCGGGAACGGTGAGGACACCAGCCAGGAAGTCTCGGGCCCAACCATTTCCACCCGTTGCAGAAGCCGAGTAGGGCCCATATGCACAAATCATGTAATCAATGGTGGCCATGTAGATGGCATAATTGGCAATGCCGATGATGGCGGCAAAAATCATCGATGCGATCCAGGGCAGGGGCGGGCCCTGAGTGGTCCAGGCGAAACCAATGAGTCCGATGGGCAAGCATGGTGCCAAGTACAGCAGCAGATCCAGTCTCGACTCGTACTGCGTTCTCTCGTCATCGGGGCGCGCCTGGCGTTGCTTGACGTTGCGCCTAATGGCGGGGATGAATAGGCCCCATGCAATCAGATAGCCGACTCCGATGGGAATGAAAGCCAGACCAATCTGCACGGTCGAGAATCCCCATTGCTTGTATACCAGCGAGAAGGACTGAATGAACATGAAGATGAGAGCGTCGGAGAAGCCCGAGAGCAGCGAGAGCACCAGGACAATGGGCTCGGTCAAGAACATCTTAAATGGACGAATCCAGGTGAGGAGCACCTCCTTGGCCGAGAATCTGTCACGGAAAGGCACCAGCTCGTCTGGCCCCCAGACATTGGCGCTGGGATCCTGCTTTCTCCGCTTCTTCGCAATGCGGTTCATCATAATGGTGGTTCGCGTTTCGGGGACCGTAGCAAAGTGTAGGAGTTGTACGGCGCCGCCTGTCAGATCCGTGAGCCCATGTATCCCATCTACAGTCAGAAAGTCTCACACACAACGTACCAAATATCAGCTGAATCCAAATGCTCCATCGCCAGCTCAGGTATGCTTCCGTAAAGCCACCCACGATGGGACCCAGGATGGAGCCACCCACAGATGAGAAGACCACAAAGGCCACGGCGTACTGCTGCGTATCCGACTCCCAGAGATCGGCAATCATACCCAGGGTGACGGAACCGCCGGCGGATGACAGACCTCCGAGAGTACGGCCGATCATGATGGTGGCGAAGTTGGGCGCAAGAGCCACGGGAAGTTGCCAGATGTTGACGAGGAATAGAGACAGCTGCAAGATAGGCCAGCGCCCAAATTCCTCGGACCAGGGGGCCCACAGCTCGCAGCCGAAGGCATACATGACCAAGAAGATCATGGCACCACATCTCGCGGCTTGAGCACTTACGCCAAACTCTTCGCTGATTCCGGGAATTGCGTTGGAGTAGAGCGAGGTGTTGAAGTTCATCGAGACCTGCACGATGAAGATGACAGTGAGGATGTACCATTTCTTGGCGGTCGGAAAGCAGAAGCCCAGCTCTTCATAACAATCGTCCTCGGTGAGTTCGTATTTGTCGTAGGTGCCAATTTGCTCGAGTTTCTCGCCGTTACCTTGTGTCGCGTTACTGGACCATGTCAGCAATGAAGGGGTCTGGTATGTGTAAATAGCAACAATAGCAGTGCCAAGCATGTCCTCACCTTGCCGCGATTTCATCTTCTGAAGTCTTATCCGAGTGGTGATCCTGGGCCAGCTTCTCGTTCGCGCGATCGAGGTCGGCCTGGTTCATGACCTGGGGCGGGTCCTCGGAGAAGTGGGTGCCTTTCGCCATGGCGGCGGCGGCGGCGACGTCGATGGGGAAGGTGGAGGAAGGGATGGGTGGGAGTGTATCGATGTGGTTTTATTGATACTGCGGCATTGACGGCGTGGTGGTGATGGTGGTGGTGGTGGTGGTGGATATCTTTGCTATCGTTGTTAAGGTATTGTTATTCGATGCAAACAACACATTGATGATGGAGCAGCAGCAGCAGCAGCAGCGAGGCTGATAGGATAGGCAAAGAACGCAGGAGCCATGTTGGCGGGTCGGCGGGTACATAAAGGAATGGAGGATGGAAGAGTACCTAGGTAGCGCCGACAGTGAGGGCAGAGGTCATCGGGTGCGGGCGAAGGATGGGATGACGCTGTTCAGTGCTGTAGGAAGGACCCACTTTGGGACCACATATCTCGGATCCATTGGAAGGTACCAATACCACCTAGAAGGTACAGTTACTCTTTAAGCCTGGAGGTAAGCCTTGGAGGACAGTATCCATTGCTTGCCATTGCTTGCCATTGCCGCCCAGCCCCACTCCGCTCCGCACCGCCCCGTCTTCCCTCTCCGCCCTCTCCGCCCTCTCCGCCTCGCTCTGTCTCTCCAGTTCCACAGCATTGCTTACCTCCTAGTTGGTACCTTACCTGGTAATGAAATGGATTTTATTCTCACCAGACACGTCTAATGCGCAATGCGCAGCTGTCAGTAAGTTACTCTCACAGGGCTACATTAGTGATACAGTAGTGCGTCGGGCTCTCACGAACGGGTGGCGTGGTGGGTCTTTCGCTTTCTTTCCTGCTTGTGCCTCCTACTATTGACCGGTACTTTAAACACTCACACGACTGGACGTGCATCTGCATCAAGCACGTCCCTACGCAACGCCGATCGCATCCCCATCGGTCGTCTTGCGAACTGGCCATTCCCTCCCGCCTCCAAGCCACTCCGCTCCCAAAGCTGGAGTCAGTGTGGGATACCCATGGGCGCCGGTGCACGTGAGAAGCCCGAGGCGGTTTCATCTGTCTCTCCTCTCCTTCAATATCAGATGCTGTATGGGACCACGGCAGCGATGGAGCGACGGAGCGATGTCACATGTCCGCCAAGAGAATGTCGGCTTCGGATGCCTATCGTGGTGTTGCCGTGAATCCGTGCCGTCAACCGTCTCGCCGTCCAAGCGCAAAAGTCGTTCAAGGATACGGGGAGTGGAGACTGAGGCGACGATGATTGTCACACCGCATTTTGCACATGACCTCTTCTTCTCCCTCCTCTCCCTCTCACACTCCTCCTCTTCTTCTTCTCTTATTCACCCTTTGTTGACATTGTCATCTTCCCCCTTGCTTCACTCTTCTCCCTCTCTCGAGTAGAGACACTTGTCCGTACATGTAGGGCCGAGGCGTCGCTGACCTCACCAACATGACACTTGAAACGGGCGTGGAAGATGAAGCATGGATGGAAGACGGAAGGGAAAGAGTCCAAGTCTCGCAATACGATATAGATCAAAGGCCTCCTTCTTCTTCTCAGTCATGCTAGGGAGCCAGACTCTCTATATATAATCAGAAAAGTACGGTATGCATGGCATGAACAGGTATGCCTGGCCAGAAAGCCGACCAGGAGCCATGTCCGGCCAATCTCGGCTTGCCCTTTCAACAAGTAACAACACGACAGATTGTGAAGTTTGAACAAGCCAGCTGTTTTTACCTGTGGCTGTGGGCAAGTACCTGTATTGACTGCTTCTAGAATGAGGAATGTGATTTCCTTCTGATTCTTGTGAGAGAGAGAGAGACAGAAAGAAAGAGAGAACGAGAGAGTACCTACCTACCTAGTTCTTGTTACTGCGCTGGTAGGTACCTGATGGACCAACAGCGGGTGTGCCTGTCCTGCTGCGATGCGCTCTCTCATCAAATCCCAATCCGCCGCAGTCTGCAGTTTTCTCGTGCTCGCCGTCTTCTTCTTGTGCTTTCACACCTCCCGCATCCAGCAGGAATACCAACGCCAAGACCGCTATCTCCGCATCAGCCTCGCAGAACAGTCTGAACAGAACCAGAGACTACAGGACGCCCTCCGACAGCAGCAGGCTGTCCTGGCTGCTCCCTCTCCTCCGGACGACCACAGCGGCTTCGCCTACGCCTTCTACGCTACCGCCGACAGCTATGCCTGTAGTGTGCTGGTCAACATCGAGAGGCTCCAATACCTGCACGCGCGATATCCCGTCCACATTCTCGCCTCTTCCGCCCTATCCCAACCCTATCTCGATGCCTTTGAAGCCCATGGCGCCGTCGTCCATATTGAGGAGCCGCCTCCTCTCCCGGCCAGCAGATCGGGATACTACGACGACTGCCTGTTGAAGCTGCTTTCCTTTAAGCTCCACCAATTGAGCCCCGGCTTGCAGCGTGTGCTGGTCTTTGACTCGGATCAGTTCATCATGCGAAACCTCGATGACCTCTTCACCGCTCTCCCCGCCGTGGATCTCGCCAGTCCACGAGCCTATTGGTTGGGAAAAGACGTCCTGGCCACGACATTCATGATGATCAGTCTCTCCGACCGGCTGTGGGACGCAGTGAGCGACGCTCTGTCCCACCTGGAAGAGGGCGATTTTGACATGGACGTCATTAACAAATTGCTCGGTGAGTGCATGTACATGTATATTCCCATGCCCATGCCCATGCGCAGCAGCTCATCCATCTTTCTTCTTTCTGTACCTAGGCGACCAAGTGATGATGTTGGGAGGCGAGTACGTCGCGCTGAATTCCCATTGGGAAGACTGGAATCTGCCCAAATGGTACCATCCCGAAAGCACACTGAACATGACCTCCATCGACCGCGTCAACGAGTTCGCCAGATCTCATCCGGGCGGCAGAAAAGCCAATCCTATGAAAAGCAGATTATCGTACTCGCAGCACAGACAGAGACCGAAAATCCACCCCGGAGCTGGAGCTGATACTTCTCCCTACAACCCACACCGAGCACAACAACCACGACTCCGAAAACAAGAACAACAAGAACAACAAGAACAACAAGAACAACAAGAACAACAAGAACAACAACAAGAACAACACCAACAACAACAACATCAACCACAACAACAACCACAAGAACAAGAACAATACCAACAAGAACATCAGCCACAACAACATCAACCACAAGAACAATACCAACAACAAGAACATCAACCACAAGAACAACACCAACAACAAGAACAACAACACCAACAACAACAGCAACAACAAGTTGAACAAGGAGACCAAAAACCTCGACAACAACAACAAAGACGCCAAGAAGCCCATCCCCCTTCTCCCCCCTCAACCTCCCCCTCAACCTCCCCCTCAACCTCCCTCTCAGCCTCCCTCTCAACTCCTCCAACTCCACAAACTCCCCTCCGATTCCCCCCACACCACCCCCTCACCCTCGAACTCCACAAACTCCAATCCTTCGCTGCCGTAATCCACTTCACGGCCGTAGGAAAACCCTGGACAGTCACCGATCAACTCCTGCAATCGACGCGTCCCGATGCCCATCCCGTGTTGGCGGAACAGTTTCACACGTGGAGGATGGCTGCCAAGAGGATGTGTCCGGGTTGGGGGTCCTGGGGGGTGAAGGAGATTGGGGAGGAGGATAGCGAGCAGGATGATGGGGGGGATGAGGATGATGAGGTGGGATTGGAGATGGGGAGGGGGGGGACGGTAGTAGGGAAGGGGGTCCAGGGAGGGATGGTAGTAGGGAAGGGGGTCAGGGGAGGGGAGCGGAGGGGAGAGGGAGGGTGACGGGCGATGAGTGATGGTTGATGGGGAATGAATGAAAGCGATGGGAGGAGATCTTTATTGTTCGGGAGGGATGGGATGGTGATTTGATTTTCCATTGGGGTTGGGTTGGGATACACATAGCATATGCATGCATACATGGGATTTTTTTTTCAATATATTAGAGGCACAACATGAATGAGCTGGTCTTTGCTTGTCTCTTGCGAGGTCCTGTTTGAGAAAAGGCTGTGTTTCCATTACTTTTGATTATTTTCTTCTTTTCCACTTCATCTTTTCGTTTTTTTTTTTTTCCTCTTGTTTCTCTTTTTCATCCTTTGTCCTTTTTTGAGGGAGTGAGAGGGGAAGTAGGTGGCCGGTCTCATCATCCATCAAGTACCTTACGGTATACACTTTGGCCATTGATCTCACTACACTACTAACTGCTACTACTGACTGCTAGTAGCTATTCAGGCACTTGTCATCAATCAACTACACCTCTTCGCATTCCTCCACTTTAATCTTACAATCCTCCTCTTCTTTACCCTCCTCTTCTTTCCCCTCCTCCTTTTTCACCTCCTCACAAGAATAAGAATAATAATCATAATCCTCTCCTTTCACTCCCCCTTCTTCTTGCTCCTCCTTCCCCCTTCTCTCCCCAAAAGTCCTCTCCATAAACCCCCTCACCGTCTCATCTGCCCGCATCTGCCTCGGCGCCGGAAGCGTCTGTACCGCCATCGTGTGCAACGACCTCGCTCGGGAAAGCGCTACATATGCATGTCCGGGCGCGAAGCATTGATCTAAATTTACTACGACTTGGTCTAGTGTCATGCCTTGGGATTTGTGGATGGTAATCGCCCAGCCGGCGATCAGCGGGATTTGGGTGCGGCTGAGGAGACTGTAGGGTGAGTCTTCGCCGAGTTCGGTTATGGAGCAGTGGGCGGGGATGACGCGTGTGAGATTGTTGGGGGAGAGGAATTTGACGATGGGATACCATTGGTGTGGGGATTGGGCGGCGCGGAATCTGCTCATCATGATTTGTTGGTGGGCGTGATGGGAGCCGGCGGGGGGGAAGGTTTGGTGGTGGTCTTCTTCTTCTTCTTCCTCTTGGGGTTTCTTCGTGGCGAGAGGGGATAGGGACGTTTCGTAACTGCGCATCGGCACAAAACCTATGATGGTGCCACTGCTGCCGTTTGCTAAACCTGCTGGGAGATCTAGGTTGGCGGTCAGGAGCACTTTCATGCCGGTTTTGAGTTCGAGCTCATGTGGATATCGATGGTCTTTTAATTGCTCAGACGCGTCCAGGTCGAGATATTCCGTGTGTCGCGGCTGTCGATCAAAGGCGTCGATACAACGATATTTGCGTGGGATGGCCTGGAGCTGATCCATGTGATATGCATTGATCGAGTCGACGACTTTGCGATGTGGCATGAGTTTGATCGCCGCGTCGTGGTCGAGATGCTCGTTGTAGTTGAGCAGTGCATTCTCTTCATCGTCTGTCAATTCCACGCCCAATCTGACGTTTCGCAGGATACGCGTGAAGACCGCATCGGCCTGCCGGTGTACATGCTTGAGCTCTACGTTGACCAGCTGCAAAGCTGCCCACGCAGGGCTCTGAAACGCCCACTTCTCCTCATCCTGCCGATCCCCATGTTGACACTGGAAGACACCATTGTGAAGCTTTTCACCTACAAGTCCGCATTCGAGACAACTACGGAAAGGTAGCACGGGTGGAAGCTGGTAAAAGTCGCCACATATGATCACCTGGACGCCTCCAAATGGTCGCGGCCCATGGGGTTCCCGCGAGGCAGACTCCATCATCGCAGACAGTCGGGTGAGCGTGTCACTCTCCACCATGCTGATCTCCTCGATGATCAAGACTTCGGTGTCATTGAATCGTTTCCAGATGCGAGTTCTATGGGCCTGATCGCGCAGGCAGGTGAGAGAACTCTGCGATAACTTGGCCGTCCATCCCGCGTACGTGTGGATTGTGGTACCATGAGCTGCGAGGGCTGCAATTCCCGTGGGTGCCACGATACGTACGTCGACTGTGCGGTCCTTGTGGTGGAAGAATGCTCTAGCGGCCTCGACAATCTTCGTCTTGCCTGTTCCTGCCGCGCCCGTGAAGAAGACATTATACCCTCGAGCTATCAATCCAAGAACATGGGCTTGCTCCGCCACCAGTCCATGTTCTTCCGCACAAATTCGAATCGCGTCTACAAGGTCTGGGCCAGAGATGCAAGTAGCACACAGGCGTTCGTTGTTGGCCTTGGGGCGTTTACCGCAAAATCGACACATGCTGCGATCTCTTTTCTCTTCTCTATGTTCAGGCGGAATGACCTGACCCGGGTCGGCCTTCACGGCCATGTCGACCGCGAGCAACCGGCACTTGCCACCGCAGCCATACTGGCAAGTCTGAAAAGTGTGATTCATATATGTGACCGCATCTCGAATGGCGTCTTCGGCATTTGCAGGTGTGAGTGCCGCTTTCTTGCTGCCTCGGGGAAAAGAGATGTACAAGCCATCACGGAAGCCCCTGACTTGCTGCTCAGCGCCGGGCCAGTCGAAGTAGAACCCAGGCTTGCGTCCCTGGAGTATGCAGTAGACTTTCTTTGCTGACGCCGGGATGTCTTTCACATTGAGGCTCCATGTCGGACGTCCAGTTGTGGTGTCGGAAGTACATGTACTTCCCAGCTCCAGATTGTTTGTCTCGCCTCTGAGATGACCGGGTGAGGTCAGACGCCTTACGACTTCAGGATTCCCAGTTTGTTCCGTGGAGACGGTGCCAACGACATCCACAAAATAGAAAGGATTGTTCTCGCCGTCGTCTCCTAAAGCTATGGCGTCGGGCCGTTTCTGAGGCTCATATGGCGTATATCGCGTATTCTGCTTAGGCAATGATGGTCCACCGATACAGCAGTAAGGCTGCTTGGAACTCATGGGATTTCGGTGTTGCTTCTCATGACTTCCCCTCTGCTAGAGTGTGGCTGGTACCTGTTGTATGCCGTCTGAAATGGTTCGTACTCATATCCAGGCACATTGATAAAGGTTGAGTACCAAGGTAGGTAATTTCAAGTGCAGGACTGCTATTCATCGGCTGGTTCAAATTTCTTGTCGGACTACAAACCAAAATCCCACAAACACCTGGCAGTACGGTAGGAGGTACCTTAGCCAGTAGGTAAATGCACTTTGCTGAGAGGATATTGATTGTTGAACTCTATTTCACGCCAAGCGGACTCACATGGCTGATCCCTGTTCACGTCGCGTCTCAGTGGGATCCGATAAGTCGCGTCGAGATGAATGTCCCACCTCTCTCTCCTCTTGTGAGGACTACCTGTATGTACCGGCGAGCGTAATGCCTCTGCCGTCGTCGTCGCCTCCATTGCTACCGCAGTCATCCTTTGCTGAACTGCCATCGTCTCCTCCTCTTCTGCCAACCACTCCCTCTTCGGCCACTCTGCCATGGATCCCCGCGACGCGAAAGCGACAACTCTCGGAACAGGACTGCCATATCTCGAGCGATCCATTATTCTCAGATGACACTTCCGGCACTGAGGATGCCAGCAGATATCAGCGACCAAAGCGAAAGCGTATGATCCGCGGTCCGTGGTGGGAGATTGCGAATAAGGAGGGACGCCGAGGGACACAGGACGTAGCGACGCCAAAGCAGAAGGACTTTTCCAGGAACGTTGACAGTGGTATCTGGATGGGAAGCGACGGAAGCGAGGACAGTACTGAGAGCACATCTTGCTACCCGGATAGCATGCGCCGATTGCATGTCACCGACCATTCGCGGAGTCTGCAGACACCCAGAGCTGCACCTCAGCAGTTCGTGCTACACCCTCTCTCTCTCTCTCTCTCCTCTCCACACCAGCGTTCGCAACTGACAGTGTTCCAGACCTACACCACAGAGTATAGCCGCCAGTATTGTGACTGGATGCGTGGAGAATGGAAAGCAGACTGTGGACCTATCAGACCTTGGACTCGTCGATATCCCCAGCTCGACGCTGAAGCCATTGCACGAGTTGATACGCCAGCCGCTTTTTGATGCATCGTTGCCCCCCTCCGACGACGAATTCGGTCCTCTAACACCAGACATACAACTATTTCTGGCCAGCAATGGACTGACTACACTGCCTGATGAGCTGTTTCAACTCGAGAATATTACTGTGCTGAGTCTGCGGAACAATGCACTGACTCAGCTTCCCTCCGACATTACCCAGCTTAAGAGATTAAAAGAATTGAACGTAGCGGGCAATGGTATCGAATACCTGCCCTGGGAACTGCTCGATATCCTACAGTCACGCCGCAGTCGACTCATTGTGCGACCTAATCCGATGCTTGAACCTATGAAGGACTTCAGCGAGAGCTCACCTTCGCCGCTAGCAACGCAGCCTCGGTCCAAGCAGGGTATCAAGTTACAGCACTGTCCTGATGCTCGAGTATGCATAGAAGATGCTCGGACGCAGTGTGCTGCGAACGGCAGTCTGGACATGCGGACTGAGCTGGAGCTTCGATTGCAGCTAGGCCATGCGCTTTGGGAGCAGCATCTTCAGATGACAACAGCAGTTCAGGACCAGGGCAAACGCCGGGACGAGTTGATATATCTCGCATCCTCTGCTATTCAGTACTACGATGTTGACGGCCGCCCGAACAGTCCTACATTGGCGGAACATGATGCTCTGTCTACTCGTGCACGTTTAGAACAGTGCGAAGCGACGCTATCTTCAACGCGAGTGCCATCACTGCTGGAGCTAGCACTGCGAGTCACACAACAACATTACGATCTGTCACATATACCGGACGATATGCCGTCAAGGGTTCACACCGTCCTTCAGATGGCCAAGACCAACGCCCACAACCAAGTATGCTCGACTTGCAACCGAAGCTGCATCATCACACGAGCACAGTGGTTCGAGTACTGGCATAGTGGTTCGTCTGCCAAAACCGAGCTTACGCATGAATCTGTGTTGCCTTTCATAAGGCGAGCATGCAGCTGGGCTTGCGCAGTGCCTACTGCAATAGGCACATTCAGGGCTTGATTATAATTGGCAACTTGTGTACACATAACCCGGGCACATTTGTAGAGCGATTAGATTCTTGAACTGCTAATACCATGCTTACATTGAAATTGCATGTTGCAGGGTACTTACCGAGCTCAATGATAGGAGGCTCCAGCCTTCCTATTTTCTCTTAATCGCACCTCCGGATACCACAAAACGACTGTTCTTTGACGATCTGGCGTTCGACTGATCGACTGTTGTAGCTGCGACGTTCATCAACCGACATTGCATCTCTCTGTCCTTGCATCGTGACTGAAATCAGAGCAGTCTAGGGGAGTCTCGAAATCTTGGGGAGCGCTCCGGCCCGCGGTACTGCAATTGAGTTTAACGCGGATGCGGATCCACTATCCGTCACGAAAATCACACGCGGCGCCGAGTCGACCTGACTTTTTGTTCACTTGCACCTCACCTTTGGCCCACTTCACTCGCCGCTACAATCACACGCCGCTATGAAGTTCACAGTACATGTGATGCCGCCGCCAAGGCATCGCCCGCCCGCGACGCCAGCGCGCAACCGACCTGTCTCCACCACGTCTCCATTTGGACCAGTAGCTCATACGGACAAGCCGTTAAAGACTATATCTATACCGATCGACCCGGAGCTCAATTTTGACGCGCTGTGGAAAGAGACGGAGCAGCGCTTTCGGAGGAACTGCGACAAGGACAAGATAGCCGGCATGTATGTCAGCCATTTGCAGGACCTTGAAGGTGGGACTATCTTCGTCACAGACAAGATTGGAAGCATGTATCCGAAAGACGGCCTTGCCACGGAACGGCAAATTTACATGTGCATGGAAGACGTGGATCGCGAAGGTACCATTCCGCCAGGCTCGGAAATGCGGCCACAGGGGTTTAAGAAGAGGCGCTGGGCGGATCTGGATGAAGCAGAGCAAGCAATCCTGAAGCGGCGGCGAGCGGAAGAAGAGCGATATGGTGCTACCATAAATGAACTTGATCCGGATACTCCTGTCATGTCACGTGAAGTAGGGAGCGAGGATCTGGCTGGAATGGATAGCACTCATTCTGCAGAGTCAACCGAGGGCGATCGTGTTGATGCAGATGGGTTCAAGATACCTGCGAAGCCTGCTAAGAGCTCTCAGAAACCAAGGCCACTTACTGTCTGCAAAAGCAACCCTGCAGTGCTTGTCTACAGCTCACAAGAAGATCTCCCCACTCCTGACTCCACCGACAGGCGCCTGGGCGGCAGTACGCCACCTTCTGCGCAGCGCTCCCCTCGGTCGCCCGACACTGACGAAATCATTGCTAGCTCGCAAGGACCCCGACACGCATTCGAGCTACTGAACAAGAAAATTCACGGCTCTTCTAAGAGGCAAGGCAGCAGTAGGAAGATCACTTGGTCGCCAGCCGAGGACGATATCCTCCGCCAGGGAATCAGAGAAAACTGGTGTTGTAAGGAAATCTCCGGAGCACTGTCAGGCCGTTCGGAGGGAGCTGTTCGAGCCCGAAAGAAGCTTCTCCTCGAGGCGAACAAGCTGCATCTGCGACCCCGCCACGCCAGTAAGAATAGTCAGACATTGGAACTCAGCTCAAGTCCCCCGATCGCATCTGGAAGTACTGTGCCTCAATCAAGTCCATGCGAAGCTGCTGCGCTCGCGGAGCATCAATCGCCAGGTACAGCACCCGGCCAAGGCCCCAAACAACAATCCGTTTGTAAAGGATCGATCGGCTGGATGAAGCTACCTTCTCTGCCAAAGCCCGTGAGAAATGTTTCGCCGCCTGTGTCTGAGCCGACCACCGAGCCTGCGAGTGAGTCAGTGATCGAACCTGTAGTCGAGCCGGCGATCAGGCCCCTGCCTGTGGCCGAGCGCTCCTTTGGACAGCCTGCAACTCCGCCAGAATCCCACACATCCGAAACGAGTACTGGAAAGCTGCGCGCACCCAGATGCACCCTCAGCGCAGCTGCACGCCTACGCGAATCGAGGGAACGTGTCAAAAACGCCCTGAAGAAGCCGCGAGTCCGTACAGGAGTTGAGCGTCAGACCGATCACGTAACGGAAGTACCTCCTATCGAAGTCAGCATATCTGAAGATTCTGAGATTCCACCGGATCTCCCAGCTGCATTGGACGCACCAGCGGACCACGAAGTTGCGGTCCTGCATGGTGATGCTGATCAAATTGCGGGCGGGGCGGAGCATTCCTGTGGAGCAGACGTATCGGAGGTGCCCAACGTGCCAGAAGGGCATGAAGTGCTCGAAAAAGCGCAAAAGCCCCCGATGCTTGAAAAGCATGCACAGGCTCCGCAAACGCCAGCTGTCCCACAGGTGACCAGAGTTGAGCTGAATCACCAAAAGCTCGATCAGGCCGTCCCGGAAATCACTTTGCCGCAGCGCAAGAAGAACCGTATATACCGCAATCTTTCCGACAAGCAACGTTGGAAGGACGCTTTGAATATCGCAAAAGGCGACAGGACCAGAGCCCAGCATATATTCGTTATCGAGCTTAACAAGGAAGATATGCTCGATGCAGTAGCATCAGACGACAAGGCAGAGATTGAGCGTCTCAAGGCCCAGCGCCGTCGCTTGGAGCGCGAGATGGCCGTTGCAAATGGTCTTTCTCCGCCCAAGAGGCGCGTGCCCAATTCGTTTTCTAGTATAGAGAGCTCCAAGATGACAAAAGAAGATGCAGACGAGGAGGTTATCAGGGATGACGACTGGACGACGGACGAGGAAGTGGCCTTGAAAGAAGACTACGAGGATTACGAGGAGGAGAAGGAGGACGTTGTCTCCTCTGATGGGGAGGAGTTTTGTGATGTTGAAGCGAAACTCGAAGGTCCACGAGTTATCGAGATGCCAGTCACACCATCCCCTCCGCCAGCTCCCGCCGAAAAGACGGAGGAGAAGCCCCCAAGACCAAATCCTGCTCCTTCTTCTGCGTCGGAAATGAGCGATAAGCGCAGGCGGAACCGCAGAAAATCACGCATCAGTGAGACGACGTCCCGCCATGATTCCTCTTCCACGGCTGCACCACCTGCTGCACCACCCGCTGCTGCTGCACCACCCGCTGCTGCTGCAGCTGCCGCACCCACCCCGGCACCTAAGCACCGATACCGCAACATTATCGATCCGCCCAAGAGACGTCTGACCAGAGAAGAGGCCGTGGCAGCTCACTTGGCGGAGTGTAAGCGGAGAGAAGAGATGTATCTGCACAACGGCGATGACGACGACGATGATGATTCAAGTTCGACCAGCTCGTCGTGATTCTTCATATATTATTATCATTACTATTATTATTACAAAGCACATTGTTCATTTCCTCGTTTCTTGGTACTACACTACTCTGCATACCTACCTTCTCAGACTATTCACCTCCCAGTCTCTCTAACTCCCCGTCTACACTTTGCGTTCTCGCCTCTATCGCTCCTGCGCGTCGGATCTACCTAAGATATCTTGATCAGTCTCCGTAACTACCTATACGCGAGACTCCTACCTTACCTGGTAGGTACCTAGTGGTTCAAACATTCTGCATCCACGGCCCTGATTTCATACTCTGCAGAAAGCCACCAATCATCATTTCACACTGCGGTTTTTTTTTTTTTGGCTCTTCATTCTGAACGAGATTCTCCTTCGTCAGCGTGTAACTGGTGGAAAGTGGCGGTTTGTTTTGTATCTGGCATATCGCGGTGGAAAGGGAAGAAAACGCTGCTGGGTAGTTGGCGTGCCTCTCTTCTTCTTCCCCTCTTTCTGCTGCTGCATGCCTTCCAGCTCGCGGACTCTGGTGGTTTGATTAAACTATTGGGAACTTCCAGGGTTCGTGGAGCCGATGTGAGGAATGGTGTCGATATACATGTACATCGCGACAGGGACGTTACAACGCCATTCGGTAGGGTGGGATCGAGCAAGGGACGGGATGTATGTTGCTGTTCCCGCCGTGTTGCAGGAGGTTAATCGGGGACCACGGGCGTGGTTGGAAGGGGCGACTGCTGCGACTTTCCCTTTAGCAGTCGGTCGCATTTCCACCAACATCAGACTGGGAACCACCGCTTCAGTCTGGTGTGCATTGGCTATACATGCCGGTACGAGAGCGCGCTGTTCTCTGCGACCACCTTGCGCTCTCATGGAAACGCGGTCTTGTTGGCCGGCATGTCGTCTTGCCAGAGGTCGACGTAATCTGTCTGACCATCCAGGAGTTTCCTAAAGTTCAAGCGTGTGCTCCAGCGGATATTCCTCGTATATGCAACTTCGTTGTAGCCCTCTCCATGGTCTTGGATTTCGCTGAAACTGGCCTTACTGCCTACTGGACGATGATGCTGGAAGATTTGCGGCTGCACAGTGAGACAATTGTGCATAGGTCGACCGGCAAGCCCGTCGCACATTTCTCTCATCATAATGTCCATGGCATCGTTCAGTTGCCTGATGCCGAGCTCGTAGAGGAATCGACGCGCTCCTCCTTGCGTGACGCCGTAAGCTAGAGAGCAGACATTCATGCGTGATCGATGTACAACACGTGTATGGTTGGGATATGCTCTAATGAGCTCTGCGCTGCCCCATTCCCGATCATAGTGCTGTGATTGCGGCACGGTCTCATCATTGAAAATGGTGACTCGACCTTGCCGAATGCCAGTCTGGCTTTGCGGAAACTCGGCACCACAGTGACCCAGCCAAAGCAAATCCCAGCGATCGATGTCTCCATAAGGCGATGTTGTTGGCTTCACAAGGGGTTCATCGTGTACGTCGAAAGTCCGATCCTCTTGCCCAGGCTGCACGAGCAGTCTAGAGGCTCTGGCGAAGTCCAGCATCTGGGCCTTCAGCCTGATGTCCCAGTCGATATCTCCCTCCAAAATTAGAGCGGATGTGATGTTCTGCTCAACAATGGTACGCAATACATTGATATGTGCTCGCCATGCTCCTACTAGTCCAACCATGTCTTTGTCGAAACGCGGACTATCCCCTCCTGGTGGGAGAGCCTTTGCGGAGACATTCGTTACACCATCCACGTAGGTCAACTTCAGACCGCCTGGTGTTAAGGCAGCCGCAAGGCTCATCGAGTCTCGGTGGTCGGTTCGAGATGGAAGGTTAATGACGAAGATTTTCTCAAACTACGACTTCTCAGTACAAGCTCCTGGGTATATTTTGGCAAGACTTACACCCAATGTTTGATTCGCCACATCTTCAAGACTGCTGTATCCATCCCGATGACTATGGATTGCGCTGCTGGGAAGAATGTCTGGGCTGCGAGAGATGCCCCGACCAGAGATCAAGAACGTGATTGTCAGCAAGCCAGCTATAACAAGGAGCACTCGCACGGGTACTGAGCGTATGTCCATGGTCTGTGAGAGGGAGAGAGAGGGAGAGAGGAAGAGAACGTTCCGCGCGCATCTTCTTGAGATGTCACTGAGGCCTATCGTCTTAACTTTTGCAGGCTTGATTGGAAATAGCCTGGCATACCGACCTCCAACAAGTGGAGCTGTAGGATTGGCCGGCGTATCGACGAGTGGACGACGAGATGCACGATCCATGCCAAGCTGTCACAAGCCTGATACCGAGCCGCCCGAAACCTTGCTGCCACGCTATACAACCACTGGACCTGGCCTCCTGCAGTTCAGCTTCATCAGATCTGTTCATCAGATCTGTGCATCAGACCTGTTCATCAGACCTGTGATCTCGTCAATGTAAGCGCCAGACTCCACAATCCTTCTGAATCCTTTGATATTCGCCTACACAGCGCACAACTGTCACGCAACGGGCGGCTGGACTTGTTGACGCTTCGATTGAAGCAGCGCCTCAAAAGAGGCTCCTGGAGCGCAGAGTTAGACTGTAGGTATTTTTTGCACATCGTTTCCATTCTTGGCTTCTCAACTACACCATGCTTTCATGTTCTTGTTGGGTGATCGCGTTCTTATTTCTTCTCAAATGCAGCGTACAAGCATCAGATCATAATGATAATATATTCATCACGCCTCCTGGACCAGGACCAACCCTGATCTATGCTGGCAATCCAATTTGGGCACTTGACAGCACTCAAACTATCAGCTGGATAACTAACCTTACCTCATATCGAATCGAGCTATGGCAACAAGGCATAGATCCAGGTTTTGGCTATAGCATCAGCAGAGTACACGGTTCGTGAACACATACTGATCCTCGTGTGTTACGATTCCCTGGCCTGACGCCTTTAACAGACTCTTCCGCAGCTGGCACTGGAGCTGGCTCACATTCTATATCCTGGGACGTCGACCTATACACCTCGAATCTGACTTTCTCGCCAGTCTACTTCTTTTGGCTGAATCCGAACACCCCAGAAGGATTCACTTCGCATTACTTCAACATCTCAGCAGATGCACCTTCAAGTGATACAGTTGTCACCAGCACGTCTGCGAATGGCGACAAAGTGTCCCCAGTGGCCACGACAGCAAGCTTGATCAGCGCCAGCACCAGCGCACTGTCAACAACAAATGAGCAGCAACAGAGTGACCCCACTGAGACCACAACGCCACTCATTCTGAAGGTCGCCAGCACGTCTGCAATTGAGAATGAACTGCCCTCAGCGACCACGACAGCAGGATTGCTCGGCGCCAGCACCAGCGCACTGTCAATAACAAACGAGCAGCAACAGAATTACCCAACTGAGACTACGACGCCACTTATCCCGGAGATCGCCAGCATGTCTGCATACGGGAATGAAATATTCCCAGCGACCACGACCGCAGAATCGATCGGCGCTAGCACCAGTGCACTGCCAACAACAGCAAACGAGCAGCAACGGAATCACCCAGCCGAAACCACAATGCCACTGAGTCTGAAGATTGGCATGGGAATAGGGATAGGACTTGGAGTGCCGCTTCTGGTCGCAGCAGGCGCATTTATCGGCATCAGGCTGCAAAGACGACGGAAAGGAGCTATGCCAGAAGCTGCTAGCTACGAGACGATGCCTCCTTACGATTCACCGCGCTACCATGAGCCCTTTCCTATCTATCAGCTGGATGGCCAAAGCAAACGAATATCTGTATATCAATTGAGCGATCGTGGGGATACTCCTCGGATGTTTTCGCGAGCTGAACTTGGCTGACGATACTTGACTGCCGTGGATAGAGCTCAGCAGGCAGACGGGAAGATGGAAGTATATAGCATTCTCGTAAACAAACTGGCCGGATGACGTGCATGTGCGAGCTTCCGGAAAGAAGTGTCTACGTCAGCTAGGAGGTAGGAGCCTAGGAGGTACATACATGTACTCGCGTTGCGCCGCTCAAGCTTCGTACATGCATGCATACCTAGGTAATGTGGCTGATGCTGTCACTTCTCGTAGAGTCGTAGACCATGGTTTCTGGTATTCTTGGCGCTATACGCGCCCACCTAGACGCTACAGACCAGGGAGACGTGAATCAAGCGTGCAGTGACGAATGAGGAGCCAGTCCGAGCTGGCCCCAAGAAGCGCGCAGTATTGGCAGACGTGGGTGTCAGACGCGTTCGTGGCTGAGACGATGCCAGTTGCCAGGTACCTGTTGTGCCGTAGAAAATGTCCCCGCGGCGGCAAGCTGACGTTGCAGAAAAAGCCACTACTCTTGCACGTGCATCTGAATAACGCACGCGTGGTCCTCAACCGACCAGACACTTCACAATGGCCCCACTGCTGCTGCTGCTGCCGCTGCCCTTTCCATGCTGCTACTACTGCTACTACTACACAACCGATAACATGCGCCCACCCAACAGCGCGACATGAACAGCGAGAATGTCTGGCAGTCGTGCGATGGCAGTCCAGATGTACCCATTGGATGTACCTTAACCGCACAAGAGATTGCAGGCCTCAAGACTGGCGCGAGAACTCCTCGGCCATACTACAATGACCAGCTACACGATTGGCAGGGTCGCAAACACTCCCTCCACGAACCTCAAACCAGCAGCGGAGATGAACTGAATGCCCCAGAGAGCATAGACGGAGAATGGGAGCGACAGAGCAAACCAGTATCTGTCATAAGCAGCGAGAGTGGAACCGAGGCCGACGATGAACGATCGACTTTCGTCAAAGCACTGCCACCCAGCGCCGTACGACCGAGGAAAGGACTCAAGACGGGAGAAGAGGATGAAGATGCGCTGCTTACGCCCAGCCAGCTTGATGAGCGAGAACGGGAGCTCACAGGCTATTTTCAGAAGCAAAAGGCAGAAGGGAGTTCTGCACAAAGGGAACAGGAAGAGCATGAAAAGTTAATGAAGAGGAGATATGCCGAGTTTGCCAGACGAAGCTCGGAAGTGGCGCTCATGATGGTGATTTTAGCATGCGTGTTATGCGGCAAAGGAGTTGGCAGCATAGCCTGGGCATGGCGGCGAGAACTGCTCAGCCAACTGCTCACCATCATGGGGCTCATTCTGGTCTATCCGATTAAGCTGTCCATCATAGACACGGCAGCTGCCCCCAGCAGTATCTGGCAACGATTTCGAGTACCAGCCTCGTTCGACCCTGCAACAGTCCTCTATCCACCTTTGCTACCTGTCATGGTCGCTTTATCAGTAGCGCCAGCGAATCCGGCAGTCGTGCTGCCAAACATTGTAATCGGACTTGCTTCACTACCACAACGACTCTTTCCACGATCCAGTCGACTAGGACGTTTTAATTCTGTGCACTGGCTTGTGGCCATTGTTCCACTCATCGTGGCCGAAAACTCCGCTTGGCACTCTAATCACCTTTTACCACACTTGCTGCAGGCACCAGACGCGCTCACCCGGGAGACTCTGGTCACACTCTATCCGCTGCATCACGCACTGCTGCAGCCACTCCAGTATTTGACTAGGACAAGTCTCTTGGCGTCAGAAGTGCACCTGCTGTCAGCTGTCTTGATCAACCTTCTCTTGCTTGCCTCGTCGCCGCAAACTGTAATATTAAAAGCATGTCTATGGCTGGGGGGTGTGATGCTGTTCGTGTTATGCGGGCCAGTTCTTCACTGGAATCTCACTCTGGTTAGAATCCCGAGATGGAAGCTACGACGAGATGGCCATACAGCTGAGGAGCGAAAGTCGTTGGTCGATGCAGTCTCGAATCTCATCAATATACAACGAGCAACCACGGCTTTCCAGGGACCAAGCACAGCCGAAAGTGATGCCGATGAGGACGAGCCAAGTCGGTTCCTTAAGCCGAAGGTGAGTCTGGGCAGGCCCAGACTCAACACTTCACAGTCACTACTCCACCCTTTCCATACTGGCTTTTTCGGCGTCGAGGCAGCAGTTGAAAGCCAGCAACCATTGCCAGTCATAGGCAACGATGGTAGACCACGACGCTACGCAAGGCGAAACACGCTTCCAGAACGACAGCCGCCTCACGTCTTCTCCACGACTACCAGCACAAAGCGCAACAGAAGTAGAGCACAGCACATCGCATGGTACCTTCAACTCACACCTGAACAAGCCAAGAGACGAAAGTGGCTATATGCAAGCTTCATATATGCTGCTATACTAGCTATCGTCTTCATCCCGGTAAGCTCGTACATTGCTCGCCGCGCCCTCTGGAATCGTGAGCCCGTAGGCTGGGCAGTTGGCTACCTCTTAGGCCAGATTCCAATAGTACACAACTCTGTATCAGATCTAGGTCTCGACACGTGGTGGATACAACTACCTCTCGCCAACAGCACGAACTGGTCCGCCATACCCCTCAGCATACCCCTCCACATCGACATCATTCGATCCGATCTTGGCCAAGCCAACGTCCGGCTCCTTCTCATCGCGTACTGGCTGGCTGTCCTCGCGGCTGGTCTCCTGACAGTGTTCACACTAACAGCCTTTGTGGAAGTCGACACGCGTCGTAAAGTCTTCCATGGAGTCATGGTCGCGATGCTACTTCCAGCGACTTACGTCGACCCTTGTTTCTGCAGCCTGACTCTCGGTCTCATCCTAGCAGTCTTCCTACTACTAGAGATCATCCGCGCAGGACAAGTTCCACCTCTCGGGAACGCCATTTCTCGCTTCGTGGCCCCTTATGTTGACGGAAGAGACTTGAGAGGTCCGGTTGTCGTGAGCCATATATTTCTGCTTATTGGCTGCGCGGTACCATTGTGGTTCAGCTTAGCCAGTATCGGACGCGCTGGAGCTCGACCTTGGGAGAACTGGGAGCTTCAAGGTAATCTTCGAGAAACAGCCATGATCTCTGGTGTAGTCTGCGTAGGCATGGGCGATGCCGCTGCATCCTTGATCGGCCGACGATATGGTCGGCACAAATGGATATGGGTGGGCGGAAAAAGTTTAGAAGGATCGGCAGCTATGGCATGTGCTGTAGCAGTCGGATTATTGTTGGCTCGCGCATGGCAGATATTTGGTGGCTGGAACGGAAGTTCGTGGATCGAGCGTCCGTGGTGCTGGGACTGGAGCATCGCTATCCTGAAAGCTTTATTCTGTGGATGTGCAGCCTCGTTCATGGAAGCGGTCTTGACGGGAGCAAACGACAATGTGGTGGTACCCGTGGCTTTGTGGTTACTCGTCAAGGGCGTCAGACTTTAGACAGGCGTCGTCACTCTTCTTCTCATTCCAAATGTCGGTCTTTGTTGTTTTTGTTGTTGTAGTACTTGTTGTAGTGGTAGTAGTGCGTAACGACGACTCGAGCCCATGACCCGACGACTACCATGTTTCTCTTTTTCTCCATCCTTGTGCGGCAGCGCTGTTGTTGTCGCTGCTGCAGCTGTGATTGTAACATTTCCCAAAATAGATGTCCAAGTCCTTTCCCCCTTGGAGAACTCTCCCTGCTGCTGCTGCTGCTGCTGCTGCTGTTTAGGCGGTGATACAGGAACAGCAACAGGGTACAGTCTTGGTGGCATCGCAAGGGGATAAGCTGCGAGGCGGGGAGAGTGTTGGAATGCCATAATGATTGATATGAATGATATGAATGATATGATTGATTGGATTGATTGGGGGGAGGAGTAATTTGACTGAGTGAGTGATTGGACGATAAGATAGATGGGATGGGATGGGATGGGATGGGATAGACGAGGGAATAAACGACGAGAATTTCAAGACGAGAATGTCAAGACAAGCACTCTTGTTTCTCTGTTCCTCTCTTGTGTCTCTCTCTTCGTCTCTTGTCTCTCTATATCTATACACGACCACCTAACCCCGAATCCCTAAAAGTCTCCTTCTCCTTCTTGCTTCGATAGACGGAGGAGAGGGGCCGGGGAGGTTGGGTTGGGTTCGATAGAGTCTACTTACCTAACTAAGAGGTAAGAGTTGTGAATTGTGAATTGTAAGCTATAAGTTATAAGTTTGCCCCTGCCTGCCTCTTGCCTTCCCCTGGAAGCTAAAGGAAGGTAAGATGGGACTATCGAGGAGGAAGAAGAAGGAGACTAAGGAGAAACATATACGGAGGAGGAGGATGATGATGATGATGATGATGATAACAATAATAATAACAATAACAATAGAGAAACACCTATAAGAAAAGAAAAAACTCTCTATAACATTTATACTAAGGAGAAAACTTCTTTAAGCCTATCGTATATCGTAAAGACAAAGAACTTAAGTCTACCTAGTTTGTTTGTTTGTTAGGTTTGTTTACGATACCTAAAGAATTTTGCGAGTATTAAGGGACAGGACGATCTGAAAGGACGATTCGGAAATGACTAAGCAGTAGGCTTCCGGATGACTAAGCTTCAGCGCGGATTAACGTAAGCTCCGGCCGCTAAACATTACTTATATACATATATATTAACTACCTATATAAAGCACTATTCAATACTGTATAATCTACTACTTTACGGCCTATAAAGCGCGTTTAACGACCCCTAGGCCCGTTACTCTTAGTCTCGACTATACGGGCCCTATTACTCTCTATCTCGACTATACAGGATCCGTTACCTAACCCTAAGTCGTCGGATTCACTATATATAATACTGCGGCCGCGACCGCGCGGCCGTCTATATCTACGTCTACGTCTACGGCTACGGCTACGTACTAGCTTAGTAGTATTAACCGCTGCTAACTTATTACTTTCGGCTGTCTATAGTACGTCGGCTATAATAGTACGCTACTAAGCCGCGAATTCGGAGTATAACGTAATAGTAGTAGCCTTCTTAGCTAATACTGCATCTTTACTAGCTACCTCTACGCTTGTTATAAGCCTATTAGTCGTCTTATTACTACGTTTCGGCAACCGCGGTAGTAGTAGATACTAAGCCGGCTTTATAGATACCGCAAATAGAATCGCTTCTAGTAGTAAACGGTTGCGTTAAGTAGCCTATAGGCCGGTTAAGTAGACGGCTTCGAACGCTTCGAGCTTGTCTACGTAGGCGTTATAGTCCGCGGCTCGTAGTAATAGTAAGCAACTTAACTAGCGTAGTATAGAAGCCTATATACGATCGTAACTGTCCGCGCGTTACGGTAATACCTCCTATAGGCTATCCGTTACGGCGTCGTATTGATTCTGCTATTATAGTATCTACTATACGGCGTTACTAGCGTAAACGCTACGATTGCTCGCAAAGTAACGAGAATATAATATACTATAGGCAATCGCCTTCCGTTCAATTACTATAGGTAGTAGTATATAAGTATACGGTAGGCCGTATTGTTCAACTTTACTATAATCTGTATAGTAATCGCGTATCGGATACGGCTCTGCCGTTACTACCGAGCGCGTATAATTAGCCTTGTCTACCGTACGTTTAATACCGAGAGCGTTATACTATAAAGCTAGTAGCCTATCGATTGTCTATATTATTACTTAGCTATTAAGTTATACGAAGTAACTAAGGTTATCAGACGCTACGGCCTATAGTAGTAAGCTAATATACGTATTTTCCTCTAACCGTTCTAACTTATTAAACAGCTTATCTAGATACTATTTAATACCTTTAACGTACTGCTCTAGTAACAAGTACGGTAGTAGATACCCCTTTACGCCGCGATTGCCGCCTTCCGCGCGCTATAACGAGCGCGCCCTATTATTCGGTAAATGCTTAATATAATACGTAAGCAGTCGCTACTTAATAACGACGTAGGTATTACGGAAATATTTGGCATCCTCTACCGTTAATCTATTGATAATAGCCGCCTCGAGTTTATCGGCGGCTTCGGCTATATCCGCTTATAACTACGGCTATATAAGTACTTTTAGTTCCGTCTTCTGCTCGGTAGTATAGCCTAGTTTATAGGCTCGTATACGTCTTAGCGCGTTACGTATAGTCGGTTCGGTCGATTTATCGTTAGCAGCTATAATAGTAGCTTAGCGTACTTTACTATCGGCGGCCTCGGTACGTACTACGTATACGGCACCCTTGTCGATACGCTTGTAAAGGTTTTGAGCCGCGTACTATTAACAGAATTACTAAATATAGCGCTGAAATAGTAACTCCGGAATAGCCGTAATAAGGCCGGCTCCGGTATCTAAAATAATTACTTTATTAAGCCGATAGTTATATAGATAGTTGTTAAATACAACAAGTAGTATAAACAGCTAATCGTCCTTACTCTCTGACTTTATTAGTAAATAATATATCGGAAATAACTGTCCGGTATTAGTAACCTCTATAAATACCCCGAGTAATAGACCGGCGCGATTAGTACTAAACGTAGCGTCTATCTAGAAGCTGTAGTCTAGTACGAACCGCGTAGTAAAGCGCGCTATACGTAACTACTAGTAAACAATCTACTTAAGTAATGCCTACGTAGTACTACTAGTCTATAGATCTATAGTAAACGACTAACGGCCTTCGTACTCGAATCCGAGAGTAACGAGAATGCTAAGCAACGCGTTAATAATAGTATCGGCGTCGCCGGAGCCGCGGAACGTATTACCCTTAGCTAGGTTATAGTAACGCTTACGATTAAGTCGGAGTTCGTAAAGCAAGAGCTATCGGTATATAGTGCTATATAATTCGTTCGTAAGTCGATACTACGCGGCCTACGCTACGGCTTTACTAAAGCTAGGTATACGTATCTCGTAGATAGCGTAAACGGACGGATTTAGCGCTAATTCGTATATATAGTCGAGTGAATTAACGGTTAGCTACTACTGTTTAACCGTCGTACCTTGCCTTACTTGTATGTAACCTAGTCGGTAGTTCTAACCGTATCCCTACTATCGTATATTTCTTGCGTTACGGACGCGTAGATTAAGTAATTCGTCGTCGCTATCGCCTATATAATCGTCGAAGCCGTCGTTGTTTCTAGTAGTAGTTCTATAGTAAATACACTTATATATAGCTCGGCTTATATTACTAGACGTACAGACAACCGCAAATCCTTTACTAAACGCGTAATCCTATAGCCTAGCCTTATAATAGTCGGGATTTCGGAATATCTCGCTAGTACGTAGATACTTATAATAGCGTAGATCTATAGTATCGATAAACTCGCGGACAGCCGGTATACGGCTCTTAGCAAGTAGTAAATACGGAATCTACGTCGGATAGGGCCGTAGTACCGGCAGTTCTACGTAGAAGACGGATAGTAAGTAAAACTTAACCTTCTTACCGCTACGTCCTTTGTCGACAGTTACTTCCGTAGCGGCCGGCTCCGGCTGCTATTATAAGGCAGGGTATTTAGGCAGCAATAACTTAGCGCCGGCGTTACCGGCGTCGCTAGCATTACCGGCGTTGTCGTTAACTAAAGTATCGTCGATTGTAATAGTATTAGAGGTACGCTTGCCTTAGTACGGCTGTATCTATATACTAATCGGATCGTCCGGCGCGTCCGGCGCGTCCGGCGTAGGTAACTTATTAAGTATACTAGTATTAATGTATTATTCTATACTAGATCGTAACTATCCTCCTCTTAATTAGTAGGTCGATTAGGGAATAGCTCTTCTAATATCTTAATACGGTAGAAGCCGCTCGGTAGTATCTTAAATAGTAAAGATAGATCTAGCAGCCGGAAGCTCGTATCGGTATCGTCGTCGTCGACGAATAAGGTATTATTCGGGCCGTTTAGGTCGTTTGTAGCCGTCGTTTCGTAGTTCGTTATAGTACTTATAAGCTAAGAGCCGTATCTCGCGCGTTTGTAGGCCGAATCTAGTAATTTTTATGGTATAGTATTAGTATAAGTATATAGAAGCAATTAGAGAGGTATATATATACGTATCGGTACGTCGAAGTAAAGATATTCGGTATTATAGGTATCGTAGGTATCGTATAAAAAGTCTGTATAGCAAGTAAGGTCAACTAGAACTACGTTACTCCGCGCCGAGGTATAACTTACATGCTACGCTGTAACTCATATGTGCTTAGTCATCTGGAAGCCTACTACATATGCTTAGTTATTTCCGAATCGTCCTTTCAGATCGTCCTGTCCCTTAACACTCGCAAGAATTTTACGTCTAGTTTGTTTACGATACCTAAAGAACCTCCTTTAGATAGTCGCAGAATATTCGAAACTCCTAAAGCTTACTTCTTCGTTACTTTGCTGCACATTAGAGAGGTAGGTATGTACATGGATGTTTTTGTTTTGTTTTTTTTTCCTGTATCTAGGTACCTGAGATTTACATCACTGTTGTTGCCCCTGGTGTTTTGGTGTTTGGTGTTTTGGTGTTTTGTTTTGAAACAAAAGTCAATTCCGTCGGTCGGGAAGATATGACGTGCAGGAGAACAAGGAAGGGAAGGAAGGGAAGGGAGGGAGGAGGGAAAGAAGCGAAACTCTATTTCACAACATCAAACAATCATTCTTTAATCTTGAAGCAAGGGCGCACATACCAGAGGACGATCAAAGGACGATAGGAGAGAGTAACAAGGGATAATCGAACAAGACCTGTCTCGCAGCATGCGATCATACAGTGATTATTTCTGCTGTCTAGCTTTTGTCGACGCGACAGTGTCGATGTCTGAGTCCTCTATCCTGTCAGAGTTCGATTACTTCTCCCTCCCATGCCACTGTCTGCACTAGACATTATGGGCCATTTCCATTGTACAAGCAAATCAAGTGGTATCTCTCGCAGCGCCATGCTGAGCAGTCGTGTTGGCCTCCTTCCTTCAGAACGCCAGATGCAAATCTTCCCTCTCATGCTTGTTGTTGTTGCTGTGAGTGGGCAAGATGCAGAAAGTCAAAACGCGGGTCGATGTGTTGGTTGCTTAGAGAGCCTTTTGATACATGTCAGAAGATCGATAGAGGATCGAATGTTTCGATTGTTGTCAACTCACAAGAGCAATACCGCCGACAAGCACGAGACCCATGGCAGCGGAGCTACCAAAGATTTGAGTAGCACCACCTTCGAAGGTAGCAGAGGCGCCTGGAGCGGATCCAGTGCCGCTTGGAGCAGCAGCACCAGTAGTTGCGGTGCCGTTGGAGACTGGGTACATTGGTGCAGTGTGTCTGACCTCGACTGCGGAGGCAGCGGCGCAAGCGACAGCAAGAGCTGAGGCGACGATGGTGGTGAACTGCATGTTGATAGAGATTTGTTTGTGGATAGGTGTGTGTGTGTGTTGGTGAGAGTGTGTTGGTAAGAGTGTGGTTGTGGTATGGAGCGAATGTGGTGGTTAAAAAGGTTTGTTGTGTAGAAAGGAAAGAACGATGGTGGCATTCCAGGAATCTTTATCTGTTCCTGCATGCGTCGACTCCGATGTGCAGCCGTTGTTGGGTGACACCCGTGTGGTGCGTGGCCGCGCAAGCTAGGTTTCACCGACATCCTGGCATCTCGAACACGTCCTGCCATCAAAATACATCAAATTGCTCAATCAATGTGATGTGGATCTTCGGCATGGTTGCATCGTCTGCCAATCTGACGACAAGTTGCATGCGGCTCGTGCTGGTGACTGGCGAACTTGCTAGCCACGCAAGCGGAGGGCTGGCGGCGCAGTGGAATGTAAACCAGGCCAAAGATAGTAAGTGACGTTGTGCAGAGGCCAGGAACAGGCAATTCTATTGTGCAGCTGCTCCGGCATCATGTCCACGCCGATGTTTCAGCCCGCCAATCGAAGGGGCTGGGGAGGTTGTCAAGCAGCCTTCAGCGCACTCCTGCGTACGTCAACTGCGCAACTTACTATGCTGTACCAGTGTACCTATGATGGGCGACGGCATATGTCCGATAATAAGTGGCTGTATCACCGGAGACTGCACCCGTCCTAGAGGAAAAAGCTAGGAGGTAGGCTCGGCAATACCTCGACACAAATCGTGGTGGCTATGCTATGCTACTCTGATCGCAGCTGGCCGATTAGCACAGTGGCAAAAACAAAAAAAAAATAGACGCTATCACCACGGCTCACCTCATCTCATCAGACATCGATATGCGATCATACGGCGTATCTGGAGATTCCAGCTCTTGAAAACCTGCATTGCATCTCCAAATACGGAGTTGACAATACGTCGTGCAATTGATCTCTTGCAAGTATCGTTTCGCAAAACCTGCGGCCATCACAGGATCGGCCCTCACCACAGGATGCGGTCTTTGTTTTCGATGGCCAAAAACGATCCCAAAATAGATGTCGAGCGGACTAAGCTCCTCCTAAGGTCCAGTGTCAGTTACTAGGAGGTAACGACAAAAGCAGATACTCATGCCGGCTCGATTTCTCAAAACTTTTTGCCACTAGATGTACCAGCTGTTGCCAGTTTCTCCTTCACTTCTCGAAACAGAAGTCTGTCGATATACATCTTCTGACTTTAACTTGCTCGGCCGACGATACAAAACAGAAGTTTCGGACTCATTGCCAGAGCTTCTCCTAGTCCAAGGATACCGCGAAAGAGGCCAGTAGTAGCTGGATTCAGTAGTCCCTCCAAATCACAACAGTCTTCATCTGCAGATTTTTTTGGCTAGAGCACTGCAAAAGGACAGAAAAAAATCCACTCGACTCCATCAACTGAACTTGGGGCTGCAGGGCAATAGAGGATCTTTGGTCGCCCAGGCCATAGCAGCAGCGGCAGTTCGCTCACTCAGGTAGGTAAGTACCTTAGCTGGCGCATGTGCACCATGATCCTTCTTACAGAACCTCCGCTGCTGCTCGCATTTTCAGCTGCTTGCTTGCCAAGGCAATTGCGTTGACACATGCATGCATCGTCTTGCGCAACGCTACCAGGTACGAAAATGAAAAATTGCCCCCTCCATCTCTGCTCGTGCATCCATTTCATGTATACTGTACAGAGGTGTTAGCCGAATACATACCACTTAGCCATCCCCGTCGTCAAATACCCATCTAGCATGCCTCGGCGTTCATCTGTATATAACATACCTATATAAGGTACCTTACCTACATAATATATGCACCATATCGAAAGTCTCGGATTAATTGCCAAGTCGGCTTATCATCCATCTCGTAGTCTGGGCATCCAGGCTACCTCTCCAGAAGCGACCTGTAAATCGAGATTATTTTTTTCTTCAAGACGAGTCGAGGCGAGGATGTTTATATGCCAGATTAGATTACTTGTAGGCAGGTTTTCCGGCCGGAGAAGAATGAATGAAGCTGATGAAGAGGCGAAGGTAGAAAGGAGCGGTTTTGCTTGGAGACGAGGTTGGTTTGGTTCGGGAGACGCGTTGCGCGTTGAGCTGTGGAACTTTGTTTAGAGTGGCCCTCCTGAGCCTCCTCGTTGCTCACTAAGGTTGTCGGCATTTCTTAGCTATGATATGGGATCTTGCCTTCATACTACATACATTACTCGTGTTGTGAAGTACTGGGGTTTGGCTGTCGCTACTCATTGCATTGGGATGGCCGCACTTACATGTACCTGTACCTGTACCTATTGTCAGGACTCACTTCTGTAGGTAGGTACCATGTAGGTTCGCAGTTGAAGACGACATTATAAGTAAGGGGTATTGCACATTATCATTCATCTACAACTTGACTCTCCCACTCTGCAACGCCTGCCAGTCATCTCTGCTATAGGGCACATATGCGCTCGTTCCCGGCGGCATCCAGAAGACCTGGTCCTTACTCCCCGACTTCTCGATCAAATCCAAATCTACACCTTCTCTCTTCGCCTGGCCTTTTTGGATCTTGAACGTCCCCGTATACGACAGTTGTGGTGCCACTCGGAGGAAATATGGCACTGCATATCGCGGCAACTTGTCCAGTACAAACTTGCCCAGACCGCTGCAATCTAGACTCTCTGGCATGAGTCCTTGCTGGAGGACAATGGTTGCGCATCCGCATCTGCCATCTGCGTTGGGGACCGCCACGCCGTAGACGTTTGCTTCTGCAATTTGGTGGAATTGGCCTAGGACATCGGCGACTTCGTTTGTTGACACGTTTTCGCTTTTCCAACGAAATGTGTCCCCTAACCTGTCGACGAAAAATACCCTCCCATCTGCGTCTTGTCGATGGACATCTCCACTTCGAAACCACAGGTCACCTTCCTCGAACACATTCCGTAGCCATCTCTTGTCTGATGCAGCTTGGTTTTTGTAGTAGCCCTTGAAGACTTGCTCAGCCATGGCAGGATCGACCTTGTGGAAGACTTCTCCGGGCTCATTGACACCGCATCTCACCACCCATCCGTCCTGGTCTCTTACAACCTCTTCAGTATCCGGGTCGATTTTGACGCGCACTTCTTTATCCCCCATCTTCCAATTCCACAGCGCTCCTCTGATTCCGATAGCTGATCTGCTGAAGTCGCCGTGGTTGCAGTTGAAAGTGGCACCAAGCCCATCGGTCGCAGCGTACAGTTCATGTATGATCGGGATATTGAAGCGTTGTCGGAATCCTTCCCATACATCAGGCCTCATTCCATTACCCCACGCCATTTTGACGCAATGAGTAGCTTCGAGCGGATGAGGTGGAGCATTGAGGAGATATCGACAGAGCTCGCCCACATATTGTAGATGTGTAGCTTTCGAAGCATGGACCTCAGGCCTGCGTGGAAAAAAAAACAAAGACCATTAGTAGGCTGATCCCAAATAACAGAGCAGGTCACAACTCACCAAAAAGTCTTATGCGAGAATTTCTTACTCAGTGTCATCGCCGCGCCCGCATATATCACAGGAGTCGTACACAATCCTTGCGCAGCAGCGTGATATAACGGTAAACACGTATAAAACTTATCCCCCCGTTTCAGGCGCAAGTACTGTGCCATACCTCGCGCAGTGTTGATATTTCTCCCGCTGGGTATCATCACGCCTTTCGGCAACCCCGTCGTACCGCTCGTATAAATTAGACTGCGAGTGTCGCCGGCTTGCATACCTGCAGTGCGTGCTTCCGGTATAGGTGTGCTATCGCGTAGCTTTCTCGCGAACAGTTCTTCGTCGTAATATACGATTGTGATTCCTGCTTTCTCGAGATCTTCTCTGCAGGGCTCGAGGCGCGAGGATGTTTCGCGGTCGGCGAGGGCGTAGCGGCAGTCGCAGAGCTGTCACATGTTGAATTAGCGATTTTTTTCTTATTTACTGGGAAGATAGCATCATCGTTATTAGAGGAGGAGGAGGAGGAGGAGGAGGAGGAGGAGGAAGAAGAAAATGAACACCTGCCTTGACACAATGTGATAGTGCATTGCCAGTCAAATTGTGATTGACGAAGCTCTGGCTCGCACCAATACCATCCAGTGCAAACCACAAGAGGAGAAATTCTGCACTGTTGGGTCCATTCAAAGCGACCATTTCATTCCTCTGAATGCCGAGATCATTCATCAACCAATTCCCGACTTTTTGGAGATCCTGGTGGAATTGCTTATATGTCCATGACCTTCCTTCATACTCTAAAAATTGGTGGTTTGGAATATCTTGCTTGGCCCAGTTTTTGATGTCGTGATATACTGTTCCTTCATTATTTGCCATGCGCTGCTCGATGAACTGCTGAGCTTCAATCGCGGCATTGTCAAGACTTCCCTTGGCCAAATCGCTTCGCACGTGGTATTTGGCGTCGAGATAGGCTGCGGCTGCGGTAGTGCCTGCTATTGCTGCAGCAATCGTTGCTGGTAAGGTGTCAGCGGCATACATTTTTGTTTCTCAAACGTGATCTGCATCTTGAGGAACTTACCCGCCATCGCGAGAATGTGTGGCCTGTCCAGGTCGACCTACACCGCTGCAGGAAGATATCGCATTGCCTTGAGATCTATAGAGGTCGCACAGTTGCAGCAACGAAAGCAGGATGAGCTCAAACCGATGGATGCCACGACGTACAGCATTATGCTGCATAAGAAGGCCTCGGATGTAGCTCTGCGATCGACACCCCAAACTTTGCGGGGGATAACAATGTTGAAGCCCCGCCCGGAAAGAGGCATCGCCGCCGAGAATGCCGGCTTTGCCGTGTGTGACGAAGATGTTTGGTGTAAGCCAAGCCTTGGGAAATCACTGGCTGGTGAAGTAATTATAAGATTCTAGGGGCTCCTGTTATGTAGAGGTGGAGGTAGCACGGCAAGCTTCTCCTGTTGTCCATATATCTGTGGCTCCCGACAAGATTCCCGACGCGGCTACGCCGTGCAGCTCGATTGACCGGTCGCTCTGGCGGGGGTGATGATGGCTTCGAGCTCTTACCTCCTAGGTCGAGCAGACCATCGATTCAGTGGTAGGCCATATCCGGAATCATGTGCTAGGAGGTACAACGCCGGGAAGCCGATGGGAGACCCGGGCCCGAAAAACAAGATGTTGAAGAGTCCGCGACTCATCTATTTCGTGTCGAATCGTCGACGCCATCAAGAACCGATGCCTTTGCCATACCTATAGTGTACACTGCGAGTCAATTGCTACATGGCAGTAGATATTGCAGTGCCGTCATCCATATCACGTCCATTGGCGTTGCTACAAAGCAATCAGGATTCACCTCACCTCTGGCATCAGAAAGGTGTCATCATCTAGGACGGCTGCACATCATTTTGCTTTCATCCTGAAGGGATAGAGATGCTCATACAGATCCGGTGGTGTTTTCAGAAAGCCTGACAGCGCGTGTGCGAAAGCGCGAGAAAGAATTGTCACCGGTTTTGCGCTTACATATGCTATTCGAAGAAGACGGGACGGGAAGCATCATGTCCTTCCTCGCCGACAACATGACAGACAACATGACACAGACACTCCCGTCTACATTACCTGTACAGGTAATGTAATTACTTCATGTTCGTCTCGACCTTCCGTCGCCATATACCGCCGGATTCACGACCTGGAAGTTCTGCGCACGTGGGAAGTCGTGGACGCATACAAGAGGCGCAGGTCTAGTGTTTGACCTCATGTCGCGGAACCGCCTTCGATGGCCTCTTGTCATGCGCCGGTCACCTTAGACGCTCAGCCATTGACTTTCAGTAGTCTCAACTTCCGACATCGAGATCGTGTCTGCAGGTACCTCCTACGGGCTTCCGTGTATAGCATGTGTGCTACGAGGTAGGAAGTAGGAGGTACTGTACAATCCACCGGGGCTCGTACTGCGACAGAAGAACAGCCCTATCAGTAGAGTAACCTTGTGCCTTCGAACGACATGCTTACATCGTTCAATCGGCCAGACCCACTGTACGTCGTTACATACCTTTAGTTAATTTGCTGGCAGGCTCGCTTCCTCGTCTGGTAGACAATGCGAATCTCAGATCTCTTCTGCTTCCGCGTCAAGATCACGTCGATGGTTGCAAAGCTGAGTATCCACTACTGCTCAGTTACGACCATCTGCAGACATCAGGATCTGTTACAGCAGATGTGTCCAATCAAGCTCTGCTCGACTACAATTGCCTTGCTCTGTATCACGCCGTTGTCGACTCTAGCCGACCCACATCAAACGACATAGCAGCGATATGCAGAAGTTCGATAGTTTGTATGATGCTCTTTCGCATCCTTCCAGGTCTATACCAGAGGACCTAGGCCGATTTCACCAACCTCTTCTGCACACGCACGACACTGTCCGTACATTGGAATGCATAGCCAGTGCTTCACAATGATCGATCGCATGCGGGACTAGTAAATTCTTGTCGCGCACCACGAATGCTTTTCCTTCATGGCCGTATATAAGATCTTTAGAAGGACGTAGGTTGTACCACATCACTCAGCATTCACTACTCTCGGCTCCTATCCAACCCTCAACCATCAATCTCAAAATGATCGGATTCAAAGTCTTCTCCCTCCTGGGCCTGGCGCTCGGCGTCGCCGCCCAAGGATCATTCGGTGCCTCAGAAAACTCGGCCAAGATCCTCTCACTTTTGGTCGAAGCAGACAAGGTGACTGTCAAGTCCGGTCAAGCTGCAGCAGCCTATACTCCCAACAACCAACGCGCGACCAAAAACCTCGAGAACTTGAACGCTCAACTTCTCCAATCGTGGCAAGCTGTCACCACCGCCGCACAGTCCAGCCAAGGATTCTACACCGCGAGCGGAGCCCAAGCCATCGTCGACTTTCTCAACAAACGCCTGGGTCCGGACACAACAGCTGCCGATCTCATTTACACCAACCAGCGCGATACTTTTGTCAAGGGGGGATTCATCGATTACATCAATCCTGGTCTCCTCAAGCTGAGAACTGCCGTGGACGCTGCATCAGCTGCCGTCAAAACGAAGACGCCTGCCAAGTATCTAACCCCCATGGATTTGGGATTCTTGATCGTCGTGCAGGACTACGCGAACACGCAGGAGATTCAGCAATTCGGCGGAAACGCCAGTGTCTTCAGCGGGTCGTTGTGTACTAGCCCGGTACCACCTTACAACAGTGGAAAGAGTGGAAAGAGTGGAAAGAGTCCCAAATCATACTCTTCTTGAGTCAGCTCTCCGTTGGTAGGAAGAGATGTGGGTTTACTCCTTTTCTAAACAGCAAAGATGGGACAACGAGAAAGAAGAAAGAAGAAAGAAGAAAGAAGAAAGAAGAAAGAAGAAAGAAGAAAGAAGAAGCTCGTCTGACCATAGCCAACTCATCGTATACAGGAGCTCAATAAATGAATAACTGACCCTACTAATCTTATGACCTCGCGGATTAGACCTCGCAGTAAACTCGATACCTATGACTATGTCTCCATTCCTCCATTCGATTTCCACGCATCCGTGCGTCCGTTACCTACAGCAACGCAGTGTCTCAATACCTACATAACATGTACCCCATCTGCATTACCCACCTCCATGTAGGTAGGTATAGAGCAGAAATTCGTCAGCTGCCTACTACCGCCTTGGTATTGGAAAACAAAAATCCGCCCATGAGGTACGCTGACTGCAGCAGCAGCAGCAGCAGCAGTGGTTGTGTAATACTTGTAAGGTATGTAATCATACCTACCGGTAGTCTGGTCTGGGGAAAGCTATATACATACCTGATACCTAAGGTAGGTATGACTGCGTATATGTAGTACCTCCTAGAACTAACTACCTACCTAGGTAGAGCAGCGACAGAAAAGAAAAAGAAAAAAATCAAACAGGTTGTGAATCCTTCCGTCCTCTTCCGCGCGCGTGCTCGATGTTTCATACCTAGGTATACCTACCTTGCTGTATTTCTCCACAAGTGTGGCTATTTCTTTTCGGGGCCTTTCTTAGGTACCTAGGTATGCAGTGCCTATATGATTGGCGATATCAGCTATGGCGCGGCGCCAACCAGTGCTGTGTACTGCTACTACAGCTTTGCAGTCGATATGAAGTTTTTTTTCAGCAGCCATGGATGCGTCGGCACCCCAGTGAGTGCGAAGTCCCCATTGGCGCTGATGAGTTGAGAATTGCCGTTGTTCACCACGCTGGTAAGAAGTTGAGAAGAGTCTGGGATCGTACGTTGGCGACCTTACTTTTGGGAACGAGTGGTCCTTGTGCCACGCGAACCCGTTATAGGACGTTGCTCCGGCGAGCGGTCATGTACCTGGTTATCAGACACGATACTGTACCTCAGGTGTGCACATACCTGACCTGATATAAGGTAATCATAGCTCGATTAGCATTCTACTGGGAGGTGTTGATATCGCTATCAGAACGCGTGGCGTCCCAAGAATCTTCGGGATATCGGCTGACGCTCTGCTCTATATCTTACCTCCAAAGCTACTACTTCCTAGTACAGTAGTCTCCGTCCCCACGGTCGGGCTGTGTGCAAGCCACGCGTTCTGCCGTGATGAACAACCATGTCGTGACTCCTGTGGGAAATACATCATCATGGAGGTATCTGATTTGATCCTACCACAATTGGCCCGCTGACCACGCGGTGCTGGTGTTTCCGTGGTTATCAACATGCATTTTGTGTGCAGATATGTCGCTTTTGCGTCGTCATTCATCTTGTGTTGGCGAGGCTGCTTTGCTGTGGCGTGTCGATGGACCCTCCAGAGTGGTCTATGGCGCCTGCAGGTGCTCGAGCCCAGATCGCAGCGACAAACTGTACTGTACTGCGCCTCCTACTCTGCAGCTTGCAAGGGTTGCTGTAGCTACAGCACTCTATGTCGACTTTTCTCCCCACGCTAGACTGACTCGACCAGGCCAAAGATGTCGGTACACGATTCGGGGTGCAGCGGAGAGAAAGAGATTTCCAAGTCATTTTCTAGCATTGGGACACGGTGTAGAGTCAGTGGCCGACACACCAAAGCAGGAGTGAAGATGAGGAATCTTGGATCTTGACAGTGTAGCCTGCTGGGAAAGTTTGTTGCCGATCGCTTACTGCAGTCTGTGAGGCGAGATCTCGTCACATCAAGGGTACCAAAGTGCTACTATCGTCCAATGAAGCCTCGCGGGAAGCTGCAGGTCTGCGGCTTTTGGAAATTGCAGAACTGATATGCCTCGTGCGCCAAGCCTGTTGTATCGCATGGGTGCCGAAGAGTGAGTTCAGAGTGTAATAATGTCCTCATCAGGCTGGATGGCCATGAATTAAAGGTATGATGTTGGTGGTTCTACTACCTCCCGCAGAATCACGAGCTGGATTTGTGAGATTCTGAGAAGTGGTACATGGTAATTATCGTGATTGTGATACGCCCGGCCATGTTCCACCGTCCCGAGCCAACTTTCGGTAGACGTTGTATTCCGTCTTGGAGCTTGCGAACCTACGCTCCTACAGAGGTACATACCGCTAGTCTACACCCCAGATGCACGCTTGGCACTCCAACAGCCTCCATAGTGTGTCCACCGCATCGAGCTGTCGGCTGAGGTGAGCTGCCTACACATAGTTCTCACGCGCACACTGCACTCGCTGCCCGGTGTTGAAGCGCATCTCCCGAAGTCTGGCGAACACGGGAGGTGACGGTGAGGGTGAGGGCAGGGCGAGGTGATTGTCGGTGGTACTCCCCAGACTGAGCGGCGCTTCGGGTCAAGATAGACATTGCACAGATCGCATACTGGCGCTTGCGCTTCAATGCTTGCGTTCGATTGTCATCATTGCTCTCGCTTCAGGCGGGAGCTTCCTATGCGCCATCTCTACTCACTGTACACCAGCAGGTCTGGGTCACTGCCACCAGTCAGCCCAGCTGCGATCTTGCATGATGATCACATCCTACCTTACCTACCCTCCATGAAATACCTCCTACATGTACTTCTTGCGTGCGCATTTGAAACGCCTCGAGGACTTGTCCCCGTCTACTGTACGCTACCCCTGCGATAGCTATTCAGCCTGGCATTATTCGGCTTCGGGGACGCCTTGCATGAACGACTCTGCGCTGTGCCCAGAATGATACCCGCCGCCCTCTGTGGGCTTATCTGAGGGCACAGGATCGATCAGATCTTCTGGAAAGCAGATACCAGGACGTCAGCACAAGAATAAGACTGGACTGGTTCCCTCAGAGTCAACAATCATCAATCAGATCAGATATGGTGCGGCCAATCCAAGCCTCGGCACTCACGCAGTCGTTGTCTTTCGATCGAGTGGCTTCTTCGGCCGCACGTGGCAAACTCCAGCGATTCGACGGCATCGACAAGACGACCGAGCAATGGGATCATCTGCGTAGGGACCATGAGATATGGTTTGAAGATGGTGATTGCAGTGTTCACCTCTACGCTGTCAACACATCTCATCGGGGCCCAAGTTTCAAAATTCCTCTGAAGATTGTAGAGCAGACCAATAGCCGATACCTGCTTCAAGAGTGCCTTCGGTCAAGCCCAGCGAGCAGTGAAGACGAAGGTTCCGACAGCGGCTTTAGTGGGTCCGCAGATGGAAGCCAGCTTGTTTCTTCCTCCGAGCTTTACATTCCAGCTCCGCCCTGCGCAACCCGACAGGAAGCTCATCTGTACCACATCGGCACACGAAATTATTTTGCCCATCTGGTCAAGGCCCCGTTGGTGGGCGAGACGTTGGGTATCGCCATTACGGAGCTCTGGAAACGAATACACCTATGGCAAGCAAGCGAGGTCGCTCAATATGACTTGCGAGAATATCTGCAAGAGCAAGGATACTTGAGCTACGTGGAAAACCCTGGGTATGCACTGGCATCGTTGTACTTTGCAGAGCGGACTCGAGATAAGGATACATGGTCGGACGCCTTTGTACATTGCGTAGGCATGCACGATCGGCTTGAGGGGAGTGAGGAATATGCACCTTTGAGCGACGAATCCAAAATCCTGCTGGCACACGCCGCGAATGACATGAAGTCGCACATCTCTCAGGTAACGAAGAATCTAGGCACCTTCCTCGAGGACGACCTTGGCCCGGAGAATCTCGGCTTGACTAGATATCTACGAAACCATCTTGACCGATTTCGAAGCACGCTTCACAGCTTCTATGTCCAGGAGATCAATGGCTACTTCCCTCCGGACGAATCAGACCCATGGGGTAAGAAGTTGTGGCATGGTATGCACAGAGACTTCCAGTGTCTGTACCTGTACCTGGCAGACGCCAAGTCGTTGGTCGATCATGCGAGCAACCTCGGAGCTCAAGGCGGTATTTGCGTCACGCAGACTTTGAATGCATTTGACGAACGTCACGACTTCGAGCCTCTTGTGTACACTCTCCCGCTTTTACCAGAAGTCAAGGCACGACCAGAGCCGCCAGGTCCGGAAAAGAGGAGGAATTTGGGATCGATGCGCATAGCTCGTGCAGGCACCATTGGATCTTACAAGCCGACACCAGGACAGGCGTTGGCAAACGCAACAAACAGCGACGATCCTAACATAACAGGAAATCGCTTGGTCCAGGAGTACAGGCGTTTTGAGAACACGAAAATGGAGGAGAAGACCACGATTACTGAAGCTCGTAAAGTTCGATGGCTTTTGGTTTACCAGGCTCTACAGATGCTCAACAGCATTGCACAAGCACCAGCTGAGGTCCGAAACGCGACAGGTTTATCTTATCCTCTTTGTATCCTGGATCCAGCATGTCCGACTTGGATGGCGGAGGAGCTGACGTGGCAAATGCAAGATGAACTTGCTGCGCACGATGCCGGAGCATTCGAAACAGTACACGAGTCATTGGAAGACGACAGGATATCCATCCATCCTGATTGCGAGGCCAGCTGTGCCGCCGACTATTTCTCCATGACTTCTTTCAGGAGGACAGATTCTGGTACAAGCCTGTCGAGCGAGATAAGCACTCCCCTCAGGGCGAGCTCGACCTTGTCTCGTACTGCTTCCATTAGATCGAGCGTAAGCACGCTACATCGATCCGTGGTCGGCAGTCTGGTGCGAAGAAACAGCCAACGACGCACTAATTCCAGCGTTCCGTCCGCGAGGTCACCCACGGGGGGCACCTTCTGTGAGACTCTGCACGAGTTACACGGCAGTGAGGTGGAGGAAGCATCGCCGGTCGACAGCATGATGAGCTTCGACGCCAAAGTCGCAGCAGCCGAGCCGGAGATGGTCTCTTCTTTAGGACCACCTGCAACGCACAGTGACGCGCCAACACTGGAGATGCATCAATTATCGCTAGATGGTACTGTGAAGCCTACCGGAAGGCTGCGCCATACCTCAATTCGACGACAGAGGCGAATTTCTGTTACAGACTCCGAGGAGTGCGAGTTTCCAGCTAATGAGGCTATGCCGATGGTTGTACCGGAGACCTCAGACTTCAGCGGATTTGCGTTCGATTTCGACGTGCCAGTATCGATGACAGAACATCTACTAGAAGTCTCTGGTGTTCGGTCGATGCATACATAAGCTATAGGCTGGCTGGAGACGATCTTGGATTTCCATCGGAGAACACTCAGACTAGTCTTCTGAACCAAAGAAAGCCCGTGTTCGGACTAGTGGGCCTTGAGTGGCGTTAATTCAGAATGCGTTTCCTGTGCAGACCCGAACGAGGTCAAAGATGGTCGTGAGAGGGAGATCCAGGCTCTCGAAGGGTTGAGTGATGTTGCTTATGTTTAAGATACCCATTCCGCAATATATTGTTGATAGCTTGCCCCATACTATATGGTTGGTGCTTTTTCATCGAATTGACCTGTCCCTTGATGTCGTCTTATCTCTGATTTCTTCTCCGGAGACTTGGAGGCTTTCCATCTGTAGAATAATTTTACGCCAAGACGGCAACATGCAATGCGGGCCGGTCGGCCGCTGCGGAAAGTCGCCGAGAAATGTAGATGCCACACTTCAACTTCTCAGTCACATCATTTCTCCAGACACGGACAATTTCACTTCCTGGACATGGACAATGCAAACCCGGCCGAGGGACCAGATACCTTCAGCCGGGTACTTCCTCTTCCCTTCCGGCTTCAATTCGAATTCATCCTCGGGATCTGGTTCTGGGCCTTGAACCTGCATGGCTTCCATCTCCTGAACATCGACATCTTCACGCTGATACACTATCCCACGCGACCTACCCTGGATGAGCCGCCCCTACACACGTCGACTTATCGTCTCGCTACCGTCCTCGGTGGACTGTGGACGGGCGCGATCGTACTGTTTTGGTTCCTGACTTTGGGCAATGCAGATCTAGTCATTGCTTACGACTGGATTCCGAACTTGCTATTCTTCGTCATTCTCGCTGTTCTGTTTGCACCCAGACTGCCATGGGCGCGAGCTCTTTTCGGTACCAGTAACGCTCACGGCGTCATACGACTGTTCACTGGAGTGCTCAGATGTGCACCTGGCGGGATCGCGAAAGCAAAGGGAGAGAAGTTCGGAGATGTTCTCCTGGCAGATGCCATGACATCTTATTCGAAGCCCATATCCGAGATTTTTGTTGTGTTCTGCATGTTGCTGAAAGGGCTTCACACTACGAATAAACCCGACAGAGCATGTGGTCATGAGTTCATTGTGCCGCTCGCGATTGCCTGGCCATTTCTCATACGCCTGCGACAATGCATCATCGAGGGGCAGCGTGCCAACGCCTTGAAATATGCGACGGCATTTCCGGTGATCATCCTGAGTTCGATGACTGGCAAGGATCCCACTTGGAAGGTTTTTTGGTGCGCATGACTCGATAACACTTGGGGGGGTATCGGTGCACTGACATTTATCTTGTAGGCGTATAGCGGCTCTGGTCAACTCGCTGTACTCATTTTGGTGGGACGTATCTATGGATTGGGATCTGACCTTACTTTCGAGACACCGCCTCCAATCGCCGCTCGGACTTCGGCAGCAACGAGTTTTTAGGCATTCCGTCTTGTACTACCTGGTAGTCGGCTTCGACCTCGGCCTCCGATTTGCGTGGTCCTGGAAGCTCTCATTGGCGTTGGTCAAATTGGATGGTTTAGAAGGCGGTATATTTCTACTGGAGATTATGGAATTGACGCGTCGTTGGATTTGGGTCTACTTTCGAGTAGAGACTGAGTGGGTGAGGTCGAGTGGGCCTGCGAGCATTGCACTATGAAACATTGTACGAGTATTGTAGGACTATTGTACGCAGCAAAGCCCACAGAGGCATACCAGTTGCAGCTGATAGTAAACAGTAAGATACCAGATCACCAAGACATCAGTCGAGTCATGCATTCGATTACAAGCCAGAGCGACCGATCGTTGGAGGCTGGCATAGCGGCAGCATCGGGACCCGGTTTCCAGGTGATTGATTGTCACGAGACCATGTCTCCAACACACTACGGAGGGTGATCTCTTAGTCATGGTCGGCTTTACCGTGATTGTACTGTAGTTGCCCAGACTTGCGAGACTCCACACTCTCTACACCTGCATTTACCAAGGTACGCCCGACCCGCATATCATGTCAGGCACACTCACCCAAATCACGCCGTCACACGAAACTTTAGAGACATGTACCACAGTACCACCACATACACACACACGCTTCCGGGAGTGAAGTATCGCAGCTGGCAAAGAAGAGAGGTACGTACCAGTCCGTGCGATAAGAGTAGGTACCTACGTACCAGCTCTTGTGTTGAACAACAGGCAGATGAATATGATCTAGTTCTGTTTTTGATCTGGTATTACATGATAAGTTATGCTCAACCGGAGCAGAACGCTGTCCCACTTGGGGTGCTTGCATATCTCTGCGATTATTTCGCGATCTTCACGAGTGCCGCTAGTAACCTCTCGATCCCCGTAGATACGATGACTTCCAGTGACATTTTCCGTTCATCAATGTCATCTTCCAGCGACATAGTATGGCCGTGACCAGCTACTTACATCTAGAAATATCAGAATCCAGAAGCATCTGTGTTCAGCAGCATTCGTACGCAGCAGCATCTTGCATTAGCTTCTCTCCTGGCTTCCAATAGCAACACTATCTTGGTCACGATGGTTACGCTCGAGTGTCTACCTGACGAACTGCAACTCATGGTATTCGAATTTGCATATTCCCATCGAGAGATCCACATCGCTCAGGACAAGAACCAACTCGAACGCGTCGCCCCACACCACGACCCCCTGGGAGTCATTGACAAAGTATCAATGGACACCTCTATATCAAGAAGAACCCAACCAGCTGCCTGGCAGGCTTATCTCAGCTCAGCGACATGGACGTTCTCTTCACTGGCAGCTGCAGCTCGCCACATTGATACATATCCATCGATTATGCGACAAATCAAGCACATTCGAGCCAATGCTCGTGAGATTGATATCATCCTGCTGATTCGCATGCTGTCTGGCGCTGGCTGTAAGCTTCGCAGCATTGAGCTTGGACATTGCACGGCGGATCACCTTGGCATACGATGCCCGAAAGATGACGCAGCACCTGTATTACAAAGAAACGAGGCAGAAGTGATTCAGCATTGCCTAGATCGCAGCTGTCAAGCCACTAGCATTACCACTGTGGATAGCCTCATCGACTGTGCTCTCGCACGTACCTTGACCGCCATCCTGACCCTGGAAAAGGTGGTCATCCAAGCAGAATGCGACTTTTGCCAGACATACACGCTGGACTGCGACTGGAGATTGTTCTCGCGGGAAGCCGAATTGTGGATCTTGCAGGCTGTGGCCCAGGCAGGATTGGGCTCACATGCTAGATCTCGAAGTATCTTGCAGCTGCAATGTACGATTGCGTCTATGAAGGAGGAGTTTATGGTCCGACAGCAGCACGATAGTATTGATATACATTGCGGCACGGATATTGAGAGCGAGCTCGAAAGTGATGATGATCTCCAGATCATGTTCAGCTGAGCGATAGGCCGGCGTTTGGTCAGGTTGTATCTTGTTTGGGAGAGCGATTGGTGTAGAAGTGCGTTGAAATAATTGGTGTGAAGAAGAGGGACGACAATATGGGTTACGGCCTGGTGTATAGAGCAGGCTGCGAGCCTTGTGTGTACATAACTAAGGTACCTACCTTACCTTGGGTACCTTACCTTAGGGACATACTTAGCCATATCGCGGGCTCCGCCCACTCGTAGTTCTACTTCACATGCGAAGTGCACGTGCACTTCGGTAGAACTAGCTTCGGGAGCTGCCGTCGGCGCCCCCCACAAAGCTGGTGACGGCACCACGTTCTGCGGCGACAGGCTGCGCCTTCTCTTGTCTTCCATCACCAGATCCTCCCCTGGCCACCGTCGACTACTAAATACCTCCTACATTACCCATCGAGCTCGCGGCTTGCACTTCCACCGACATCGACCTCCACGTCTCAAGAAATATTGCCCGCGATGGCAGCGAACACGAAATACACACCCGCGCCACAACGCGACAGCTTCGAGGAGCAGGCCCCTCATTATTCCCAACCGCCACCTTCTTACCAGGCTGAGCCTTTGCTAGGAGAGGCAAGGAGCGAGGATGACAATGTGCCCGATGACTTCAAGGTGGGATAATACAACAGCAATACGATAATGCTCAGATGCTGACGGGACAACAGTTTGGCGGCTCAGTCGCAGAAGCTACTCTCCCCATCCGCATGCAATTCATTCGCAAGGTCTATGCCATCCTCACAGTTCAACTCCTTCTCACCACGGCACTCAGCGCCGTGTCCTTCTTCTCGCAGCCATACAAGAACTGGATCCAGTCGAACCAGTGGGCAATGTGGGTGTCGCTCTTTGGAGCCATCGGATTCATGCTTTTGACGTTCTGGAAGAGGAAGAGTTACCCTATGAACTTGGCCTTCTTGGGCGTGTTTACTGCTATGGAGGTATGTGCATCTAATCACCTCGCACTTCCACTACGAGTGTACTGACGACCATTCGCCAGGCATACAGCATCTCCGTAATAACCTCATTCTACGAATCACGAGTTGTGCTCCAAGCCCTCATATTCACGCTCGGTATCTTCGTCTTCCTCTCCCTATTCGCCTGTCAGACCAAGTACGACTTCACGAGCTGGATGCCATACCTATTCGGAGCACTGTGGGTGCTGATTATCTTCGGCTTCATGGCGGCTTTCTTCCCTCGAAGCAGTGGGGTTGAGCTCGGATATGGTATCGTGGCGGCTTTGATATTCTCAGGATATATCCTGGTGGATACACAGCTGATCATCAGGCACTACCACGTGGAAGAGGAGATCGCTGCGGCGATTAGCTTGTATCTGGACATTCTCAATCTGTTCTTGGCGATTCTGAGGATTCTCAACAGCCAGAACAACAATTAAAGATGGGGACAACAGCTGGTGGAAGGCGTTTTGAGGCGTTTACTAGCGGGCTTACGAGAGGATAAGAATGCGTTCACGAGCAGTGCATACGTGTAGTTATAGTCTTGGAAATGTTCAAAAGGGATTCATATCGACTGGTGGGATACTCTCGCGTGATCACAAATGGACATGTTTACCAAGACGACCTCACAGACTGGTTTCCTGGCTAGAGTCAGATATCGGTTGACATCACTTTAGATCTCTTTTTGTCTCAGTGCTGGAACATGAGTTGGCCATAGACTGGTTATAGACCTGAGAATGATCCTGTTACTAGTGCCGCTTGATCTGTAGTGGCCTGTCGCCCCTGAGAAAAACTATGAAGTAGGTATTTTGGGGTTGGTTTAATGGTTGTGGCCCCAAGATACATGCAGGTATACGTCGACATACTGCTTGATGATACATGTACACCTGCAGGTAGGAGGTAGTAGGGAGTGTTCCGTGGATCAGCCACGAGTCATGGGTCGGAGCGCAGTCCACCATAGTCGCCCACGGTCCAATCACCTCCTGTAATGACGAGCGTCGACCAACACCTGTGCACGGTCGACTCGAGTCTGCCAACCCTTGGTTTCGCGAAAGCGTATTTCACATACAAAGATGCGCCTGATAGTTTTAATGCCATTTTGAGAGTTCGCATGTCCTCTCTCACGCCAGCGCATGTGCCATCACCATCATTCCCATCATACGAAAATACGACAGCACTGCCACCGTCCCCGTAGCACGGCATACTCATAACAAGCATCGTCCGGATACGAGTGTCGACCCAACCGGAAGACACGCTTCTCCCTCCCACTGCACGCACGCACGCGCACACGCACCCACGCACGGCACGGCCAACGAAACAGTCTTCTGGATGCAGCAGCATTGCCAGAGGCAGAGGAGGAGTTCGAGAGTACCAAGCGGCATACTCGAGGTAGGAGGACGGGAGTGAACATCGATGCCATCGGCCAGGACCGACAAGGCCGTGCAGGAACGCAGAGAGAAGGCAAGTAGCGCTGTTCCTTTTTTGGTGGAAGTACAAACCAACACAGACACCGGTACAGACAGGCAGACAGACACAAAAGACTCAGCCTACTGCGCTGTACTGTCCTGTACTCCTCCTGTCCTGTACCGTCCTTGTTCCACTATGCGCGTCGCTGACATGTGATCCCGCTTCTTCCAGCTCGCCAGCTCGTACCAGTCCCTACTGAGCGAGTTCTCCGCCTCCGACCTCCACACGGTGGGCAATTACGCACTTGGGCGACTCATCGGCAAAGGTAGCTTCGGAAAAGTCTACCTGGCCCAGCACAAGCTCACCAATGGCTCCAAAGTCGTCCTCAAGAGCGCAAAGAAGGATGACGCGAATCTGGCCCGCGAAATCCACCACCACCGACAGTTCCTCCACCCACACATCGCGAGACTCTACGAGGTGATAGTGACAGAGAGCCTGGTATGGCTGGTGCTGGAATATTGTCCCGGTGACGAGCTGTACAACTATCTGCTGAAGCATGGTCGCATGGAGGTGAGCAAGGCGCAGAGGATCTTCACGCAACTGGTAGGTGCCGTGACGTATGTGCATGCAAAGGGCTGCGTGCATCGAGACCTGAAGTTGGAGAACATCTTACTGGATAAGCATGAGAACGTCAAACTGGTGGATTTTGGCTTCACGCGAGAATATCAGGGCTCGACGAGCTATTTGCAGACGTGGTGTGGGACGGTATGCTACAGTGCGCCAGAGATGCTGAAGGGGGAGAAGTATGCGGGTGAAAAGGTGGATGTGTGGAGTTTGGGGATCATTCTATATGCCTTGCTCTGCGGAGAGCTTCCATTCGACGACGACGATGACAGTGTCACGAAAGTACGGATTCTGAAGGAGGACCCGCAATATCCGGACCACATGCCAGAGGGTCCGAAGGAGTTGATCAAGAAGCTACTCTCAAAGCGACCCCTGTTACGGCCAAGTCTGGGTGATGTGTTGAAAGACCCGTGGTTGGTGGAACACGCGCCGCATCAGCAAGAGATCTTGAAGTTGCAGCAACCACCGCCGTTTTCGACACAGCTTGAGAAAGATGTGCTGCAGCGCATGCGGAGTGCAGGCGTTGACATAGACCTGGTCATCGAAAACGTCTTATCTCAGCGCTGCGATTCTCTGGCCGGATGGTGGGCTCTGCTCCTCGAGAAGGAGGTGCGCAAGGAAAGGAGGAGAGAACGCAAGCGCAAGGAACGTGAAGCTGAAGCCAAATCGATTCGTAGGCTAAGTGCTGCCAGCGGCAGGCTGCTGGCGCAGAGTGCCTTTCTTGGCGAGATTCATGAAGGGGAAGAGAACCCACCACAGGAGTCACCTCGATCGAGAGGACGTCGCAAGGAGCGTGCTCATGGCAGCACGTTGCTGACCCCTGATCTACCCAAGGTGACCGAGACGAAATCGCTCACTCCAGAAGGCGAAAAATCCAGGCCGCACACTGCTTCAGACAACAGCAGATCACGGAGTAGGCCTCGCCCGCCCCCCAAAGACTTCAGTGGCGTAGCCCGCTCGCGAAGGACGGCTTCTAGGGGAAGTCAGAGTATGCTGCGAGTCGTGACTAACAATCCGGACTTGCTCAGCCCATCATACGTTCCCCCAACGCAGCGCAAGAACAAGCTTTATCCTGCGCCCTTGAGACAGCAACTCGCTTGGGTCAAGCACCTTTTCAAGGGCGAGGCATTCAAGCGATCCAAATCTCCCAATGAGGCCGATAAGACCAGCTCGTCGAACGGCAAGATCGCGCCGATTGGTAAGACCTCTCAGGAGAAAGGCGATTTGCGCGAATTGCATCGCGTTGCTACAGGGCCAGCGACTGCTCGACGCAAGAGCATTGGGCATAATCGACCAGAATTACGGAACAGCCAGTCATATCCAACGCGACCTCGAATTAACACTACTTCCTCCACTGGCAGTGGTACCAGTGCACGAGGCCCTCGTACGAGCTTGAGCCCCCACACGTTGACGCCGCACTCGTCCTATCGCAGGTCTTCCGCTGGCCTTCGAGGTCGCAAGTCAACATCGTCGTCGGTCTCGTCAATACGCAGCACATACAAAGGCAAACATCAGCATAGTCACTCCAAAGCATCAAGCACATCAAGTGCTTCGGTCGCCTCGCCTTCCGGACTATCGTCAGCATCTGGATCACGAATGGGTAGGTCACCTCACAGTTCCGTGAAAATGCTGCCTTCTACGCCAACGGCAAGCATTCCTTCTGGTATGCGCTTCTCTCGACGGCCTCCACCCTCGAACATAGGATCTCTCCCCGCCTTTCAAGCAGAAGGGAGAGGGAGCATTTTCGGAGCGAACCCAGCTCCCTCGTCCCCCGGCCTCCCCAAATTCGCAAGACGCAAACGTTCCGTCTTCAAAGGGCCTATGCATAATAACGGCTCACCAAGTGGCTTCAATCGAACGCCTTCTGGTGGAAGTCGTTCGGCTTCCGTGCAAGGTCGCCCGAGCGGAGAAATGATGCCCGGCCTCACGGAAGAGGACGAGGAAGAAGCAGAGGTGGAAGAGGAAATGGAAGAGTATGAGGAAGATCAATTCGGACCTGAACTGGCTGGCGTCGTCTCGAATGATGAGGCTACTACGAACGCAGATGGCGTGGAACCTGTCAGTCCTTTGAGTCCCATTCCAGGCGAGGAAGAGAACCCACTCAACGCCGCTGTGGAGGTTCTCGCGGCAGGAAGTGGACAGCCGCTCACTGCTGAAGCGTTGGCCAAATTGAGCGAAGAGGAAGCTGCACTCGAAGAGAAGGCGAGTAAGAAGAGCGTTGACTCGAACGCGGTGAAGGAAGCAGCAGTCTGAGTGGATTGCAGTCGTGGATAATGTTTAGGGTGGACGATCCGTTGTGCTTCTCATGTTCGTTTCAGCGAGCGATTGCAATCCCGATCAACTATGGTATCGGAAGGCTTCTTTCCCTTTTCGACTCGATTGAAGAAGCGCCTGAAGAAGCAAGGCCAGATGGGGGAGGACATTCTTTTTCTTCCCACTACTACCATCATTTCTTACCTTTTTTTTTCTTTCTTTTTTTGGCTGCAAGCTGAGATGAAAGGATTTTTGTGGCTTATACAGATACCCCCCCGAGTTTGTTGTCATTCTTGTTGTCGTTGGTGTTGTAGCAGCAGCAGCAGCAGCAGTTGTAGTAGTAGTAGTAGCATGAGCGAAAAATAAAAATTTGGTAGACCGGAGAGGAAGATAAGGTAGTACATTATTCACTTTTTGTTACTGCCTGAGGCTGATGAGAACTTTCATGACATCCTCTCTCTCTCTCTCTCTCCTTTATGTTCCTGCTACTAAGGTAGTTAACTCTAGCTAGTGAGGCTCATCACCATATGATCTTCATTCGACTTGCTGATGGTGGTGTCGACGGCGGTAGATGAGGCTCAATAGAAATACAAGGTTTACCGACAATATCACCGATAGTGACCCCCGGGTGCTCTCCTCCTCCTCTTGCTCTTGCTCTTCCTCCTCCTAGACTAAGCGTCAATTACCTCCTAATAGGAAGTAATGCGGAAGTTACCTGGTAAATCTTCACAGCCGGGGGGAGGGGGGGGGGCTCGTTTTTCATTTATTATTATTTTACATCGACATTTAATTACGAGTCGCATCCAACAAACACGTGCTATTTTGCTTGGATACTTTGTTCGTTTTTTTTTTGTCAGCATACACTAGGTACTCTACAAGCGATTCATGGGTAGGACGGAACATTTGTGTGCTAGCTAGCTTTTATGCACATGTGCACTCTCGAGACGAGACGAGATGAGAGGCTGGAGGACGCATATATAACAACAGATGTGTGTGTGTGTTGCAGAATAGGAGGTAGGGGGTTGAGAGTAGGAGGAACTAATAATGGAACGTTTCGTCGTGGGTTGGTAGGTAGATGTAGATATGCTGGTTTGGTTTGGGTTGGAGAATAAGCTCGATTGAATCTTTCTTTCTTTCTTCTTCTGCTTCTTTCTTCTTCTTCTTCTTGTTTCCCCGTGAACAGGTTGTTGATTAACGTGCACGTGCGAGGCCTTTTCAGTAAGCGGTTATTTATGGCTACCTCTTTCTTAATAATAGGTTCGTCGTCAAGCACTTCAAGCTTTTCTTATGAAGTCTATACTCGATCTATCGGCTTCGGCTACTCGGCTCCTATTTGCTAGCGCGATCTAGCTAGCTTGACTTTCCGATTTGGGAGACAGCAACCACGATATCTTCTACCTCCTAGCAACAACGAGCACTTCGATATTTGATGTCAACACAGTGGGGGCAAGTTCATCAGATATTTCGATTTCCCGCTTGCTATTAGGAGGTACTATTCTGACCTGGCGCTGTTTCTAGGACTTCTCATCTCTCTCTACCTCTCTCTCTCTGCCTCTCAAGTCTCAAGAAATTCTACACTTCGCGGATGAGCACGGATTGTACGCTACGGCAATGCGATCTACGATCGAAGCGTTTTAGATGAACTCCCACGGTATATTCATCAATACGTAATTCAACGAGCCACACAACGTCACCAGCCGCTTTGGCTTGGATGAGAAGTGCGAACGAATAGCCAGAACCAGAGAGGTGGGTGGTGCACGACTCTTGTCTCAAACGGCTGCGACGACCAAAGCATATGTCCTTTTAGGCCAGGCTTATGCTTCTCAAACAACCCAGCGTCAGCCCTGACATCATGCAGAAAAAGGAGAGTCGTCGAACCGTGCCGTGATGGAAAAAGTAAAAAGAAGTACGTAGGTACTGTATATAATAGCTCAAAGACTCCTAATCTACTCTCCACAGCTTCTTTCTACTTTTTCCAAGAATTCACACAAAAACACCACTACAACCAACAACCAACACCCAAATCACAAAACATGCAATTCAAGCAACTCATCCTCCTCACGGCCCCATTCGCCCTCGTCGAGGCCCAAATCGCCGGAGCAATCACTTCCGCAGTCGGAGGAGATCTCACTTCCGCAGTCGGCGGCGTAGCCTCCTCTGCCATTTCCGGCGTCACCGGTGCCGCCAGCAGCGTCACCTCTGGAGCCGAAGGAGCCGAGTCCAGCGCTACATCAGGTGCCGAATCTGCCATGTCGACTGCTAGCGAGTCGGCTAGCGATGCTGCGTAAGATATAACCTTTCCCCCTTTTTTCCATCCATCACAAACAAAGAGACTTTCGTAACTAACCTCTCTCTCTTTTCTCTTCGAATAGTTCCTCCCTCTCATCCAGCGCCAGCAGCGCAGAAAGTAGCGCCAGCAGCGCAGAAAGCAGCGCAACCTCCAGCGCCAGAAGTGCCGAGAGCTCAGCTACTTCAGGAGGAGTTGGAGGTATCGTGGGCAGCGCCACCTCGCGTCTAGGCGGTGCAGCGAGCAGTGCGACTTCAGACGGAGCAGCATATGAGACGCAGGCTCCAAAGATTGCTGCCGGTTTGTTGGCTATGGGTATGGGTGCTGTTGCTTTGTTGTAAAAAAGTATTTTGAAGGGGTGGGGAGGAGATATATATGTGGATTTGGAATTTGTATGTGGGGGAAAAAGCGGATGGACAGAACGCTTTGTGAATATGAAGAAGATGGAATTGGAGGATGGAGAGAGAGGTAATCGGATAGCCAACAGAGAGAGAGAGAGAGAGAGAGAGAGGCTTTATGTACACATAACGAGTTAATGCACATACGATGCGAAAATGACGAGGAACAGTAGTCAAGACAGGGGTAATGCTTCCTACTTCCATTCATTCACAATCTTCAGGATATCATTTTCATTATCCATTATGCATTATGTTCATCCTAATCTTGTCCAGGAGAAGAATGATTAGTCCAGTTCCCTGGACAAGACATGGGTATCATCTCGCTCCGCAATTCGCCATGTTAAAAACAAAAACAAAAGAAGCCGCCCCCACCACGCTCGACGCACTCATTTCATTGACGCATTCATCATTCCGACTTCGTACCGAGAAGACCATCATGTATTCTTGACACCACCATTACCAGTCTCAAGCAAGTTCGCCCTTCTTGTACCTGCCTCCAATCTCGCCGGGTCGGACAAGGCCCGTCTTCGCAGGTCAGATATCCTCTCTCGAATGCCCAGCATGATCATGCCGCCCGGCAAGAGCTTGAAGGGAGCAATCGAAGAAGTCGTCTCGCATCCCACCAAAATATCAGCAGCACCGTCCATGCTTCTGCAATGTGCTTTCGATCGCTCTTTGAGTGATTTTGCACGACGAATGGCGCGCTCGGGCACTTCGCATGGTCCGTATCTGCCACTCCTGTTAGTAGCCATCACTTCCGCCCCGAGAAAACATGGCACCGCGCCAGTAAGAGGAACGAAGTGCTACTTCTTCACGAAGCCCTCAATGGCATCTGACGCTCGACTCTTGGGCCGTCCACTGCTGTTTCGATGTAGAAGCTTGTCTCGATCCCGGGATAGACTAGCACTAGGCGATGCCCCCATAGCAGCAGTTGGCAGAGGCATGAGATTATCGCCATTGGCTTCCATGCCTGCGCTTGATTCAGTCTTGCCCAAGCGTTGCTCTTTCTTTAGCTCGAGGTACATTCTGGCGTGGTCGGAGAGTGGAAACGGCGAAGGCTCTGATGGAATGTCGGCGCCATTTTGCAGAAGGACCTCTGCCAAAGGGAACGGCTTTCGAGGCAGAGGACTTGAGGGACGTGGAGGTGCGGTGACCGAAGAACCAGAAGTGGCTCTGATGCTGGACGTGTAACCGCTAGCAGGAGCCGCGGGGTCCGCAGCTGCTAGAGCCAAATAGACAGCGTGTGTTGCTCGCACTCGATCATGAGCGTTGGGATTAGCTCGCAGTGCCAGGGCGTGAAGAACACTCTGGATATCATTCTTCTTAATACTGGTCAAGAGGTATTCGTCCGGCGACATTGGCGCTGCTGGAGTTTGCACGTACGTGCGGTCGCTGTATTTTGCGGTGATGAAGTGCAGTCTCTGGTCTCTCGTCGAGTGCGGCGAAGGTTTCAGGAAGCGATCCAGTTTGGCTTCCCAGATCATGTTGCTAACACGATTCCCAATGAGAAGCAAGACCTCGACGATGTCATGTGTGGCAAAAGATGTGTCCAGCGTCAAGCCACGCACCTTGGAGATGTGTGTGCCTAGGGAGCGATGTATCCCGCTGCATTCGATACACAGCAATATGCCCAGGTTGATAGAGCACCAATCCACCTTTGCGTCGGATCCGCAATCAGCGCAGACTCGATTGCCCTCATCAGCATTCTTGATACGCTGAAGAAGCGCAGATGGCTCCGGCTCCGAGTCGACTCGCTTGTAGGCAGGCTTGTCGCCAGTGGTAGCATGCCTGCTCACGGCGCCAGAGGCAGAGTGCCGATTGGGATTCGAAACTTGCCTGTGACCTGAGAACGATGAGCTCTTGCCGGTCAGGACTGCAGCGATGTCCTTGCGATGGGAGTTGACAGCTGGCGATGGAGATGCAGGGAGCGGCTGATTCTTATTCTCGAACGCGCTCTGCAATGCGTTATTGATGGCCCCAATCCATGCACGCAAATCATCCTCCGACGGCGCTTGGTAGACACGCGTGAATTGCGGCGTAATGACCTCGAAGCAAAAGCGTCGATCGGCGTTGCGTGCTTCTCGCACTGAAGCCATTCGAAGATCGATGGGCTCCATGTGCAGGTCAAGCTTGTCTTTCCAGTTCACATATTCCGAGAGCTTTCCTTGATCAAGTACAATCCAGAATTTGTGCCAACCAGGTTTGGTGATGCCTTTAGGGTCGACATGACTACCAGGTCTGCTCAGCGCCCATAACAGGCCTTCCTTTCGCATTGCCCCGCCGTTCGCCGTGGCACCCGAATTATCCTCCAGATCGCGTATCCCCTTGAATTTGCTGGCCGGACTCGCGGCAGTAGTCGACGTGGAGCTTGCAGGTGTGCTCAGCAGACCATTGCTGGTTGGCTGCTGTGCAGCGAGGCCACCCGCGCTTGGAGGTGATTGTGAAAGTATCGCGCTGCCACTGAGGCTTGTGGATCTCGTCGGATGAAGGTCGCCGGGTCGAAGTGAGTCTCGGTTTGCTGTAGAATGAGTCAAGCCACCGGTCGGCGCAACGTTGCCATCCTCGCTCGTCAACTTGGTGCTCGTCTCCAGCGCGCGACGCTTCTCTTCTCGTTCCTGGCGCAACAGCTTGAAGTCTTGGTCTGCCATCCTGACCTCTGCGACCAATGCATCGAGCTGAGGAACCATCTCTTCGACCTTCTTGGCTGTCGTGAGATAGCTCTTTGCCTGTGCGTCGGCGTACTTGGTCAGATGCGATAGAACTTCTTGATCTTTTCGCCCGCCGTGCAAATCGTGCATGAAACTGGAGTAGTCGAAGCGCTTGAGCTCGAACGTCCTTCGCTTGGACTGGTATTTTTCGTCACTTCGGACAACCTTCTTCTCCTTGAGCGATTCTGTCCTCTGGCCAAGGTATTTGCCCACGAAGGCATAGTAGTCCTTGCTCTCTTCCTCGAACTCCCGCTTCTTGCTGTCTGCCTGCTTGATCTCGAAGTTGTACAACTTACTCACGGGCTCTATAATGAGCTTCTGCAAGTTGACGGTATTCTGTTTCTCGTAATGTAATATCTCCTTCGCAATCTTCTCGAAGTAATGATCCAATGCCGGTTGGACCGCATTGGCATTCGACGTGGCTGCATCTCGCAACGCGTTGGTGAAGTCTGCAACAGCTTGATTGCACGCCTGCTGAGCAGACTCGGCGGCTTCGGCGGTCTTCAGCACCTTCTTCATGCGTGTTCTCATATTACTAGTCTTTTGCTCGAGTGACCGCATCGTTGCTCGGAAGAGCGGCCCATCTTCGTTAAGAGACGGATCTTCTCCCGGCTTGCATGTCGCTACGTCCACTTTGACCAAGCCTGCCATAGACTGCGCCGTCAGAGTGGGTATCAGACCCAGACCGTTCTCCGGGATGGGCTCGAACGTCGGCGATTGAGGCATGTCTTTGTTTTTGTGGTCTTGATAGTTGCTCTCGCCCTCGGAATCACTCACGTTACTGACCCTCGACTCGATCGATTGAGTAGACGGTACTCGCAGCCTCGCAGGCATGTTGGGCAAGTCGACGTTGAGCATGGGCGATCGTGGAGATGCACTTAGAATGCGCTGAGTGTTCTGTACCCAGAAGCTGAAGCTCGCGAGTGTCTCCAGCTTGTGCGAGCGCTGATTGTATTCCACAAAACTGCAACTATTGCGCCAACCACCTCCTCGATCCTCTGACTGCTTCGGTGGCCGCCACTTCCAGCTCCAGCCGAACTGCACGCTGGCATTCCCCGCCGTTGAAAAGTCTCCGACAAGCTGGACATTCGCGTTCTTGTGCAGATTCGGGTCCGTATGGAACTCGCGCACGACCAGGTGGTCGACCTCTTTGGGTGTTGATGCGAAGACATAGGTGAGCCCTGATATTGTAGTATCGAATGTCGTTGCGGTTGGCGATGTGCTATTCGAATTCGCCGCGGACTGCCCTTGCTGTCGCAGGATGAATAGGAAATGGAAGTTGAGCTCGTCCGTGTTCGAGAGACGGATCAAGAATGCGGGCATGCCAGTAAGCAGGCTCTCGGGATCTTGGACATATTTGAGTGGACTGTCGTCGCCTGTGTCCTTTGAGGCACTGAATCGCGTTGCGGGATAGGCGTTGGGGGCCACTCGGAGCAATGTCTGGCCGCGCGAATTGGTGACGATGATACTAGCAATGGAGAAGCGCGCCTGGTCGCTCAGACAGATTGACGCTCCATCGTCTGGTCTGCTCGAGACGATGCCCATGGTAATCAGTCAGTCATCCGGCGGGCGATCGCCGCGTCCCTCATGCGGCTCGTGTGCAGAATCGCGACAAGGCCGATGTGATCGGAGGTAAATGCTCGGCGGAGGATGTACTCGCAGTGGCAATGGGATGGTGGAATAGCGGCGGGTAATGTATGTGTGCAGCAGGTCGAGGAGCGGCGAGGTGGATTGGAATGGGTCAGGTGGAGGATGTTGGTTGTGTTTGTTGTTGTTATTGTTGTGGTAGTAGTGGTAGTGGTAGTCTTGATCCTGGTGCAGATGAGCTGCCGCACTACTGGTCGCTTCAAGTCATGCAGGTCAAGGTCGCGCGTCAAGGGTCATGCAGGATTCTGCCACGATAGGAAAGGGCGAGGGGCTAGTCTACCTGTAGGACAAAGTGTGTGGCACTGGACGTGTGGAGAGACTCGGAGTGAGGGGAGGGGATGGGATGGGATGGGATAGAAAAAGGGGATGCGGCTGTTGGGCAGAGAGTGCGAAAATGAGATTAATCTATTGCAACACAACCTTTTCTCCTCTCCCTCTCCCTCTCCCTCTCCCTCTTCTCCTGCTCGTGTGACTCTTCAGTCTCTGGACGCGTCTTCGGTGTTCACATACAACCACGAGACAGCCGCGGTGCCCGTGCAGTGTCTGCATGGCCGACACGCGGATGGATCCATACCGTAACCACGTTCGCTCATCTAATTTCAGCCAGGCCCACCTCCTCTCGGCTGAGAATGATGAAGATCGCGTGCAACCATGTCTCCCAACCTGCGCATCATCCTCAGAACAGCCATCACGGTTTCATCTTCACGTGCAGCACTCTCCTTTGCTTGCGATGCTACGCGAAGGCTAAGAATGCGCACACTGTAAAGGACCCTGAGTCCGAGATACAGCATGTTTCATAGTCGCCGCGGACAGTACTCTTAGCAATGCTGTCTACACGACCATCCAGGCGAAGGCAGCCCGTTCGGCGACCAAGACACCAGCAAATAAGAGCTACTCTCACGAGGAGTGATTCGTTCCCAAGTCAGCATTCTTGCGGACGCCTCCCAGAGTCTCCCTTCTATGAAAACGAGCTCTGCAGAAATGTAACCTATAGATCCGCTCCCTGTGCACACGACAGCAACGAAGTCACAATCGTGGGAGAGTCTTGTATGGACACTCTCACTCAACCCCTCTTCCACATGGTCGAGGTAGGCGATTCGTAAAGATGGTTAATCAGCGGATAGCAAGGACCAGGATTTCTATGCTGATGTCTTGTCCATCAAGACTCGGGTGTGAGAGAAGGTGTACGCCTTGCAATAGCGGATCGCCGTGTAATACTGTGGAAAGTGAACTACTTATCTACCCCACTACTCGACTGATCTCTATTATTGGGTGTTTGCATGATGGCGACATCGATATTTGTTCTTCCAAAGCTCGTGGTGGAGTGACGTTGGACAGATAGACAATGTTGGCACATACAGGTACCTGTATAATGGTACAAATGAGCGGCGGCATTTAGAGGTTGTTCCACCTTTGCCTGCCTCAAGCTATCATAATGGTGCTTATCATCGGTGAGACACGGCCCTACTCGAGCTGGGTAGAAGTATCGGACCGAAGGCTTTTACTCGATAGCTAGAGAGGCTGTTCGTTTGGTGAAGTGGAAATGTTGCCTAATTGCATGTGAAGCAACTCTCGGCATTTGATATCCCGCCTGTCGCCAAAAAGCTTCCACTCAGCTGCATCGACATCTTCATTCCAGCTGAGAACCTCGATCGCAAAGCACGCAACTGTCGCCCACCATGCCGGCCAAAGGTACTGCGCCGTTCGCGACCTTCCTGATCATCGGACGTATGTTCTGCCTACCCTGTTCGACGTGCGACGCGTACTAATAGACATCTTCAGCGACCTGCTTCTTCCTCGGCGTCCTTTTCGCTCTTTTTCCCTACGACTACAATGTCCTCTGGTCCACACCGCCCACGATTGACCCCGCCGTGAACCCGCGAGAGATCTACTTCCAGCTTCAAGAGAACCACTTGAAGTTCCTCCACGCCTCTCCGCCTCTCATCTCCCGCATCCTTCACATTGTGATTGGGACTGGCCTCCTTGGTTTCCTGATCAAGCTCTTCAAGCCGACCGAGGCCAATCTTCTCTTCGATGGCGCTAGCTTGGTGCTCTACATGTGCGGCATCACTGTCTACATTGCCAATATTGTCAAGGGACTCCGCACTGTCACTGCAGGCGCATACGGGACGAAGGTATTGGATGAAGCGGCGGGTGAGTCGCTCGTCGACAAGGCCTTGGAGAACCGAGAGGGAGACTACATTGGAAGAGAAGACAGTCTGAGGGTCTTGGCAGCCAGTGATACAATTCTGGCGTTGGTGTTGGTGGGCGTGCTGGTTCTGCAGGCTGGGCAGTGGTACGCGCAGAGGAAGGAGCAGGAAGAGATGGAAATGATGGATGCTAAGAGGGACGAGAAGATCGCTGCGAAGGCGGAGAAGAAGGCGGAGGGAAAGAAGCAGAAGTAGGACTCGGATGCTTTTGAGATTCTGCGCTCCTCGTCTGGCCTTTGTGCAGTCACTACTTTCAAAACCCCATATGGCTCTGAGGATGAAGAAGAAGAGATCTCTTGGGTGAACGACAAATGAAGTCCGAGAGAGCCTATGCTTTTGGGAAGAAGCGCAAATACGACCTATGAAAATGGGAACCAGGACGAGGATTCGAATTCACAAGGTCTTTCCAGATCATTACCATGTGGTTACTTCCATGAGCTGACGGAGAACCGAAAAACAAATGCGCGTAATATAAAAAGTGCGCAAACCTGCTTCGCCAACTCATAAGAGCACTCTGCTTTGGCAAATACTGCCATCTATCTCCAAGCTTCTCACCAAATCTCGTAGCATTACATTGCGCACTGCATTCGACGTTGCCCGTATGATAGTATGCTTGGTCCAATACCACTTTACATCCTGCACACCTTCTTCCTGAACATCTTCGTTCGAAGAGACCTTCTCGCCCACGACTTGATGATGACGGTAGGAAAAGCTGAGGGACAGGCGCAACACAGCGATGGGATCTGCCAATACGATGAATATGGACAGCGTCATCAAACTTGTGAGCTTCGTCCTCCCTGAACTTCTCCACCAATTTCGCTTCATGACTCTTCGTAGCAGCACAGGAGGTAGTTCTACACAAAAGTAGCCAGTGGCGCAGCATTCAGAAATGATTTGTTGTGGTTCTGGGGAGTCTGGCTGACTAGAAGGAAGCCATTTGCTCGTACCTGGTACCACGTAGTTATTGAAAATTTGTCTTTAATTTGTGCCGCAGTAATCGCGTGAGGATTGCGGTACTAGAAGACATCCGTGTCATCTAGCTCTAAGGTACCTGATCATAGATGTTCTCAAGTGGCCCGGCCAAAAGATGTCCCAGTCGCTCTCGTGGTGAGGGTGCATAGCCTCTTCAAACGCAATTGTACACTTCCCGGGACGTCTTCGCGCGTGGTCACAGAAGGCTTTGGGCAGCAGTTCCATCTGCGCTCGAATGTTGATGCCAAACACCACGTCGTCCTCCCAGTTCAGAGCTGTTTCGTATCGCCAGCGGTGCGGCGACCGTTTCAAGAAGTGCGAAATGGCTCATTAAATGCACGAGCATGACGGTAACCCTCCGGCGGCTTGCTACTCACCAGGGCTCGTATTTCGTCGTCAGATGGTGCTTCAATGTTGTATGGGAAATTGTGGCTCGTCAATTGTGAAACAGCTCGATCGACACTGGCACACGTGGCTGAGGAGCTTCGAGCCACATCATGGGTTAATCACGCTTCGACTTGGCAGGAATCACAACTCACTCGTGCAACACGCCTCCACTACCTCTCCAGCAACAAACACCCTTCTTTTCTCACAACCTCTCTCTCGCGACCCACCGAAGTCCCACCCATCCACCGCTATCCCGCTGAGCTAGCAGACTGCCACCATGGCCACTGAGGTATGTACCACTTCCAGCTACCTGGTTGGCGATGGGAGGAGCTGGTCTTGCGCAACGTTCGCAGACCCTCAACAAAACACCTCAACACGCCGCGACGCTGCCGTCGACAGACTGCTGACTTGCGATTCTGTAGCGCGAGAGGTATATACCTGACTTTCCAGAGGTCGCGTCTGCATCCGAGCAGCTCACTGACGTCTGACACAGCAAGACGTTCCTCGCACGACTGTGCGAGCAGGCAGAGCGCTACGATGGTACGTCATGAGCTGGCGCGGGAGACATTCAAACGGATGCTAATCTGAAGCGCAGAGATGGTCGGATACATGAAGGTATGCCAGACGAAGCTCGCATAGGTGTGCGTCGAATGACCCAGGCTGACTCTTTCTATAGGAAGTTGCAAAGGTACACCCTCCTGATAAGCCTCCCGTGCGGAGAGCAACCTTCCTGCGGCTGCGGCAGCCATCGCGCCCCTTTCACCACGACGACCTCGCACTGACACTGACCCGTGATGCAGCTCGGCGGTGAGCTTACCGTCGACGAGCGCAACCTCCTTTCCGTGGCCTACAAGAACGTGGTCGGCACGCGCCGCGCGTCCTGGAGAATCATCTCGAGCATCGAGCAGAAGGAGGAGGCCAAAGGCACAGACAAGCACGTTGGCATCATCCGCGATTACCGTCAGAAGATCGAGACCGAGCTCGAGAAGGTCTGCCAAGATGTTCTCGATGTGCTTGACGACAGCCTCATCCCAAAGGCCGAGACCGGCGAGAGCAAAGTCTTCTACCACAAGATGTGAGTCTCTTGCGAATGCGGACGTGCTACTTTTGGCGACATTGAGTGGAAAGCTTACGAAAGGACAACAGGAAAGGTGACTACCACCGCTACCTCGCCGAGTTCGCCTCTGGCGAGAAGCGCAAGACAGCTGCCACTGCCGCGCACGAGGCTTACAAGGTATGTCATCGCGATGCAACACCCGCTACATCTACTAGAAACTGCGATTGACAAGTGATACAGAACGCCACGGACGTCGCTCAGACGGAGCTCACCCCAACTCACCCTATCCGCTTGGGTCTGGCGCTGAACTTTTCAGTCTTCTACTACGAGATCCTGAACTCTCCAGATCGTGCCTGCCACCTCGCCAAACAGGCATTCGACGATGCCATCGCCGAGCTCGACTCGCTTTCCGAGGAGTCCTACCGCGACAGCACCCTCATCATGCAGCTCCTGCGTGACAACCTTACCCTCTGGACATCATCAGATGGCGGCGAGCCAGAGGCTGCCGCTGCCGCTGGCGAGACCAAGGCTGAGGAGAAAGCTCCAGAGCCAGCTGCAGAGCCTCCGACTGAGGAGGAGCCAAAGCCAGCTGCTTAAGTGTTGTCAAGTCTTTTACCAGTCATCAGCGGCGTGCTCTTTATCAGGAGTTGGTGTGCAGGAGCGTGGACGACGGACGCATGTTTCCCATCACCACCTCGATGAGGCGGGTAATGAGAATAGCATGCAATGAATCATAACGGAGAAGAATTGCAACCCAAGACACCAGCGGAATCGGCCATGATGCCTGTGGCTCATGGATCTGAGATGTGGAAAGTGTCCAGCTTTGCTTTCCACCATCACACCACTCTTCGAACCCCTATTGCGTTTATGCGAACGATTCGGCGGCGCTCCATGTTTAGCCTGTGTTTCTTCTCGACTCTATCCAGCGACGTATGTGCTTTTTGATGATGACGATTCTTTCCCCGACGGACTGTGGCCTCATCGGCTCGACGTCAAGGATGAGTTGCTACAGAGCTGGGAATCACCCACTCTACTGACGGTCTCTACCCAAGCTAGCATACCTACGCAAGCAATATCCCAAAAAACTTTAAACAAAATGCTTGCTCTCTTCTTCCCTTTTCTCCTCCTCCTTCTCGTGCTCTGTGTATGATGTGGCCTCGGCTACGTTTTGAAGGTTTTTTTTTCTACTGATTAATCTTCCGTATCCGTACCGGACGTGGTCAACTGATGTCGTTTGGGAACACTATGTAGCTTCCTACCATCCCATACCACACTGTCCACACCATACCACGATCACACGTGGCTCAATCAACATGGATGCTTGCGCGCCGGCAATGCCGGTAACCTTCAAGGCTGATGGTTACAGAAAGTGACATTGCCGACCTGCAGCATGGGAAGGTTTACGCGAATCTGAATTCACAAGGCCGACTGGATGAGGAAGCAAGTCACGATGGGTAAATGCAGGGTGGGGCGCGGTCTAAAGGGCCTTGTGGGGGCAGTAAGATTGGGGAAAAAAATTCCTTCTCATCATCGCGGACGATTTGGTATTTAAGCTACATACATCGTCTACGATTTGACATGAAAAAATTGATGAAATGTCCGTCAGTGATTAGTCCTCCAACCGCCACTTGAATCAAGGCAGAGAAGGGTGGAGTAGACGAGGGCCTGCTAAGATCCCCTTCAAGTAAATGAAGTTCTTCTTCCACTGATTGAGATGAAGTAGCTTGGAGGCTATGTGTATGAGCCGGAAAGCAGGCAAATCGTGGTGTTTGTGCGTTTGTGTATCCCCAGGGGGTCCCTCTACGTTTGTATGACTTTGCAAGTCAATGGCCACCCGTTGACCATCATTGCAGCCTGCACGATGGCAGTGTTTGGTCATGAAAGATCATCGTCTTTGTGAAGACTGGCAAAGTGACTGCTCGTGGCAATCTCTTCTGCTCATCTTCGTCTCTTTGGGCAGTGGTCATCTGCTGTTGCAGTGTCTTCCCCGATTCTTTTGATTCATGCAAGGTACGTGCAGAGTGTCTGCATGGTGACAGTAACTTCTGCGCGCCTTAGTCTCGGTGGTCTGAGGCATTGATCATCTGCTGTGGCAGAGTCGTCTGCAATTCTTTCACTCAAGGAAATTCGTGTACGTAAGAAGTGTCTTCTTCGCATCGTGATCTCGTTGAGGTTGAGCATCGATCATCTGCCGTGGCAGAGTCGTCTGCAATTCTTTCACTCATGGAAATTCGTGCGCGTAAGAAGTGTCTTCTTCGCATCGTGATCTCGTTGAGGTTGAGCATCGATCATCTGCCGTGGCAGAGTCGTCTGCAATTATTTCACTCATGGAAATTCGTGCGCGTAAGAAGTGTCTTCTTCGCATCGTGATCTCGTTGAGGTTAAGCATCGATCATCTGCCGTGGCAGAGTCGTCTGCAATTCTTTCACTCATGGAAATTCGTGCGCGTAAGAAGTTTCTTCTTCGCATCGTGATCTCGTTGAGGTTGAGTATTGATGATCATCTGCCGTGGCAGAGTCATCTGCAACTCTTTGATTCATGGAAATTCGTGTGCGTATGAAGTGTCTGTATGATGACAGTGTCTTCAGCGCATCGTGATCTCTTTGAGGTTGAATATCGATCATCTGCTGTGGCAGAGTCGTCTGCAACTCTTCAAATTCATGGAAAGTTCTTGGAGGATTGATTGCGTGCCCAAGTGTCTGCATAATACAGCATCTTGTGCGCGTCCTCGTCTCAGAGATGTCTGGCATTGACCACGTGCCATAGGCAGAGTCGTCATGCGATTCTCGGTGTCTCTGAAGGCTGCGAAGTATCTGCACATGGGCAGTCTCTCCAGCATCGCTTCGTCTTGGGGTGAATCTGTGAGGTCAGCAGAGAAGCGCGTCAAGCCGGTCCCCAGGGTGTGCTGTGGCGGTGCATAGCTACACATGGAAGAGGATCTGGGGTGGTATAGAGAATTCGGTCATCTCAGCTGGGGGCCTCGACTGGAAAGAATTGTGGTAAAAAATCGATGGGGATGTGATGATGAGAGAAGGAAGAGAGAGGAAGAATGGAAAACAGAACGCGAATTGAGATTTTCAGGTCCTCGCGAAATTCGAACGCTAGGTCCACTTTGGCTTGGCGTGTCCACCCATCTTCAAACTCATCTTCGCGCGGTTCTTTTCTTCCCTTTCTTCTCTCTCACACACACTTTTAGAACGGATAATCAAGCATCAGATCTTTCTCAGTGGCCTGTTGTTCATATTGCCGTTCCAGATCAATTCTGAAGCGTCTTTTAGGCCTCCTCGCTGAATCCGTTGGTAACGCAGCGCACCGTAGCCTGGAGGTCACCTGCGTTTTTGCTTCACAATCTCTTTCGTTTGCCCTACGTAGCCAGGATTCGCAAGCCTCCCTTGAGCATTTGTATGCAATGACCCTAGCCTATTAGATTCATGCCCAGAGGGACATGCGGATGAACATAATGGCACGCCGATGAGATCTCATTGTCATTTTCGCTGCAGTGGCAAGCCTTGCAGAATCGTGGTCTATGTACGGCTGCGATCTGGTCTTGATGCCCCTGGACGATGAGCTGTAGCATGTTGCGTAGAGAGCGTATAGAGAAGATCATTATTCGCCGTCCGGCAGGCAAACACTGCACAAACGCCCCAAGTTGCTGGAGTATCACGACATCATTTCTACACGACATGTACTTCCACATCTCACAACTAACACCGGTCTTTGGGTATTGGAACGGAAGAAGAGCTGCATGGTGCTAGATTTGGGGCTCCAAACTGGCGTGAACCGATTCGCATTTTGTGAAGACTTTCGCTGTGATCTCTACCACTGCATAGATGCCCATGCCGATGCCATAACGCCAGGTGCTACCGCGGCACCGCGCTGGAATTGTCTTCAGATCGTGACCGCCATCGTATTCCGGCTCCGCTCCAACGTTGTTTTGCTTTGTCCTCCACGCTTATCTCAGTCTGCGGGCCTCACGCTCAGATTCGAGGAGGCAGAGGATGTCGTCCTCACGGACTGCGCGCATAATCAGTCTCTTGTCCGTAGTTCCCAGTGCGCTACAGTTCTTTCTCTTACCTGGTCCCTTGACGTTGCGGATAATGCTACGGGTGGTGTCGTCCATGAACTCGACGCGGACCTGGCAAACACCTCCACGAGAGCCTGTATTCTGTCAGATTTGTCCTTCTTCTTATTGTTCCTCTTCCCGATATTTTTCTTCTTCCTCTTCCTCTTCCTCTTCCTCTCCCTTCCTCCCGTGTCTTGGTGATTGCATACCGGTGCGGCCGAGGACCTTAATGACCTTTACGAGCTTGACTGGGACCCTGCGCACAATCAGTCAGTATTTTGTCCTCCGTCTCGCGCCTATGCATGCGACTGACTTTGCGGAATCCATCTTTGCAGTTGTATGATCGGTTTGACGGGTTGTCGGTGAGTGATTGGCGTGATCGTGATGCGAGATGGTCGGACGGCTGATCTGTTACTGGCGGTATGTGCCTTCCACTTTGAAATTCGAAGAATCACTTGGCACGGAACTTCGCACCACGGAACAACAGCCGGGCCGCTCTTCTACAACCTGAGGCATGATTTCCGCGAAAAACTTTTGTATGACTGATGTTCCACAGCACGTCAGTGGAGGACGATAGCAAACTCTGCCGCTGTCCGGCTGAAGCCCAGAGCTCGGTATTCGCTACTGTTGTGTATGTCCACGATAGGCTGTTCGACAACCAGCGTACGATAGCATTCGAGTCACCTTCCGAATGAGTCCCGCACAAACCTGTCAAGAGTCCAGCCGATACTAGTCTCACTACTACATTCCCTCCCACATACACAAGAACAAACGCTCCTCTGATCACAACGCATACCGTTTGCTCGGTCGTACTCTGTGCTCACCTCCTCGGCTTTCCTTAAGACGCTAGTTCCCAGTACATCATGGATCTCGTCAATCAGTACGTTCCGTTCCTCTTCTCCACCTTGTATCACAATGGATATACAGCACCATGTTGCACAACGACTAGGAGTACAAAGGCGATTCACTCGGTCTCTACCGACGTTGACTAACAGCCTCGCCAGCCTCAATGATCGGCTGCTCTTTGCTGTTCCGAAAAAAGGACGTTTGAACCAAGCAGTTCTCGACCTGCTGGCCGGATCCGATATCCAGTTCCACAGGCACAACAGATTGGACATTGCACTCGTCAAGAATCACCCTGTGGCACTTGTTTTCCTCCCCGCAGCAGATATCCCAACTTTCGTGGGAGAAGGCAGAGTCGATCTGGGAATCACTGGACGAGACACAGTTGCTGAGCATGAAGCTGTAACGCCTGCCACCGAAACCCATGGGATTGAAGAGATCATGGACCTGGAGTTTGGAAGATGCAAGCTTCAAGTGCAAGTCCCCGAGAAGGGTGATATCCAAACACCCGAGCAGCTTGTCGGCAGAAATGTCGTGACTAGCTTTACTGGCTTGACTGAGGAATTCTTCCGTAAACTCGAGAACAATGACTCCCAAGCCAATGGATCCACCCCTGGCGACTCCTCCGAAAAGCCTAAACTTCGCACTCACATCAAATTCGTCGGCGGCAGTGTCGAAGCAGCATGTGCCCTCGGTGTAGCAGACGGAATCGTCGATCTCGTCGAATCCGGCGAGACGATGCGTGCGGCAGGACTCAAAGCTATTGCCACAGTAGTAGAATCCACGGCAGTCCTGATCCGCTCCAAACACCCTTCGGACCCCAAACTCGTGGACATCATCGCCAACCGGATTCGCGGAGTCATCACCGCGCAAAAATATGTCTTGTGCACGTACAACGTGGAGCGGAAGAATTTGGATCGCGCTCGCAGTATCACGCCGGGCAAAAGAGCGCCAACGGTGAATTCCCTCGAGGAGGAAGGTTGGGTCGCGGTGCAGGCTATGGTGTTGAAAAAAGCTATTGCGGATGTTATGGATGAGTTGCAGTCGATTGGTGCTACGGACATTTTGGTCACGAGAATTGATAACTCGAGGACTACTTAGGATGTCTCTTGAGCTTGTGAGCGTGAGCGTGAGCGTGAAGGAGGAGCCAATATGGGGGCTTTTCACCCAGCCTTAGATTAACGACGAAAAAGAAGGGATACATGTAGATGTCTTCCATTTATTTATGTGACTACCTTGGAAAATATTGTCGACATATTCAAATACATATCTGCACCAAATCGGTCAAAGCCGATGTAACCTCTCCAAAGCTGCCAGCTACCCTACTTGTCTCTCCAATCAATCCCTACTCTCTACCCTTCTTTCTAGAAGATTCCAATTCTCTCGAAGCATACGAGACATGACATGGCAGTGGAAAGAAAGCGCATGCTTATAGGCTATCGCCAATAGCGCGCGACGTTGTGCTTCATGCTAATCATGCAGTCATGCTGAATCGACCAATACAGACTCGATTTTGAGAGGGAGAGAGGGACGTGGATATGGGACAACACATGATGGTCTCTACCATGCCATATCACGTACACACGTTTGATGACCGTGGAGTTCTGGCGAGGTGATGTTGATGTATCGGCAAGGATGAGAAAGCTTGAAGGCATGGCAAGGTCTTCCTTCGGCCCTTCGGGCGAGTGCCGACGGCAGCATTCGAACTACCGTCCTTTTTGATTACCAACACCAACACCATGAAAACTTCCGCTCTCAGCTCGGATATGCAAGCGCAGCTTCGAGGTGGTAGGTGTGCTATAATGGTCTCGGGTGCGTGGTGATCATGCTCTACTGGTAATAATGAAGAATTGATGCATCGCCGTCGACTCATTCTTGCAGGAGACGACACTCGATGTGAAATCAGGTCAGCAATGTGGTCATTGATCAAGCCTTCCAAGGGACATGGACGCCGTATTCCATAATCAATATCGACAAAAATGTAGAGTCAAATCTGCCCCTGCTGCTCCCGGCCACACTTCGTGGAGCAGGTGGTGTTACCACAGCCTGTAGATGGCAATCGAATGCCTTATACCCGACTCCCCACCCCTCTGACGCAATAGCAGCCCATTAGACGACCTCTTCCTCGTCCCCTTCTTCGAACATTCAAGTTACCTATATCAACGTCAACCCACTCACACCTCCAGCAGTACTCAATAACGTTTTCCATCACCAACTCACAAACAAACATGTCTGGAAACATTCAACCACTCATCCTCCATGCCCATGGTACTGGACCAAACCCATACAAGATTGCCGCAGCTCTGGAAATTCTGAAAGTGCCTTACGAAGTCAAACTATGGCAATTCGGTGAAGCTAAGAATGGTGTCAAAGGCCCCGACTTCCTCAAGATCAACGAAAATGGCCGTGTCCCCGCTCTCGAAGATCCGAATACGGGAGTGACCAGCTGGGAGTCTGGTGCGGTGATGAACTACATTCGCCGAGTGTACGACAAGCAGAACAAGCTGGGTCCGCGCGGAACTTCTGAGCAAGACATCGTGGATTTTGAGAAGTGGGAGTACTTTCTCGTGTCTACCTTGGGCCCCATGATGGGTAAGCGTGCTCGAACCTCTCTCGCCACGATGTTACATGCTGATTAATAAACGATTGCAGGCCAGGTGAATTGGTTCAAGCATTACAACGCTCAAAAGAACGATGATGCCTTGAAGCGGTACGAAGAGCAAGCGTATCGTTGCTTTGGCGTGCTCGATGGCCAGCTGAAGAAGCACGGTGGACCATACATTCTTCCGGGCTCGACACCTTCCGCGGTCGATCTCCATTTCTACGCTTGGGTGTATCAGCACGGTTACGCAGGTCTGAGCTTAGACTCGTACCCCAGCGTGAAGAAATGGGTGGAGCAGGTTGGAGGGTTGCCTGAGATTAAGGCGGCATATGAGAAGGTTCCCAAAGGCACGGAAGTGTAAAGTGTTTCACGACTGATATGACGTTCCACCCATAGGACATTCATTAATGAGAATGTGGACGTAGACGGCAGAAATAGCACAGTGTCGCGTGTCGTGAGCTCATCTCCTCAAACAAGCAAGCATACCACGGGAACAGATGAGTAGTTCTATGTTCACTTTCAACAGGCAGCCTCCAATCTCTTTGTAATATGAACTCGTGTTGATGATAATCATGATGCCTACCCCAGACCTTACCTACCTGGTACCTCTAGAATAAGGTAGGAGGTATGTAATCATCTTCTGGAACAAGCCGTTTCCTGTACTCATTCTGATGGACCCTGAAGAAGCACGGCCCGAGAATGGGGGATCCACTAATTCCAATCCACAAATCGATCTGACGACACCAGTGCCCAGCGATGCCCAATCAAATGACGATGCCGAGCGGCAAATCTGCTTGTGGATCCACTCAAAAACCGAACCTCGGCGGCGCCAACCACGATACGCCATCGTGCGCACGTTTTTGTTAGTCTGCCGTCGCTTCCCTCTTGTCCGTGTCCGTCTCTGCCTCTGCCTCTCGTTTGTTCCACATGCCTGTCGCTGCCGCTGTTACGTTGCGTTGCTGTTGAGTGTTGTTGTCTTGCCCCTCTCAACGCCCTGACCGTCCTTACCGACTCACTCTCTCTCACTCTGCCCCTTGGTACCAATCTGCCTTCCACTTCCCCCGCTGCCACTTCCACTACCTCCTACCTCCTAGTGGCTACTTGTATCCACACGGCCGCACTCCACTCGAACTAGAACCACCGCCACCAACGCTAAGGCCGAAAACTAATCTACACTCAAACGACCGAACACCAATTACCTGACAACTGACTAATACACCAACGTCCGCCTGCACGCCCATATCTGGAGGGGCATACCATTGTTACACCACCACAACCACCTCCAGGTACAAAGGCCATTGACACCGGTAGCACGAGCATGACGCAAACGACCTACTGTACTGCGAGGAGCGGCACCGCGACCATAACAGAGTCTTGTGAGGAGCCGACGCTCGGCGCTACTTCCGGCGCTCAATTTGACACGGAGCTCGAGCGGTCGAGGAAGAGGAGGAGGCACTCCAGTTACAATCCGCGATCATGGAGCTCTGAGCGCGACAATGTGCAAATTGTCATTGACGACTTCCTCAGCGATTTGGGAAAGAGATTGGCCATGGTGGAGGAGTATGGCCATCTCAAATTCGATGCTGGAGTCACGACCGTCTTTGACACCTTGACCGCCATTCACCAGCGATGTATGAAAGAGTATGATGGGATGCGAGAGTCGGGTCGAAGGCGGCACAAGGCCTTTGTAGACGCATTGGAGGCCCAGTACAAAGATGCATTGGCGAAGCGTGAGACACTGGAGGCGAAGGTGCAAGAAGGTGTGAATATGCTGGAAGAACACCTCGCTGCACTCGAGCAACGAGCGTATCATCTTCGTGAGAAGGGGGCCATGGCCACAGCCCACCAGATGCTCGACTCGGGAATAGCTTACATGGACGAAACGGCCATCAAAGCCAGTCATCTCATGCTCGAGGGAGCCGACGCAGCACGCAGAGCGAAAGAACACATGAAGATGAAGATCGAGGTTGCTCTCGGACATGCGCGAAAGCACGGAGTAATCACTTATGATATGCTCCCCGAACCATGGCGTGTGAATCCGTACATCTTGTCGGGCTATCGCTTTTCAGAGAACAAGCTGCAGTGCGTCACCTCCTGCTTCACACTGTCGAACGAATTTGTGAATATCTGGTCGCATGCAATCGGCCTCATCGTCGTCCTGGCGATTGCATTTTGGATATACCCTTCGACGCCGGCTTTCATTGACGCCACGGCATTCGACATTGTCATTGCAGGCGCATTTTTCTTTGCGGCGTGCAAATGCCTCGTCTGCTCGACCATGTGGCACGCCATGTCTTCCATCTCCAACCAGACACTCATGGAGCGCTTTGCGTGCGTCGACTACACCGGTATCTCCTTACTTGTCGCGGCTAGTATCATGACGACAGAATACACGGCATTCTACTGCGAACCTGTCAGCCGATGGGTGTACATGTCTTTGACATTTGCCCTGGGCATCGGAGGCATCATTCTCCCTTGGCAACCGACGTTCAACCGAGCAGACATGGCCTGGGCACGTGTGGGGTTCTACGTCTCGCTGGCACTCACGGGCTTTCTGCCTATGGCGCAGTTAACTGTCGAGCGAGGCTGGTTGGCGACGTTATACTTTTATGCGCCTATACTGAAGAGTGTCCTGGTCTACTTCTCTGGTGCCGTGTTATATGCCGCCAAGATCCCAGAGCGTTTCCTGCCTGGTTGGTTCGACTATCTCGGTGGTAGTCATAACATCTGGCACTTTGCCGTGCTGGGCGGTATCCTATTCCACTATACTGCGATGCAGTCTTTCTTTGGCGATGCTTTCCGGAGAGCGAATGCGCCCGCGGGATGCTCCGTATATTGAGTCGAGGAGATCTGCTATATGATTTTTTGATGACGAGCGTTCAAGCGAAGATGAGAGACGTCCGCATAGATGATATTGAACGTTTTTTGTGCGTATGCGTTGCATTTCCTTTTTGCATGAAGGAGTATACCTACATTTTTGACAGGCCTTCGGTCGCGATACAGGCCTTGGACTTGCTACGGCTGAGAGAGGAGGGAGAGGGAGAGTCGGAATGTATATACCTGATGGACAAGTGTCTGCGGGGGCAGACTGGAAGGGATAGACCAGGTGAGGTAGCAACGCAAGACGGTGTTGAAACCTGGGTACACGTACCTATAGTCTTTTTTTCCTTGGGTGCTTACGCATGCACCTGTGTCTGGTCGAAACGAACGCAGTCCCCACGCCCACGGTACTTGTACTGGTGGTTCCCTACATCACGCTGATGGACAGATGAATGACACGAGACTTTGAGTGGATTAATATGACTAAGGTAAGTCCGAAGCTTGGCGCCTAGAGAATGGCATCTGACATTGTGTTCACAGTGTCGATTATCAGGTACATGCATTGTCTTTCGACAATCCTCACTTCCTCACCGATTACCCGTCTTCCTCCCACGGACATGCCCGGGTCTTTTTCCTATCCAATTCACATTTCTCGGCGCAGGAATGAATGCGATAAGAGAACAAAGCCAGGAATGTTGTTGTCGCTCCTTGGGATGAAACCTACAGCATACCTATCAATGCACCTGTCCGAAAAAAGAAGAGAGAGAGATCGAGAAGAAAGAAAACCAAAAAAAAAGGAGACGGGGCACGTGAATGGTCGGACATGTGCTGGTGATTCCATATTTGAGGGAGAAGGATCCGAGGTCACGGTGTGCGATGGGCACGCGATCAATCAAATACGATGCTTCTGGCCAAGGAGATGTGCGAAAGCCCTTTCTATCCATACCTCCTAGGGATGGACAACAAGACTGGACTATTTTACTGGTATGGTCGTAAACTCGTAATGTGACAACCAAACTGACCTGGACCTGGTCAGGCTCCCGCATGGCAAGTCACATCTCTTGTCATCACATCCCGGCATCTGGGATTGCCACCAGATCGCAACCATAGCATTCCTTTCCAGCTCACATCATTCCCACCGATTCGGATCTTTATCTTTTTTTTCTCCCCCTGTGGCCGATTGCGTCTGCGTGCGTATACAGCGTTTTCCTTCCTCTCCGTCTGCACGGCTGGCTCCATCTGCGCAAGTGAATAGCCCTGACACACACCCACCACCACCATCACCATCATCCACTGAGCGCTGGAGCCCAACCTCTCTGCATACGCGACCCTCAGTGGAAGAAACCTGACAAAAAACTGATTCACACGAACAACACCATCAGACTGCGCCATTCGCGAACAGTTGACCAGAAGTTTCGTTACACCTTTTTTCCTCTTTCTTTTTTGAACCGGTGATCTCTCCATAGCAACAACGGGCATGTTGTAACATGCACATGTGTTTTTCTACTTGAAAAGGGCGGAGCCCCCCCTTCCCCCTCCAATACATTCCAGTGACTCGTTCTCGTCTTTTTACCTGTTTTCCACACTTTCGCCATGCCGTCCCCCATTGGTTTCCTGTCTACCGTCCTCGCCTGTGCTGTCTTGGCGAATTGTCTCACTCCAGCCGAATGGAGGAGACAGTCGATCTATCAGGTCATGACCGACCGGTTTGCACGAAGTGATGGGTCGACGACGGCATCGTGCGATCTGGATGAGTACTGCGGTGGCACTTGGATTGGACTCATCAATCAATTGGATTACATTCAGCAGATGGGCTTCACTGCGGTAAGAACGTCTTTCATTCTTCACTAAAACGTCTCCTCTCGGTTCTAATGTACTTTCCTGCATCAAGGTCTGGATCAGTCCCATCGTCAAGAACAAGGTCCAATCAAGCGAAGATGGCAACTCCTACCATGGCTACTGGGCGCAAGATCTCTATTCCGTCAACTCCCAATTCGGCACCGAGGAAGATCTGAAAGCGCTCTCCGACGAGCTGCACAAACGAGGCATGTATCTCATGGTCGACGTGGTGCCGAATCACATGGCATCTTTTTCCTCGCAGACGACAGTCGACTATAGCCAATTCAACCCCTTTAACAAAAAATCCTACTTCCACACGCCCTGCGAAATCGACTACGATGACATTAACTCGGTTGAATACTGCTGGATGGGCTCCAATACCGTCTCTCTCCCGGACTTGCGAACTGAAGACTCCGTCGTTGCAAACATGTGGTATCAATGGATCAGCCAAATCGTCTCGCGATACTCCATCGACGGCCTCCGCATCGACACCGCTTACGAAGTCTCTCCCAGGTTTTGGGCAGGTTTTCAAGCCGCGGCGGGAGGAATCCATGTCCTCGGCGAAGTCTGGCATGGGAATCCTAATGTCCTTTGCCCTTATCAGAATTATCTCACGGGTTTGATGAATTATGCTGCTTACTACTGGATTATCGAAACTTTTCAAGACCCGTCTTCTTCTTCTTCTTCTTCTACTACTACTTCATCTACTTCATCATCAACATCCATGACCCGCCTCGCAAACAACATCCGCTGGCTCCAATCCACCTGTCCCGACACTTCTCTCATGGGAATTTTTACCGAAAATCACGATAATCCTCGTCTACCTTCTCTCTTCACCTCCAACAACAACAACAACAACAACACTCTCACCCGCATCCAAAACGCTCTCACCTTCCAATTCCTCTCCGACGGAATCCCCATCTTATACCAAGGTCAAGAACAATTCTTCACAGGCTCCTCCGTCCCCGAAAACCGTCAAGCACTATGGTTAACAGGTTTCGAGAGAAATACCGAATTGTACCGTCATGTTCAAAAATTGAATCAGATTCGTTCTTGGGCGATTTTTCAAGCCCCAGCTTCATCGTCATCATCCTACGCCTCCTCCTCTGGAAATGATAACGAAAACGAAAACGAATCATACCTCCTCTCCCCTTCAATCCCAACACCTCTCACCGAACAAATTCTCTCTTTACGAAAAGGTCCTGTGGGGAAACAAATTGTCTGCATCCTCAATAATCTCAATAATCTCCCCATCAAATCCTCCTCCTCCGACGACGACGACGACGACGATTCCTCAACAACAACAATCACATTATCTTCCACAGCGAGCGGATTTACACCGGAAATGTCTTTGATGGAAATTTTCTCGTGCCAAATTTTCAAGACGGATAGTCGGGGGAATTTGGGAGTTACTGTTACCGCGGGGAGGGTTTTGGTGTTTTATCCTAGGGGGAAAATTGAGGGGAGTGGGGTTTGTGGATTTTGAAAGGGGAGGTTTTGGTTTTTTTTTTTGGTTTGCTTTTTTGTTGGAGGTCGGGGGATTTTTTCGATTTGTTGGTTTGGGGGCGATTGGGGGGATTGTGGATATTTTAAGGGATGGATGGGATTTATGGGGAGAGTGGGAGAGGAGGTGGGAGAGTGGGACTCTGGTGGGGCGGAGGGGAAGGGAAGGGGAGTATGATGGGATGGGGAGAGATGAGGATGGAATGGTGTATGTGTATATGATTGTACAGATGTCAATGAATATACGAGATTCACAAACGAGAAAGAGTGAAAGTTTTCTTTGGGAAAAAAAAATCATCATGTGATAAGAAGAAAACGGGGTCTGTTTCAAGACTTCTTTCAGCTCATTTCGTGAATATTCGACATCGGAATAAGCAGGTCTTGGGAACTGGAACACTTGGTTCAGCCGCAGCTTTCCTGATCATATCCTCATCTCATCGCTGCTGGCCCCATCTGACCACGCAGGACAGAATTCTTTTCAAGCCCGCGAGCGACTTATTCTCTGCTCAATAAGGTACTCTCGTCAAGGCGGACTGCGCGAACTCGTACACTGCAGTCGGAAGCAGAGCACGGTCTTTCCATCTTTTGTCATTGAAGGAGTTGTTGTTGTTGCTCACGAGAGCCTCTTCTTCTCCTGCTCCACAATCGCCGGCACCTCATCTTCCAGGCTGATTTCTCTCGGCTGCCACCCCAGTACTTTGCGCGCTCGTTCGGCTTTGCCCTGTGAATTCAATCCCCAGCTCAGAGCTTGAAAGTCTGCTAGACCCCATGCTTCATCTTTGCTGAGTTTTTGTTCTTTGAAGTCTTTTGGAATGTGACCGGCCTCTGCTGCCTTTTTCGCGATCAGCCGGGACAAATCACCCCAGACATGTCGGCCGTTTGCGACGAAGAAGTAGCCTTTTTCACCCCAGATTTCGGAGTCGAGTTTCTTTTGCACGGCAACATCGACTAAAGCGAGAAACACCTCGGATAGATCGTGGATGTGTACGTTGTCCCAGTGGGCTCTGCCTTGGCCGATGATGGGGGCATAGCCCTTTTGTAGGATGGTTTTTGTCAGCTCGTATGCCTGCCTTCCGCGTCCAGAGACTGGGCCACGTCCACGACCATAGATGGTTGGCGGGCAAACCAAAGCAGTCTTGATCACATCGCCGTGCTTTGTGCCTGCTTCAAGAACGATTTTGTCCTAGGAAAGAGGCCATGTCAATCGTGTGCACAGTGGCATATCATCATCGCGGGACGACTTACGACATTGCGATGAAAGGCCTCATCAGGAAGTGTCGTCAGTTCTTTGACACCAGAATAGTCATTGAACTCGCGTTCGGGCTCTTCACCAAAGCGTTCTTTGCTGGAGTCAAAGTAGGTCAGGATACCCGTGCCGCCAGTGTGCAGCCAAAAGCCGGGCTTGTGTGCACTGTGACCTCTCAGCAAACCCGCTGCGATTGCCTTGGCGGCGCCTTCGTGATCCGAGGCATCGGCGGCATCTACCACGACATATTAGCGGCGTGGACTTTTTGACTCCAATACAGAAAGGGCTCGAATTACGGAGCACAATATCTGCCTTGGCAGACTCCTCCTCAATGATGGCGCTGTCGTCCAAGCCGCCAATGACCACCCGAACGTCGGGATAGGCCGCTCGAACCTTGCCGGCCTTCTCTTCAGTGCGGATCAAGGCGACGTATTTGTAGTCTGGATGAGCTTTGTGGATGGCGTAGAATGCATCGCCAGCAATGTATCCCGTGATACCGGTACTGTCAACGCTGTCAGTGGTAGAACGAGTGAATGTGCCTCTGCGCAGCACTCACATGAAGAGTTGGGGAGGCATAGCTGGGCGGGCGTCTGGGCTGGTACGATGAGGTCAAAGTAGAGTTTGTGTTATAGGCAGGGTTCTTTCTATATGCCTCACTTGGACTAATTCAACAACAACATCAACATCACAGCATGTACACGTGCCTGTACCTGACTTACATTAATGCTCGGGGAACCACCAAGCCCCCCATGACGTGTCTGTGAGGTGATCGCAGATGCGCAACCACTGGAAAGTGGAGACATCACAGATCACTCGTTACGTACGCACCAATCAGCGCGCATGATCGCTACTCTTCTCATCCCTTTCTCGCTCCTTCATCGTCCCCGACTCATTCATCTACTGTACCTCGGGAACGCTTCAGAGTGGATGACGAAGAAGCATTCTCCATGAGTTTTGAGAAGAAGAAGAAGAGAAGGAGAGATCTCTAATGCACTCTGGAGTGACTGCAGGGGACATGGCGGAGTTGAGGACAAGGAATAAGCCTACCTGGATTCAAGAGCCACGCTGTTCAAGCGGCAGCACTTGACATGAAAAGACATTTGCAGTGAGACAGCGATCGAATGGTTAAACGGCAAATTCACGCAGTGGTGAAGCCTCCATTGAATTGATCTTGCTCATGCTTGGAAGGAGAGCTTCGATAGGCCATCTGTGTCTGTTTGGGTATCTACTCAAACTCTTGCTGCGCCAGTTTCCCATGCTTTTTTCATCAAGACTTTCTTCAACACCGTCTCTTGACCGACAGCGTTTACCTCACAATACCCTCGAAGCGGTTCTTGTACCACTTGACGGTCTCGTCGCGGTCGATCTTGTGCGAGGCACCGATTCTGGTCTTGGATCGGCGACGCTTGGCGACACGCTCACCTGGACGGGTCCTGCGCAAATTATCAGTACTTTGTCCTTGCCACCACCTTTCCTTCTCATCACGGTGTGTACGCACATGCAGCAGTAGAAGTCCATTCCGTAGATACCAATGGCCGGGTCGTACTTGATGCCGAGATCGATGTGCTCAGAGATACCGAAACCGAAGTTGCCAGTCTCAGAGAAGTTGCGCTTGCGGAGCTCGTATTCCTTGACCTTGAGGCCACGCTCGAGAATCTCCTCGGCCTTGGGGCCACGGACAGTAACGTGAACAGCGATCTTCTCGTTACGACGGATACCGAAGGTTCGGACAGTGTAGCGGGCCTTGCCTGTAATTCATCCCCATCAGCCTCTCTCCTTTTACCATTTTCACATCCTCTCTTGCTGAGTATAAAGGGTAGTACGCACTGTAGACTGGAGTCTGACCGCTCAACTGCTCGAGCACCTTGGCGGCACGCGTAAGTCTGTCACCAGACTCGCCGACGGAGATGTTGAGGACGAGCTTTTGGATGCGCAGCTCACGCATGGGGTTGGAGCTCTTGTCCTTGGTGCCCTCGGGCTGGTTCTGTGCTGGTGCCTGTACATCGAGGAAAAAACATGGTTGCGTTAGCAGATGCACTTCCTCTCTCGTACCGTACACCTCTTGTCGACGAACAAGTGACCATATTTTCAGGTCGGGTGCAGTCGTAGAGAGGTGCGCATTCTGGCGGGCGTACTCACCATTGTGCTAGTGAGACGGTGTTCACGTCCTGGCGATGGCTGTGTGGTTAGTATGAGCGGTGCTGTTTCGAGCGCAAAAGAAGTTCGAGGTGGGAATGCAATTAGTGTGGGTGGTCTTGGCGGCGAGGGAACGCGCTAGCGGACCCTTCCGCGTCCATAACTTCGAAGCATTCTCTCACATGCGACGCGAACGAAGACACTCCACGATCTCTACCGCGGTTGGCTTTATCACTGTCTTTTGATCGCACGCATCTTCCTTACGGAAAATATCCCTTCTCGAGCTGAAGTCGTGCTGAGGCACGCGACCCGGCCAATATGGCGTCCCAGCAGAAGCAGGGCAAGATGGTAAGTCTACCAGAAACACTCCCCAAAGGAGTCCTGCGTTGACAGAAACAGCTCGCTGATGTGATGAATAGCAAGGCTTCGTGAGTAATACCCCGACGCGACAGTCCGACGCTCTCACTCACAACTCTTCCAGATCAACTACCGAATGCGCGCAACAACAAACGATGGAAGACAGCTAGTTGGACAAATGCTCGCCTTTGACAAGGTATACACATCCTCAATATACCTAGTACGAGCAAGAGAAGCTGATTCGTCACAGCACATGAACCTCGTTCTAGCAGATTGCGAAGAGTTCCGCAAAGTGAAGAGAAAGGCAAAGCAAGGCGGCGCACCAGGCGCAACAACAAGCGGCCAAACGGTCGAAACGGAAGAAAAGCGATCTCTCGGCCTCGCCATTGTCCGCGGCGCAAACATCGTCTCCTGCTCCGTCGACGGACCTCCTCCAGCAGATCCCTCTGCTCGACTCGGACAGAGCGCACCAGGTGGAGGACCCGCTGCAGGAGTCGTGCAGGCAGGCCCCGGGCTTGCGAAACCCGCGGGCAGAGGTGCAGGTATTGGACTACAAGGACCAGCTGTGGGTGTAGGTGGACCCGGTTTCCCAGGTGCGGGTTTTGGACCTCCGGGAGGATTTCCTGGAAGAGGTGGTCCTCCTGGCTTTGGACCGCCCGCTGGCTTTCCTCCGGGTGGACCTCCAGGCTTTGCGCCGCCGGGCTTTCAGCCTCCGCCTGGTGGTAGAGGATTCCCTCCTGGGCCTGGTGGTTTTGGCAGGTAGTGAGATTGGAGGAGTACAAGGAGGAGGCGGTGTGACGATGAAGATCGAATTGCAAGAAAAGAATGGCACAGGCGAGCACGCGCGCTGCCTGAGAAAGCAAGGTGCTGGAGCCGCTCAGAACACCCCTAATTTCTGGATGTGAGCTCCAGAGAGCGGAAATCAATCGCGGCGTCAAAGTGGACAGCGCGAAGCTCATCGATTTGGTTGGCATGGCACTTTGACAATGCACCAACCAACCATTAGCGATGGCGTCGATGGCAGGCATGGTATGATATCGAAAGAAGGGAGCACAAGAATTCAAAAAGGCCAAGTCTCTGATGCTATTCCATCCTGACTCTATAACTGACTCTCATCTGCTGTTCATGCAATGCACTCATCTCTTCATGACCGTCGTTACGCAGCAGGGGAATCAGAAGCGCTCATTCGCCACAAAAACGCTCAAGATGGCAGTAAACAAGCATATCCCTCTCAAGCCCAATGCTGCGCAAGAAAAAGCCGTAGTTCCGCATAAAATGCTCCCTACGCTCAAAGCAAAAACGCCCCCAACCCTCCCAGCACAGCGAAACCCACCACATTCTTTCCCAACCCAGCAGCAGCAGGAGCCGCCCCCGAACTCGTCGGCGAGGCCGCAGTACCAGTCGCAGTCGAACTTCCTCCATTCGATGTAGTGCTAGCCCTCGTGGATGTCGTCGTCGTAGCAGCCGCAGCAGCAGCAGTAGTAGTCGTAGGCACCTCAGTCATTTCCACCAATCTGATTGTACTCCCCCCAGCCACAACTTCACCGCCACTGGCGACGGAGACTCGCACTCCGCCAACGACTGCGTCGCCGCCTCCGGCGGAAAGTGAGTGGCCTGCGATTGCGACGATGCCTAGGGAAGAAAGGTTTTGGGTTAGTGAAATTGATGTGTGTAATTTGGTGTGAGGTGGGTGTTGTTGATGTGGATGTTGGCTGTTGGATGTGTTTACCTGATACAGAAGTCAAACTGTAGATTCCGGCTCCGATACCTCCGGCGTTGAAAACTCCAGTGTAGACTTCTGGTTCGGGCGTAGTCATCATTGTGTCTGCGGATGATGTTGTGGTTGTCGTTTCTGTGGTGGTGTTGGAGGAGGAGGAGGAGGAGTAGGAGGTGTCTTGTCGCTGGAGTAGGACGGCAGCGGGCATCGCATCAGGTACTGCTACTGCTGTCGCGAGGCGGAGAAGGGCGAAGGAGAGGGCGGTGGAGAGGAGGTGCATTGTTGAATGATGTTTTGCTGGGTCTGTTATTGGTGATATCTGATGATGATGGTGATGGGGAATTAATTTGTTGTGGATGTTGGTTCAATTGTTGTTTTTGTGATGTTGGAGTGGAAGAGGAGAGAAGGAGGAGGAATGACCAACGTCGCCCCAACGGCCCAAATTTTCTGTGTGTTGTCAGTCAGAATTACGAGATTTGAAGCAAAGATGCAAGAGCAGCTGCAGGTGTGAAGGTGAAGGTAGGGTAGGGTAGGTATGGTATGGTATGGTATGTAGCCGAGGAACCAGGTCAGGTATGCAGCCTGCCATCTATCTGGATCTATCAACGGGTTTCCATTTGTTGGAACCACACACCACACTAGCCCAAATAGGGATTAAGAGGAAGCCTTTCCAACCGAAAAGTAGGTTTAATTAATGTCTGAGGTCTAACCTCTTAAGAAGAGAAAAGAGGGGGGTAGGTATCCCTAACTCTATATACATATGCTAAGGAATCAGTAGCCCCTGTTATCTTATATAACTTATATTATATAATACTAGGGTACCTATATCCTTCTATCCAAACATACCTCCCTTAGCTTAATTATATAAGAAAAGCTGAAAAACCGAGATATAGTAACCGTCTATCTTAATCTAATAATTAACTATATCTATATCCTTACCTACCTAAGCCCTAGGCTCGTCCGGAATAACTGGAATAACCCCTTTAGGAGGTTCTTTATAAAGCTATTAGCTCGTTGCTTAGTAGTCCTAATCTATTCAACGGTTAATCTTCCTACTATTGTTTCCTGTCTTACCTAGTATTAGTAGATATCAACGTATCTTAAAGCCGTATTAAGAGAGCTATACTTATGATTAGCGATGTCTACTATACGTTAGTTGTTATAGAAAACCTTAGTGCTTCTATCTATAACTCTATTTATAGTTCTATCCTTAATAGGCTCCTTAGATAGCTTATTTCTAGATAGAAATACCTTGTCAAATTCCGAGAAAAGTCGAGTCTACTAGTATCTATTACTAGCAATTAATAAGAGTGCTAATAACTCTACCTCTGCGGTCGATTTAGTAACTATCTTCTGCTTAGTTGCTTGCTAATTAATAGTACTACTATATATTATTATTAGAAAACCTTAAGAACTCTTTCTATCCGGGTTGTTACTAAATAAAGCATCTATATACAGCTCTATCTTAGGCTTGTCCCTATAGAAGTGCAACTTTATATCCCTAGTACTATAGAGGTAGGAAATTAGGTAGTTAGTAGCGTCTATATAAGCTTAACTCGGGTTCTTTAGGAATTAAGAAAGGGTAGTATATACTTTTGCTATATTAGGGCGTACTAAAACAGCTGTATAACTAATAGAACTAATCTTTATCTAATATCCTTTAATAAAGTTAGGTCTAGTAGTATTAGTAGTAGGTTCCAGGTTTCTAGTCGGAAGTAGTATATCTAGAAATCGAGTCCTCTTATAAACCCCAAATTTGATACTAATCTTTATTAGGTAGGTAGACTAGTATATAGTTAGGGTTTCCTAGTCTAGTAATTCTAGGACTTCTGTGCCTAGAAAGAAGGATAGCTCTTTCTAAGTAACCTCAAAGTTAGAAAGCAGGTACTAGTTAAATAGGATAGCTTAATCCTCCCTATCCCTCTTATAAATTAACCTAATATTATCTATATAGAATATTATAAGCAGGTAGAGATCTATATTCACTATTAGGCAGTCAATTCTAGGAACTAGCTTAAAGCTATAATCTTCTATTCTTATAATAAATAGGTTATACACTTATACTATAAGCGAGGTAACTTAGCTAATCTATAGAGTGCTTTCTTAAGGATAAAGCAGGTATCTAGACCAAATCTATACTCCTCTATTCTCTTAGGGATTAAGTAGTAAACAGTATAAGGAATAGTAGTATTTAGGAAGGCATTTACTATATCCTATTATCTAGTTTTCAACCTCCTTACAAAAGCTAGGGCAGTAATAGCCCTAAATACCTTATAACTAAGTATAGTAGTATAGGTTTTATAGGTTAATAGTAATTGAAGATCCCTACGGATACAAAGCCTAGCCTTATACCTAAGAATCTTACTACTAGTTAGGTCTGTCTTATAGGCAAATACCTATACTAAAGGTACTTTATAGCCCTTATAACTAAAGAATACCCTAAATGTCCTCTTGCCTATAAGCTTCCTAGCTTTATCGAATACTGCTTGTCTGAATTACTAATAATAGATATACCTTTCTATCTCTTTCTAGTTAGTAGGGGGTAATAGTAAACTTGTTACTTAGTAAGGTTCTTTAAGATTAGGTAGAGTATAGGCTTAGAGTAAAGCTGTAGTAGCAGAACTCAGTTTATCTAACCGTCTAATTCTATAGTCGATCTATCGTCTATAGTTGTCTATACTGTACTAATAGGTATCCTCTTCTTCTTCTACCTCCCTATCTAAGGCAGGGTAGTAATAATAAGAGGCCGAAAAAGCGGGTGTTCCCGGTAAGGCCCCCGGGGCCTAACCAACTTAATAGTTAGCAGCTATATTGTCCTCGTCTCTAGCGGGTGTTTCTAGTAGTAGTAGTATTAGGTATAATAACACTTGTTCCTATTATAGCCCTTTACCTCCCTACTGTTTACTACCTCCCTAAGGTTAGACAGCAAAAGTCGGAATATTAGTAGCTAGAAAGGGGTTATCTATACCCTTACTTATAGATTCCTTAGGCATTGAGATTAAGTTAATAACTGTCTAGTAAATAGTAGTAGGAACTAGTTCCCCTAAGGTTTGGCTATTAATATCTAGTGGATTATATCTCTTATTGTCTTTAAAGACTATATCTCTCGTCCTAATTACCTTGTTTAGGGATAGGATCCAGATCTAGAAAATATTAGTAGAGGTATACCTAATCAGATACCTAATATAAGCTCTCTCTTCTATCTTGTCTCTCTTAGTAATATCTCTGTAGAGAGCGAAGGCCTTATAACTAATAGGGTAGAGATAGCTAAGGAAGGGCTTCTTAGTAGTAACTTTCTTAAATAGAGTTATCTAATTAAGCTTAGTAGTAGGGGTCCTATTAAGAAGGTATACTACTAAATCTAGGAGCTATAGCTATAGGTTCTTTAGCAACCTACTATTAATTCTAAGAGTCCTAGATTTAGTAACAATCTCCCTTCTAGCAACCTTATTTGCTCTATTCTAGGTAGGGGTATTAGCAGTAGTAGGTAAGGTAGTAATACCTAACCTAGAGATAGCTTTTCTAGTATCCTTCCTAATAGTAGCCTCTATATCAGAGCGAACTATAATAGTTTTAGTACTAAAGGACACTTCTATCTTCTTGAAATGTCCTAGAAATTTAGTAATTGCTTGTAGCTTAGTTACTATAGGATTACTAATATAATAGCCCTCCTAGTTATAGTACTAGTAGCTATAAAACTTGAAGACTAACCTATTTAGTCTAGGGAGAGAAGGGGGTATATTAATTAAGTCCTATAAATAGATAGCTATCTTAGTATTCTCTACCTTAGGCAGTACTTCCCTATACTTGTCTTTCCTCCTCGAATTCACTACTTTAGCCTTAGCTAATATACAGGTATTACAATTAATACTATTAAGAGTCTCCTTTTCTAACTTAATTACCTAGTATCCCTTAGATATAGGTTCTAAGTACTTAATAGCCCTTATAGATAGATAGCCTAGTAAATAATACTATTGATTAACTATTGCTATTAAAGGTAGGAGTAGTTTGTAACTGGATTGTATAGTAGCAACAGATCTAGCAGGTAACGTTAAGGTAGGTAAGGTTAACTTCCCCGTATTCTTAGAGTATAGGGTATATACTAACTTTACCTCCTTAATTCTAGGGGTTCTAGATAAACTAGTAGTTCTAGTAATACTTCTTAGTATAGGCAACCGTTTAATAATCTAGTAACTATATCTGTCGTTACTATGTTTAGGGGTAAGGCATACTTAGAGCCTAGGCTCCTTATATACTTAGCTAGTAATCAACCTATTAGGCCAGTTTCTAGTATTATAGTAAATACCCTTTTTGTTAAGGATCTGTAGTAAGACCAAACTTATAAAGAATCCCGGAATAAGCCTTGCCTTAAGAAGAGTAAGCTTCCTAGTAACTCTATTACCTATATCTAGATTGATAGTAGTATCTACAATTGCCTTAGGTTAGTACCTCTTGTCCCTAGAAATTACTATATTAGAGGAGGTTAGTAACTTAAACCTAATAATCCTTACCCTTATAGATTCGTTAATAATATAAACATTAGTACTACTATCTAGAATTACTACGTTGTAGAGCCGGGTATAACTAATTAATCCAACTAATGCTTTAGGGGTTAAGGTCGATTCTAGGGTAGTAGCAGTAGTAGTGTCCTCGACATCTACGGCTATATCTAACTTGTTCTTAGTATCTTTGTCCTTCGACCCTTAAGCAGCGTTATATACTTGAACTACTTTATCTACTCTCTCTTTTAGATTCTTGTCCTCCTTAAATCTCTTCTTAATCTTCTTCTTAATATTATCTCTTAGCTTCTATACCTTAGGCCTCGGATACTCGGTATTAAGGTAATAGTATTCCTTCTATATATAGTTCCTACTATAGAGACATAGTTTGCTTAGCCTTAAAGATAAGGATCGGGTTAAGGACGAAGATAATTCGGTTACAGCGGCGGTTAAGATACTAGCTATAGTAGTTCGGTACTTGCTCTTGAATTTAGTATCTCTATTGTACTAAAAGTAGGACTGCTAGGCTCTTAGTTCTAAATAGAGAGTTATTACTTCCTTATTATTCTGCTTATTAAGTAGCCTCCCTATCCTTATAGCTATATAGTCTCTATACATTAGAGTTATAGAAGATAACTATACTTAGGTAGATTTATTATCTGCTTGTATACTAACAGTATCTCTCTTACTATACTAAGTAAACTATAGGTATATATAGTTAGAAATAGTCTTTCTATAAGGTAGAAGAGACAGGGTTTCTAACTCTTTCTTTAACAATTGAGTAGTAGTAAGGGTATTAGGCTTAGTGTATTCTAAGAGCTTCTTAAGCTTCTCTCTTAGAGTCTTGCAATTAATTATCCTATACTAGAGGTCTATAGATATAGACTGGTTAATAATTGTTAAGAGTTTCTAGTACCTTTTCTACTTCTTAGACTATACTTCCTTTAAGTACCTATAAGTATATTAAGCTAAACTGAATTGGATAGAGGTAGTAGTCTTAGTAATTACAAAGGTAAATAGTAGAGAGTCCCTAAGTTAGACTAGGTTTAATAGATCTAGCTTATTAGTACTAGGGTCGATATCCTCCTATATTCTGTAATTTCCTGCTTCAATCTTAATACGGGTAATCTAGACGTTCTAGTCCTACTAGGTACGTAGCTTAGCAATTGACGTCGTCGTTAATAAGGGTTTAGAGGAATTAGCTATAGTATCTTCGTTAAATTCGTTAAACTACTCTAGAACAGCTTAATTCCTAGGATACGAACTACTAGGTATTTCTTTAATCTCTTGAAACTTAGGACTCGGGGATCGGTCGATTGTAAGCTAATCTAATAGGCTCTAGCTTTCTTCTCTTCGTCTGGATAAGCGGGTTTAGGCCGGTATAAAGTAATAGTATACGGTTCTTAGTTGTTGTCTTAATATAGCGGATTTTAATCAATTTTAGGTAATTCTAGGTTCTAGCAATTAATTAATTCCTTTAATTAATTAAGCAGAGCTAGCCGGGCTTATAACTGTTAGAACTATATACTATACTAGCCTAAATAGGGATCAAGAGGAAGCCTTTCTAACCGAAAAGTAGGTTCAATTAATATCTAAGGTCTAACCTCTTAAGAAGAGAAAAGAGGGGGGTAGGTATCCCCAACTCTATATACATATACTAAGGAATCAGTGGCCCCTATTATCTTATATAACTTATGTCACATGATGCCAGGGCACCTATGTCCTTCTGTCCAAACACCATTTATCCTGTGGGAAACCGATAGCACGCGCATAATGAGCCTATCGACGGTCTCGACAACGGTCGGCACATGAATTTCTGCGGTATACGATACCAAAGGGAGTGAAAAGCCCCGCAGGAGGCTGGGAGACAGACATGGGGGAAATGGGGGCACCCCCGGCAGTATGTAAGTCTTCACAAACACGGGCGGCTATCGGCTGGAGCCGTGAAATGCTGTACCTACCTCCTAGGGTCATACCATCCTATCTCGTTTGTCCGCGGAGCACCTCGTCCTGACATGTCTGTCTACCAAGCGACTTCATCAAGTCTCACGAGGATGATATTCTAATGAGCAAGCATCGGAGCAATTATGGATGGGGAGCGTTCACCTGGGAGCAGACGCGTGCTGCACCGAGCCACAGACTCACTTCCCTGGCCGCACACTGATCCAAGATGGGCCCAAGATGCGAGCAAGATGGAATCAAGATGGGTACAAGAAAGGGGCAAGATGAGACCAGAATGGGATCAAAGTAGGAGCAAGATGAGAGCAAGATGAGAGCAAGATGAGAGCAAGATGGGACCAAGGCGGGAGGATCACAATAGTGCCGGGCCAGTAAGTGCGCTCGTTGACGACAGGAGTTATATGAGTGGAATATCGCCGGGGATTCTTGCAAGGGCCTCAGTTCATTATTTCCTACTCTCTATTACTAAAGAGCTGACTACGCTCGACAAGGTAGTGCCGAGTCTTGTGTAGGACAAGTATTGAACATCCTAACTAATTTGACCTTTGTTCTTATCGATATAAACGGACCCTCGACGCCGGATTCACACATTGTAGCAGAAAGAATAAAGAATGTACACACAGCTATTATCTACTCTATCTGTAAGCTCTACAGTCTCTACTTTGATCACTTTCGCCTTTACAAACACCTACGTTAATACAGATTATGGCTACCGACCCAGTATATAGTAAACATCTAGAGTGGGCCCTTAGTTTCTTCGCAGATGAAGCACGACGAGAAGAGCATAGGAAACAGGCCAAAGCGATATGGAAAAATGATATCCCAACACCGGACCAGATCAACTTCCGGACGCAGATAGAGAGCATGGAAGAAGCCAAAGCCACCGGAGCGGAGATGGCAGAGGTGTGGGAAACGCACATCAAGGACAGAGATTGGGACTCCAAATGGGCTCCGCTGCTGGCCAAGCACGTGGATGAGATGGAAGATATCGAGGTCAACGAGTTGGCTGCGTACATGCGCGTCCTGGGCGCCTACATTTACGCCATCAAAAGCTATCGCGTGACCTTGGAGAGATTGATGCAGACGTACGTGGATTTTGGACTAGACCATGTGTTCGCACCCAAAACCCATGAAAACCTCACGGCGGCGAAAGGAGGAGAAGCTGCTCACGTCGACAGTGGCCAATGGGATTACGTCGCCACAGTCTGCAATTCTCCCGAGTTCAAGGCTCGCATGAAAGAAACAATGGATGCCGGAACCCTCTCCATGTTCATTGACGAATTTGACGAGAAGAAAATCTGGGTGGCAGCAATCGACCTCGACGAGGGTTTAGGCAAATCGGTCAAATTGTGGGTGTGGCTTGCTTTTGATGAAAGAGGCAACATAGTTGATGTGAGTAGCGCACCATCCGTGAATATGCCATCAACACACGTGTACTGACCCGTTCATCAGAGACATGTTTCCAAGTGTGAACAACTGGAAGAGCCCTGGTGGAGTATGCCACGATATTGGCACACATACGGCAACGGAGAAGTCTTGCCAATGGAGTCATACCTGTCGCGGAAATGTTGGGCAGAGGACAACACGGCCTTTGTGAATCATCAGAGTTACCTGTGGAATGAGGAAGAGCATTGGGTCGAGTTTCGGATGGACTACTGTAAGTCTCATCCTTACTAGAGATGGCACAGACTCGGAGTACATGACTGACATAACATCACACCACACCCCAGGCCCATACGGCGACCTGAACGGACTCTATCACACCTACAGGCGAGAAAACGTCCCCATCCCGGAACCAATACTCTGGATGATTTTCCAAAAACTCGTCGAACAATGCCTCATCATGGAAAAAGGTTCCGTCCTCGCCAACACGTCCATCCCCGGCTGGCGCCAAATTGTCCACCGCGACATCAAGCCCGAAAACGTCTTTGTCGATGTCCCCAGCACCAACGGCTTCTTTCCCGCATATCCCACCCCCAAAATGGCCGACTTTGGCTTCGCTTTCGAAACTTCCCCGCAAGATCCCACTAACCCCGACCAATGGTCTCGCGCCGGTACACGACCCTATCTCGCTCCCGAGCAAATGGGTCTCTCTGTCATAGAAGACCCGAATGAAGCTCCCGTCGGAATCAAACTCCTCGCCCACACCAACGTAAGTTGATCTTCCCCATTTCTCATCAAAATCAATCCAACCCAACCCAACCCCCCCTCCCCCCATACCTAATTTCTCTCTCTCTCTCTCCCCTTCCTCCCTAACCTTTTCCCACTAAAAAAAAACAACAGATCTGGGGCATAGGCATGCTTCTCCTCCGCCTAACCAACGGCCCCTTCCCGCTCGACGAACAAAAAAAGCCCATACCCTTCTGGTCCCCCACCACCAACACGATGAATTTACCCGGCCACGAAACAAGCTTATGGGCCGAAACGCATTATTCGGAAAATCTCCTCGCGTTGATTCGTAAAGCGATTGTTCCTGAACCGTATTTACGACCTACGCCGCAGGCGTTGTTGCATTGGGTTGTTACCGAAATGGAGAAGGTTTCGGACGGCGTGGGTGAGTATTGTCGCGCTGCTAAGAAGGGGGCGCAGCCTGGGGGGATTGGTGAGGGGGAGTTTGGGTGGTTGGTTGGGAGGGAGAAGTATAAGATTGCTTTGGCGAGGGATGGGGGGGATGAGGGGATGTCTTTGAGGACGGCGTTGGAGGCGTTGAGGGTTTAGTTTTGTGGAGGTTTTGTGTTTGGGGGGGGGGGGGGATGTGGTATTTGAGGGTTTGATAAGTTTGTCTTGGTTTTTGTTTTTTTGAGAATTCTTATATTTTCTTTTTGTTTTTTTGGCAAATCACCGGAGAATGAATTTTCCCATTTCCCATTTCTCATTTTGCGTTTTGACTTGATGTTGATTTTTGCGACACACGCTGTGATATATATACCTATCCTCAGTTCTGATACGCGCGCCAAAAAAGTATTTGCTTTCCCCCCCAATAATCTCCTTCGCCCTTCGCACAGATATAAGGTCACTCCCTTTTCGAGTACACACACACGCACATACATGTACACTTCAAACAGAGTAAGGTACACCAAAAGTAGGTACACTCCTCCCTCCGCTCTCCCCCCTCAACCTGACCTCCCCCCTCAACCTCTCCTCAACCTCTCCTCCCCCTCCTCAAAACCTCCCACTCAACCGCAACCCACCTAAACTCCCCCCTCAACTCCTTTTTCAAAATCAAATCCCAAATCAACACCCCCTCTTTCCTCTCCACCACATGCACTTTTCTCCTCCTATTCCCCTCCCCCTCCACCTCCGAAGTACCCCCATCTCCCAACGCCAAAAAATGCACCTTCACAACCGGCGGCTGAAAAGCCAACATCTGACAATAACTTGCCGCCCCTTCCCCCAAAATCTCTTTTCTGCTTTTCGAGAGTCGGGAATAGCCTGGCGTAGCGCGGCTTGAGGGTGAAGGGTAGCCTTCCCAGGCTAGGAGATCTTTGATGAGGGTTTTGGTCATCAGGGGGTTGGAGTGGACGTGGATGGGACGGGGAGGAGGTTGGTCTGGGTGGTGGTTGGATTGGACGAAGCGGAGGGATTTGTAGGAGGTGCGGTGGTGGTGGTTGAGACCATTGTTATCTTCGTTGTTGTTGTTGTTGTTGTTGTTGTTGTTGTTGGTGTAAAAGGCGTCAAGGAGGAGAGTAGCGGTGGGACCGGGTTGGGGTTTGAGAAAAAGTTTTTGTTGGAGAATGGATGAGGTGGCGAGGATTTCGTTCCAGCGTTGGCAGACGCGGGAGACGTTGATGAGGAGGTCGTGCGGGGAGACGAGGGTGAGGATGCGTTCGGCGAGGACTTTGCCTTCGAAGGTTTCGGTGGGTGCTGGGACTTCTTCGTCTGCTGCTGGAGATGGGTTTTCCTCGTCGGCGGCGTGGAGGGGATCTTTGCGCGGCGGCGGAATGGTATTTTTCTCCTTCTTTTTCTTCTTTTTCTTCTCCTTCTTGTTGCTGTCCTTCCTTCTTTCTCTGCCCTCGAAGACAACTTCTCGTGAATCGGAGTCGCTGTTTGCTGCCTCTCCAATCTCGTCGGCCCAGCGCACACGCTTCGGAGTCCTCGACAATTGCCGGGGTGGATGAGGTGGTGGTGGAGGAGGAGGAGGAGGAGAAGAAGAAGAAGAAGACGACCGATCTGCCATTGCGTCGGCGAGGTGACTTCAGCCTGTGCAAAAGATAAGTAAGCGCGCGAGCCTGGCGCTGCCGGTAGCAAAAGAAGAAGAAGAAAAAAATCAACGTCGTCGCGAGCTTTGTGTGTTGTCAAAACTCTAAGAGAGAAGAAGTGGGCTTTGCAAACTTCACTCTGTCCATGAAGCTTGGCACAGGACTCGCACGCGACTTTCGAGACGTAAGGCGAAAAAAAGGCATTTCCCCAAAAAAGGGAAGCACACTCTTGTATCGTTGCCCACTATAGGCGCTATGGAGGGTGGGCTCGAGGGTATCTAGCTGTTGGTTCTAGTGCTTCTAGTAGTAGTAGAAGACACAAATATGTAAACATGCCAACCCAGTCGTGAATCATGCAGTGACTTGCCAATTTAACAAGGCTTTTTATCCAGCAGGGAAAACATGTGCTTTGCCTAGTTCTCGATGCCAATGTGCACATTCTTCTCACTCTCGGGAATGTGCTGCAGCTTTTTCTCGGCCTCCCACGTCGGCAGCTCGTTGACGGCACTCTCGATGATCTGCAGAGCAGACTTGATCTCCTCTTCCGTGATGACGAGCGGAGGTGCCAGACGGATGATGTTTTTGTGTGTGGGCTTGGCCTGAAACACATGTCAGCATAACATACCAAAAGAACAAGGGGATATGTCACGTACCAAAAGACCTTTCTCCTTCATGAGCAAGCACAGCTGATAAGCAGTCCTGCCGCCAGTCTTCGACTCGTCAATCACGATGGCATTGAGCAGACCCTTGCCTCTCACGAGCTGGATCATGTCGTTTCTCTTCATGATCTGGCTGATACCGTCACGGAAGACATGTCCCAATTTCTCCGCTCGCTCAGTCAGATGCTCCTCCTCGACAATCTCTAGCGCCTTGATGGCAACGGCACTCCCCAGTGGGTTACCTCCATACGTGCTGCCGTGTGTACCGGCCTCGATGGTCAACAGGATCTCCTTGGAGCCCAGCACAGCAGAAACGGGATACATGCCTCCACTGATGGCCTTACCGAGGAGGACCAAGTCTGGCTTGATACCACTCCACTCGTGGCATAATAGACGACCGGTACGTGCAATGCCCGTTTGGATTTCGTCACAGATGAGAAGTACATTATGCTTTGTGCACAGCTCGCGCACTCTTTGCAGATAGCTCTCATCGGGCACTACGATACCAGCCTCTCCCTGAATGGGCTCCACAAGAAAAGCAGCAGTCTCTTTGCCATACTTCTCCAGCACCACCTCCAGTGCATCCGCATCGCCGAAGGGAATTGGCTCGTTCGTGTCTGGGTTCACAGAGCCAATACCTGGCAGATATGGGCCGTAGTTGTCCCTGCTCTCGGGGTCTGAAGACATTGTGATTGCAGAAAATGTCCTTCCGTGGAAGTTGTCCTGTACACTAAAGACGAGTGCTTTGTCCTTGGGAATGCCCTTCACTTTGTAACCCCACTTTCTCGCTACTTTGACAGCAGTCTCGACAGCCTCCGCTCCCGTGTTCATTGGTAGCACCATCTCAAAGCCCATCATCTTGGTGACCTTTTCAGCAAACTTGGGGAAGACATCGTTGTAGAATGCTCTGCTGGAGAGCGTGAGGCGGCTGGCTTGGTCCGTGAGTGCCTGGATGAGCTTGGGGTGGCAATGCCCTTGGTTCACTGCTGAGTAGGCGGAGAGAAAGTCGAGGTAGTGTTTCTCTTCGGGATCCCACACGGAAACGCCCTTGGCCCGGGCGAAGACGATGGGCAGCGGGTGGTAGTTGTGAGCAGCATACTGCCCCTCGGAGTCAATTGCCTGCTGAGAAGAGGCGGCGTGATATGCAGACGAGCCGTTCGAAGGGGTAAAGGTGGCTGCTTTGGCGTTCAGTGTGCCGTTGGGGTGGCCGTTGCTCGTCTCGTCAATCGCGATGGGAGCCATGGTGGTGGTGGTGTTCACGTCGTGGTCAGGCTAGATTGGGGATGTAAAGATGGTAAGTAGACTCTGCTCTGGTTTAGCCACAGAGGAGAGGAACAGAACAAAGGATACCTTAGGTATACTATGTAGGTAGTAATGAACAGGACGACAAGAGAGGCGGGAATACCGTATAAATATGCTTTACGTAGGTCAGGTAGGTGGCATTCCAAGGATCCGATCGCACACTGACAATCGCCTGGCAAATAGTAAATGGCAAGTGGCCCGGCGAGAGTCTCTCTCTGCCTCTCGCTCTCTCTCTCTCGCGCGCTCTTTCATCACTATTGCCGCCGATATTCGCCTGGGCCTGCGTATAGCGATGGGGGAGGGGGCCCCGTCTTGCTTATAACTGCACTTAGGGGTCATTTGCTGTTATCATGTGCCACCTTGTCCCCGTATCGGTGCGCGCTTAGGACGCTTAGGATCGGTATTATTCTTATCATTACGTTTTGTCCCATTCGTTGTATGGTTGATCCTCGCTGCCGACACCCTTGGCATCACGTGTACAGATGTGTGGATGTCGTAGACTGGGGGAACTGTGAGCTGCGTAAACACGCCACCTGAACATCAGCCAGACACACTTACCAAAGGCGAACTTGGCAACGAAAGAAAAAGACACTCTGTAGGCAACAGCTTTTAATAATTATAAGAGCATAACAGGAAGAGCCACACCAGCACATCAGAGCCAGCCCACTCCACCCACCCAAGATCACTACCTAATCTGACCGGATTCAATGAACATGTATACCTGGCGACAACAAGAGCCAAATTCTAACAAAAACCACCAATCCCCCATCAAAACAACACACTCAACCTTCTAGGAGGTATACTGTCATAACAACTGAAGCAAAAATCCAAGTCAATACAATACTATACTACGGAACCATCAACTGAAACTTTGACACATCTCCCGACCTGCCAAAGACGGGAACCTACCTAGGCCGTATATACATACCTACCATTACCTGGTAACCTCATTCTCTACCTATAAGATGCTGCAAAAGTGACCTGACCTACTTACCTAAGAATCGTGTGTACATCTACATCTTTGGGTTCAAGGTATATATCAGTCCGGACTTGCTCGTGTAAGGTACCTGTGTAGGTGAAATCCGAATTTTATGGCTATCTCATGTCAAATATTGTGTCACGTGCATAGGTATGTAACCAGACTTCCAAGTCCTTCTGAGAATGACTCCTAGTCTCCTACAAAAAGACGAATTTCTACTAGATCACATGTTCTTCTTCCTCTTCTAGCTGTAGATAGGTGGTTGCTACGCGAGGAAATCGATACTACACCTGAGAATAATAGAATTTTCCACAGAGAGAAATAACGCAGTTGCGGTTCCAAGAGCTATACCTCTCTCTCTCTCCCTCCCTCCCTCTCTCTCTATTTCGCGATTATACTCTATCGAAAGAACCTACCTTCTATACAATCCAGCAATTGTTATCCAAGGCGACGACGTATCTAAGGTAGTGTACTTTTTTACAGGATCGTTGAGAAAGTCGACCAGGTAGCTTCCTTAATACCCTACCGACCTGATGCTGTCCGTAGTGCGCTTACCTACGGTAGGTACCTTATCTGTATTTACCGCAGACAGCAGCAACCAAGAAATCAATCAATCAGTCTTTCCTTGATGTATCTAATTTCTAGGTACCGTACCTGACATAGTTAATGTAGGTAGGTAGGTAGGTAGGTAGGTAGGTAGGTAGGTAGGTAGGTAGGTAGGTAGGTAGGTAAGTAAGGTAGGTAGATTCATTCAGCAGTGCATACCTACCTACCTACCTCAGCTTTTCAACATACCTCCCCTCCCCTTCCCTTCTTCAGAGAAATACTCAATACCTACCTGGTTAGGTATCTCACCTGACATTCCATGGTCCTTGCTTGGTAGGTTGATACCTACCAACCTAGGTACCGTACCCATTCTCTCAAAGGTGTGGTAGAATCCAAAGTCTTCTTTCCCATCAGGTAATGGGATGGGATAGGATGGGAAGGGAAGGGAAGGGAAGGGAAGGAGAGGTTGGGTTATTGTGGAGATCGTTACCTACCAGATACTCTCTCTCTCTCTCTCTCTCTCTCTCTCTCTCTCTCTCTCTCTCTCTCTCTTGGGTATCCGCCGGTTCCTACCTACCTTACCAGGCTGTGTATGTATGCACATATGTATATATATTCCACCTTTCCCACCTCCAGGTTCTCATTTTCATTGACAACTTTCAGATCTCCAGCTACCTGTCCCTGACTCTGCTCCGATAACTTCCATCATCATCAAACTCATCATCACCTCGATATCAGAGTGATATCAATATCGACAGCATCAGCATCGACGGTACCGACATCATCAGCATCGACGGCACCCGCGCCAGTATCACAATCACCGAAAATACCAACTTCGACGACACCACCGTCCACAATAACAATAACCCCAAGAAAACCACCCTTAACAACCCCAAAAAACCTTGCCTGGCATAAAAATGGCTGGCCCTCCACTAAGGCGATATCTCCGTGAGCCCACTAGTACGAGATGCCTCGTACTGTCCCCAGCACTGTCCCGAGAACCAGACTCCAAACCAGACTCCACAGTCCAAGCCTCCGAGTCGGGGCGAAAGGGAAAAGGGAAGAGGTCACTCACGCAAGCGGCCCAGAGTGATGTGCCTCTACCACGCCCACGGGCTTTCCCAACACGAGGAGAACGGGCTCGCTTCCCCCCGCGACGCGAGGAAGCGGCGGCAGAAGCTTTCGTGCAGCTCTTTGGCGAGCAGCCAGCAGTCTCTCCTCCTCTTGATGATGACCAAGCCACCGAGGTCAACAGCGAGGTTGCATTCCTGGAGGCTCAGGAGCCGGAGATTGACTTGAGCGTCGATCAAAGACATTGGTACGTGATAGCCCGAGAGCACGCTGCTCTCGAGGGTCGAATCATGACCGATAATCTTTTGCGTGCCGGCGAGAGAGCCTACGCGGAGCTGCTGGGGAGAGTGCCCACCGAGGCGCAGAGCGTGGAGGCATGGCTGCATGGCACCCACGGCGCTGGTGATGCGGAGGTTCGGAGGGCCCGATATCAGATCCTCTATGACGAGGAACTGCAGGGGGTCGATTCGGAAGGCACTGTCGATTGATTGACCAAGTCGGGCAAGAGAGTGGTGCTGTGTCGTCGCAACCGTGAGTGTCTTGTATATATGGAAAGTGAAATCTTTGTGCGGGTAGATAAGGTATTTGGCAACGTACTATCATTTTTCTATCGTCCCACTGTATTGCGGCGCGGCCTTGATCGCAGTCGCAGCATCTTCTCGAACGCACCAGCAAGTAAGTACATCCCATGTCATCAGCAAGTACAGGTACCTCAGTAACTCCTCGCTTCCCATGCCGGCTTTTGAAAATCTCTCAAGGTTCACCGATTGGTCGTAAATAGGTAGGTACGGTAGGTAGCCAAGACTCGTCCCGTCCCAAGTCTTGTTTTTCAACAAGTACATTTGTACCCAAGGTAAATAACAGCACATCTATGATGCCGGGACAATCTCTTCTGCCGGATATAGATGGCTGGCTAGCAGTTTGTTCATGGTGAACATGTGCACCTTGTCGGCCTTGAAGACGGCACGCATCTTGTCGTCGCACAAGATTTGCCGTTTGTCGCTCGGGTCCTGCATGTCGCGTGACTTGACATAGGCCCATATCTGTTTGACGGTTTGTGGTCGCGAAAGTTGTGTCTCGCCCAGCATTTCCGCCAGAGGCTCTGACAGGACCATGGGTTTCTGTGGGACACATGTTAGCAGGAGGCCATGCGCTCCTCACATCATGAGATGCATCTTACATGGAACCCGCCCTTTCGTTCCTTCACGGGCTTATCCCCACTTTCCAACGCGCTGTCATCATCGCTGTTGACCTTTGCAGAACTCTTCTTCTTGGGCTTTTTTGCCTTGGTGACCATGGCTTTCCGCTTGGCGCCTCCGCCTCGCGTTGACCTCGCCGAGGTAGCATTGAGCTCCTGGGCTATTCTCCTCGCCATTTCCTCGTCCGTCTCCTGCTTCTTTTCCTTCTTGACCTTCTTGGGTGCCGGTGAATCCTCCACATCGCTCAACTCTTCGCTCTCGACTTTGCGCTTGTTCGCGAAAGGTGTCGGGGAGAGGGAAGACTCGGCGTAGTCGTGACTCGGCTGACCATTGGTTTGCGGGGCTGGTGCTGTTTCGGCCAGCTTTTGTCGTTCCTGCGCCTTGTCGAATCGATTCATAATCAGGTCGGTGATTGCTTTCTGGGGGGTTCTGTCAGAAACTTCGATGCCGTGTATTTGCTTCATCCACTCGAGGCAAGATCGAGCTCACCTTCTGGCTAGACAGATCGTAGCCAACTTGTTCCTGGAGTTCCTTTCGTATGCGTTTGGCAGATATGGTGTTGAGGTCGGCGGTCCGCAGTATCTCATCGATAATTTGGCCATAGCTGGCCGGGACTGTCCAGTGATCTCGTTAGCCAGTGCTTTCTGTCTGTCTAGTCCGGCGGCGGGATACACTTACGAGCGTCGGCCATGATGGGCGCGTCGCCGGGTGGTTCGCAAAGTCGAGGATGCCGAGTGATACAGTGCAGCACAAGAAGCAGGCGGAGGAGATGGCTGTGCGCGGTGAGAAAGAGACAGAAGAGAAGCGAAGCGAAGTGAAGTGAAGTTTGCTGCAGTCGTCAATAGCGACACGAAGTTAGGTACATGTACATGGAGCAAGCCTGAGACCATGTGCCGCTGTCGACGTTCTAGTTCGACTTCGGTGGTGGAGAACAACGGGACTGGAGACGGCTGGGCTGGGCCGTGTCTGAACTCAAATGCCGCCTGCCGTATACAACTACATGTACAGTATACATGATACTTCATGATAGAATGGAACTAGGAGGTACATAGGTACTTGTATGTACCTGACATGTCACGGGTAGTACTACCTCCCAGGAGCTAACTCCTACATTACAACATTGGTTGTTTCTCTCACTACTTCACTTCGCGCGCCATCCATTACTCTACCCCTTCCCCTTCCCCTTGCCCTTCCCCTTCACCATTAGGAGGTACCGAGATGGATGTACCATTCGTTTGTCACGTCAAATGCAGGTCGGACGAGGCATACATGTAACGTCTAAGGTCGGTACCCAACGTCAGATTCTCCAGGCCGGTAGGAAGTACCGCCGCACCGTGCAACAAGGTTTGCTCCTTCGGCTCGTCAAGTTTGACTTCAGCTTCTGCCTTCTACTATGTATCCTCTAAAACATGTCGGGAGGACATCTTCCACTGCCGGAGTTTCTCGTTAACGCCCCACGAGTTTGTCAGTATCGACGACCCAGAAGTCATCCTACTTCTCCTGATGAATTCTTTATCGGGGCGTTGGCGTGAAACTGCATCAGAAATTGGCCTTTCCACCAGTGGGCTGAGAAGAAAATGCTCCAAATACCGTCACTACGCTTCATGGCGAAGGATGATCATCTGTCAGCCACCCATCAAGAATGTTCATCATATGCATTTCAAAATACAGCGTAAAATACGCGCTGAGCACCCAGATCCCCTGAACATTACACACATTCTGATATATATTATCGAAAACACTGACTACATTTTCCACGATACTTACTTTGTTACTACTGACGTCTTCGAGTCTGATGAATCGCATACAGTAGAAGCTACGAGCTAGCCCCTTTTGAATGGTTACAAGTGACAAGATCTGACGCTGCGATGATGTTGCCAAGGGCTGGAATCTCGAGAGACGAGAATCTGGAGAAGTGGATCGCAATGTATGTATCTGTAGTCGTTCAGGAGAGGGCATACAAGCAATAGGTAGGTACTTCAGCGCTGCAGAGAAATACACGTCGAAGTATTTGGCTGTATTGTGCCTACATCGCAAGAAATCGCATGGCAAAGATGAGGCTGTGCATAGCTTGGCGCTGTCTCATGCTTGATTTGTTGATGAAGAATCTTTCCATGTACACTAAGGTAATGTATGCTCATCTAAGGTATCTCGACGGAGGTAAGGTTGTCTACATGATATTGATCGGGAAGGAGATGGAGGCCGGTCCTTGTAGATTCGCGTAAATAAGGTTCGAGTAGTTCTGGAGACCCACTTAAAAAGATACTCGACTTGAACTCCCACAACCTCACTTTCCATTTACACTCTCCAGAAACACCCTGTGCGAGTCTGGGCCACCGATACAGAGCGATGGCGACCTCACAACAAGCCCGATACACCTCCTTCCCGCCGATGAAAATCCAGAGGTCAGCGCAAATTTCGCAAAAGGACGCACAACCAATCCTCGCAAATTTTCTCGAACGCACCAAAACGAAGCCACATCTCCACCCCGACGCGTGGCTCGCGACTGAAGGAGTACGATGGGGTCCAAAGGGAGGACCGAACGGTGGTTGGGCGATTCACCACCTGAAGCGCATTGAATCGGGGATGCGAGGCGTCAGCTTGATGCCAGAAAGTAAAGACGAGCTTGTCGCAAAGTTTGGTGATGAAGCCATTCAACACGGCATCAACAGTAGTGATCCGAATCAGCTAGGCGATGACACTGCGCTGGATGAGTCGATTACGAAGACTGAATCGCATCATGTGGAAGAGCCGATCGATCTCTCTGGTAAATCTGGCAAAGACTTGACTCCTGCGGAGAAGAAAGCTAGAAAGGAAGCGAAGAAGAAGCGCTCGTTACAGGAACAGGCCGATGGAGAACGAGCGAGTAAGCGAAAGAAAGAGCCGGGAGTCAAGAGCGAAGCTATGGACCTCGACAACGATCCAGATGCGCAGTCGAAGGAGTCGTACGAGCGAGAGCAGAAGATTCTGGAGGGTGAAGTGGGCGAACGTGAAGGCGCCCCGTCTTCCAAGCAGAACATACCAGAACCAACCCTTGTCACGCATGATGCCGATGGAAAGGTCGATGTGCCCAAGGAAGCTCGCACTGCAGAGGAGAAGGCTGCTAAGAAGGCTGCTAAGAAAGCACGACGGGACGAGTCCAAGACGAGTAAAAAAGATCGTAAGGCTGCAAAGTAGGCCATGTCGAGTTGTTGGGAATCTATCAGAGCGTCTCAGCTTGCTCCTACAGCGAGTATTCCGACAGCCACGACTGGACGCGCCGCTGAGAGGGTCGAGTCTGCCGATCGCCCTGATCTTGAATGGGTTGGGCCGTTATTATCACGACCGGATTACATCAAGCAACTCAACAAAGCGATTCCGGAGAGCATGGACAGCCTCGACAATAGCGACGTCAGTGGTCGAAGATGGTATGGAACAACTCAAGCGACAAGAAAGAACAAGGGCGAGACATTCCAAGACAAGGCCATACGTGAGGCATCAGAAGCTGTGATCGAGCCATTGCAGTGCCACGAATCGCCAGGCGAGCCTACCGCAAGGAAATCAGGGCAACCATTGAAGCACCGCAAGCAGAAGCTGTTACTCTAAGACCCAATTCCAGGGCACATGCACGACCTAGCACTCTCAGTCATTCTGATCTGGACGAAGTACGGAAGAAGAAGAAGAAGAAGAAGAAGAAGAAGAAGAAGAAGAATGCACTCCCAGGCGGGGCGCGATAGATGGCGGCGAGACCTAGAAGTAAAGAGGACAGCTGCGACGCTCACTAAGAAATCGAAGTGCTGAGATGGGCTCCCGCATGGCGTCGTGAGGGGACCAGAATGCGCTGGCTGGAGGCGATGGGAACAAAAAGGTACATGTGCATATGTGACGGGTGTGTGTGTGTGTGTGTGTGTGTGTGTGCGCGCGCGCGCGAGAAACGATGCCTACTGAGGCGGCAAGCGATCGATGGCTCTGACCAGAATGGGGATCTATTTTTATCCAGAGAGATTAGTCGTGGCTCCCGAGAACAAAAACCTGAAGATGGAGAGAGAGAGAGAGAGACAGCAGCAGCAGAAAAGGTCGCATGCAATCTGTTGTAGAGACTATCAGCGTATTACACAGCACAGCACAGCACAGCACAGCACAGCACAGCACAGCACAGCGAGTCAGCACCAATGCAAAAAAGTGAAAATCATAAAAAAGCGACATGGATCTCAGCATGAAAATTTCAATAGCTAACGGTCTTTACTTGGAATTATTCAATGCTACAACTCCTTTTTCTCTCCACTGCCACCCTTAGCAGCAGCAGGAGCATCTTTCCCTCCAATCTTCACATCTTCGTCCGAAATCTTTCTCTCCGACGTCCACCCGATGGCCTTTAGTCTTTCCGTCAAAATGGGATGACTGTAGTGAAAGGCAGAATACATCCAATCAGCGTCCATGGAACTCAGATTCTGCTTCTGGAGTTTGATGAGCGCCGCGGCCAATTCGGATGCGTAGCCGAGGGAGTGGGAGAAGGCGTCTGTTGGGATTGAGTTTGTCAGTTCTGTTTCCAAATACCTTTTTTGTGATAACTCAAGAGGAGAGGGCGCAATGATGGGGAGGGAAAGAAAGATGGAACATACCAGCTTCAAATTCAAACTTTCTCGTCAAAGCATTCATCCCAAACTTGACCAGACTATCGGTGGGGCTCAAGACTTCGTTGAAGAGTAAGAAGCCAATCAAGATGGGTCTTTCCACTTCGAATCCAAAGGCCTTAAACAAGCTGTTGTTCTTGATAAACACGCTAAACAGTGCGAAGATGTAGAACAAATGGAAACTGCTGATTCCCAACAGTTTTACAGTGTGTCCCATCTTCCAGTGTCCCAGTTCATGTGCGAGTACGGCTTCGATTTCTGGAGTCGTGGATTTTTCGATCAAGGTATCGTAGAGAACAATCTTCTTGGGTAGACCCGGGAGACCGGTGAAGTATGCGTTAGAGTGGGAGGAACGTTTCGATCCGTCGATAACTTGGAGCTTGTCGAGCGGGAAGTGGAGTTTGGCTGCGAGAGCTTCGATGCCTAGAAAGCGGATGTCAGGAACTGTTATTGGGCATGTGGTTGTTGCTTGATTTTCTTACGTTCTTTGAGAGAGCCGGCCTCTAGAGGTTTGAGTGTGTTGAAAAGGGGGACGATGAAAATCGGGTATATCGTCACAGCGAGGAGTTGGACCACGAACATAAAAGCCCAGATGTAGAAGAAGAACTGTAAATCACATCGTTAGTCCATCGGTCTGTTGTTGAGAACCTCCTCAAAAGCAACCAGCAGCATGCATCCTCCAGCATGAGGCCAACTTCAGCTTCAACAGAAAAGAGCAGACTCACCTTATCACCCGTAGCCTGAATAATCCTAAAGAAAGCCGCCCCAATCGGTATCCCAAACGCCAAACTCAGCGCCTGCCCTTTGACCAAATCCGTCAACCATAGTCCCACCGTCTGCTTATTGAATCCAAACTTCTCTTCCAACACAAAGTGATGCCAGTAACTGAACGGCAACCCCACCAACGTGTCCAAGAAACTGTACGAAAAGACAAACACCAAACTCCTCGTAATCTCGCCCGAGAACCTCAAGGGCGCATATTTCGAAATCAACAGCCCGGACACCGCCCACCATGACGGGTAGAAATTGTATGAGATCAAAGCGATATTCTTCATCTGATTGAATGTGGCAGAGACGACGCCAAATTTGGCTTTGGCGCGTCCGTACGCTTGCGATTTGTCGTGGGTTTTTTGGTCGATTTCATTTTTGAGTTGGGCGGGGATCTGTTGGGAGCGGAGGATTTGGTATTGGCGGTAGGTGAGGTAGGACTCGAGGGCGTATTCGGCGACGGAGAAGGTGATGATGAGGGTCTTCCAGGGAATGTAGTCCTGGTCGATGGCTGCGCCGAGGCGCTTTAGGAAGTCCATGGGCGTGGTTATTCGGCTGGTACCCTCATGTGTTGTTGGTATTGATGTTGTGGATGTTGGTGGTTGGTGGTCGGTGGTCGGTGGTCGGCTGGGAGGTGTTTGGTGAGAGGTGGGAAGTGAAAAGGACAACGGAGCGAAAAGGTCAAACGTGTCATGAGTACCTTAAGTTACGGTAATATCTCTTGCACGCGTCCATGGCAAGGATGTGCATGTCCCGCGTCTACCACTGCTTGGCGGTGACTTCACTCTGCTCTACATCGTCAGAAATTCACGACATATATCTGCATAACCCATAATTCGATACCGCCCTTTCGCCAACGGCATACATATTGAGAAATCAGACTGGATAATCATCAAATTAAGGAAGCCTCAAAATTGCTAGCAACTGATCACTGTGTGCAGATGTATTCCAACTTAGTCCTGTATGTACTGTGTCTCCTCTCTCACCATCCGTGCCCTCCAAGTTACTCCCCAAAGCAGAGCCTTCTTCCTCGCATCGCCCAGAACCCGAGAGAACCCCCTCCGAGGAACTTGATATCGTCGAGAATGCGTCGCCCAAGCATAATGGGTCGCCAAGAACCCAAGGAGACAGTCCGCATACTTCCTGGACGGGCTTGTCAAGTTCCGGGCGCGAGTAAGTTGAGTCCAGCATGTCAAGGCGGAGTCCACGGCTTTGTTATGCATATCGACGACTGTAGTGAAAGCGGATTCCAGGTCCTGACTCTGCTGCTTCACGAGGAGTGAGATCATGTTGAACTGCTCCCCTTCGGCCATGTCCTTTTCGAGACCGACAATGTCGTTTTGAAGTCCCACTGCGAGCGTCACACTAGAGCACAGTGAGGCTAGAAGTTGAGAGATTTGGTCGTCTTCGCTGGGACTGGGGCTGCACAGGAAACATCTTATAATGGCGAAGAATGGCGCCAGGCCGATGGTATGCGTGCGCAAGCAAAGGTAATCCTCGGGTGTCAGCCCCTCTGATCCCATTCGTGACCCTCTTTCGAGGTGCATGAATTGCAGCACGGATATAACAGTCTCTGCACAGTGTCTGATATGCTCGGGCGCAAGGACCTTGTGATACCGTCGAATGAGCGCTTGAGTAAGCTGCACTACGGGACCGCCTTCGCTACCGTGTGAGCTGGTATCACTGGTGGTGTCCGAACTCGCACAACTGATGCGATTTGTTGATGGCGATAGTTCTTTTCTGGTGCTGCTTGAGCTGCTCTTGCTGTCCAGACCTGGTCCCCATACGCACGACTCTCTGATGAGGCGGATACTTTGCTGCAGTGCAAGTCGGCCGGCTGAATCTGTCATACCCTCCACCAAGTCGTCGATCGTACAGAGGAAGTGGAACCAAGCAGTCATCGCCATCAATGCATGTTGGTCGTCGATCAACGGGAATGCCTTGCGGACAGACAATACTTCGATAGCTGCCTTCTTCCATGTCCAAAGTTCTGACTTGGGGCATGTCGAGCTCACAAACGCATAATATTGCGCGCGTATGAGTGCGACAAGATCGATAGGAGTCCGCTGGCCCTCGAGTTCGTAGCGCTCGAACGTGACTGTCGGAATCCTGAGTGGTTTTATGGCGACTTTCGGTTCAGGGCAAGTAGGATAGTGCTCAATACAAATTGATGCTGGATTGTAGCCCTCGACTTCTGCGCTGTCCTGTCCAAGTGTGCCGGACAACATTTTTCAAGCGAGTAGACTCCAATACGGAGCGGATCGACAACGGGCGCTGCTGAGTCTGCACAGCGACAGAGCCAACGATATAAGTGCCGAGATGCTTCTTGAGTTTGACCTGCACAACAGACTTTGTTCGCTGGCACTTCGGGGTCTTATAGAAAGGATACCTGACGCTGGAGCAAGCTGCCATGCTGCCATTCACGGCGACCAGGCATCATTCGAGTTTTCCGAGAGTCCCGTCGTCCAGCTGAATTGTCAACGTGGGAGACAGCTCTCCTTGCTCACATCGGACCAACAGGAGAGTCTGAGCGATGGACACCGCCTGTCGTCGAGGTGAACAGGATGCCAGGAGTCCCACATCACCGAAGGGTCAGGATCGGCAACGACGGAACGTTCACAATATTTTTATTCTCACCTCATCAAGCTCAACGGCCCTGAAGCCTGCACCTCTGTCACATCGATGGCAAGTGTGTTGATGGGTAGCCTTGAGAGAGCACATTGATACCACGCTGTCGTTGCTGCACGATTCGTCGTCCGGATCTTGCTCGGAACATGTGTGATGTCCGCGGGCCACCAACCATCTGCGTGGAAAGCATGCAACATACTTGACTGAGTCCTGGACATGACACGGCACTCCCAGTCGGAGAGCGAGGCTTAATACAGAGCATGGATCAGGATATTGTCACACATGCCGACGGCTTTATTGCCACTTTGGCTTTGATATCCGCTCTGTACGTCGCGATTCTCGCTTGGTGTAAGCAATCGACAGACACCTGAGACGCTATATGCTGCTCGGCTGCTCGGTTATTCAGCTGCTCAGCTGCTCAGCTGCACAACTGCTGCAACTGGCATGGGGGCCTGTTCTATAGATAGATGGCGTGGACTGCCCGACCTTGGGGCGGTATGGGCAGTAAACCGCTGTGACCCGAGAACAGTCTTCTTAGTTAGGCAGTCGGTCCTGACCAAGCTTTGTGACGATATGTCCTGGAACACGCCTGTTGGGCGAGTCGGCGTACCCGAATGCCAAAGTCGGCATTGATTGCAGCGGGAATCCTGACTGACTTCGGCCTGGGAGCGTCGCAGTGCCTTAGGCGGTATGTCTGGCATGCCAAGCCTCTCGTGCAAAAGTCAATCGACAATGCTTGAATCTCGCCGTCGCAACGTGCACTGTATAGCAAGGGTGTCGCTGACGTGCAGATGAGCCATTTTGCAGTCTTGACATGCAAGCAGCCCCCAGTCATTGCAGTCAATAAGATCAGATAATGTCTTTGACAGGTCTATACTGTCTATAGGCGTCGCAATATGAACCCTGACGCCACCCAGTGGCATCCACTTTCCTGTTTCTTGGTTTCTTGAGCGGCTGAGCCGGATTTAGATAATGTAAGATTGGGTTGAACCCTTAAGTTCTGGAGTCTGTGCAGTGTGCAGGCATGCATAACCAGTCTTCTTCCATATGTAGCCTGTACATATATATCCCTGCTATGCTCGAACTCGCCGTCTACTTTCCCGCCCTGTGGATCGGCTTTCGAAGTCTGTGATCGAGCGCAAGCAGTTTCGAGCCAATGAAGGAACAACACGGCATACATCCATGGACAGGCTTGCATAGCGAACCTCCGTCCATGGTCGGGTCCAGTCCAATCCGCAAAAATACACATTCAGTTATACACCAACCAGCATACTCGGCCATGAGTGCTCAGCCTGCCGAAGGCAGACCGCCCGAAATAAAAATCTCCTCGGAGCACTAGCACTCTGGCCCTCGCATTATAGGTGCATATCGTGCGCTCCACACTTTTGCGTTCCAGACTGCAGAGCCAGCACAATTGGAGAGAGTCGCTCACCATGGGAAACGTTATCGCCAAGGCTAATGGTATTTTCTTCCTACCTCGCTTCCAGCCATTGGCCAAATCCAGAGAGAGTCGACTGACACTGTCCACTTGCAGACTTCGAGACGGGCTCGCCAGAGTACAACCGCTTCTTTCCTTTCGCTCTGCCGTACACGAGCAACCATTATCTCCAAACTGGAGGTCCTCTGGCGCTGTACAGTGCCAACTTCGTGATTGCTGGGGAAGTACTTTTAATGCATGGCGTCTTCTTCGGACTCTTTGCCATCCTACAGGGCTTCTCGGTGCGCAGAATGATGGACCAGCACTATCTGTCCCTTGTTCTGGCCTTCACCTTCATCCTCCTCCCGATCCATTTTCTGTTCGATATGAACTTGGACCAGTCGAAGTTGACCTTTTTCGTCGAGCACGTTGCGATCGAATACCTGATCGGAGTGCGAGTCCTTGCACCCGCGAAATTCGTTGCAGCTAGGTCTGGCCTTATTCTTCTTTTGATGTGGCTTATGCTTGTGGCGAGCTCGGCGGTCATTGTTGGCAACCATGCAGCAGTGTTTGTGGTGGTCATCGCTTTCATATCGGACACTATCTTGGCTGTGTCGGGGGCGGTGTTGATCTGGAGATGGTCGCGAGAGAGACACTCCACGGCCGGCTTTCGTCGCCGCAAACTGGCTGCTGAGGCTGTATCTGGCGTCGGCTTCATGCTGCATGGCAAGTCGAAGCCTCATGCTACTTGATAATCAAACAGCTGCTGACACATGTACTGCAGGTATCACCGCAATGGTGAACGCACCAGTGGTGGCAGTGATTCTGTGGGGCAACTATCACGCTCAGGCTTTCGCGATCGAGTGGACATCCATCTTCATGACGGGACTCTTGTGCCAAGGGATGCAGGTGCCCGTGGCAGCTCTGTTCTTCCAGAATCTAGCTTGCTGTTGCACACGTCGTCGTAAAGTATCGCCAGGCCAAGCTGAGTGGCAAGATGAGCCACTGCCCGACGACGACAGCAGCGTCCCATCGACATTGTTCAAGACGGAGAGCCCAGTTTAGCAAGAAGGACGGAAGCGGTAGTTAAGTTCGGACGACGGAATAAGCCATATCACATCACATCAGCATCATACCAAGGCTTTCGAATACATGTAGATCCGTGATGTCGTGTTTGTTCCTGAGTGGTTGTCGAGAGCTCCGGCGAAACATGGCTCAATTCAGCAATGATCTCGGCCAAACCGCACATTTGGCGAGAAGCTACCAGACTTCATCGACAGAGACACCGCTTCTGCGTCCCAAGTCCATACATAAGTCGCTTGCGGGAGTCTTGCTGATAGTCTGGTCAAGTCGAGTGGGAAAGGCAATAGGCCGCATCGTATCGAGTGATGAAAGTGCTCTCGCTGCAGTCAGAAAACGGCTCAATTATTTGATCAGATGCCCGAATGCATATCACATCCGTTGTTAGCGTTCGATGGTGTGTAAACATATGTGCCCGTGTATGTGCACATTGAAGGTGAAGGTGAAGAGGAACTTGAGTTTGATTATGTCCGTCTGGGTCGAATAGGAGTGTCTGCCGGCGCGGCCTTGGGTCTTGGCATCCATCGACCGCAGTCTTCGGGATTCCGCTCAGCTCCATCAACATCGACGTCAATTCACCCCCATCACGGCACCGATAAACTACTTTACGCAAATATGCCGTGCTCACGCTGTATTCGGGTGGCCACCAGCGCCGTACGCTTCTCCACACAAACCACGCAAACCACACAACGCAGGTACGATGTCTCCATGCTCCTTGGAGAAAACCACCACTAATACCATGCCCTCCTTCTAGATCGCTCTCCCTTCTAAGCAGCATCACACCCACACGACCTGCTCTCCTCGCGTCACGACCCACCAGTATCCTTCCCGCTGCAACGCTAGATTCTCAACTCACAGGCCTCTCGATATCGCAAGTCCGAGGCGCGAAGCGAGACACATTTAAGCCTTCGCACGTTGTGCGGAAGCGCAGACACGGCTACCTGAGTCGCATCAAGACGAGAACGGGCAGGCACATACTCAAAAGAAGAAGAGCAAAGGGCAGGTCTACGCTGAGTCATTAGCAGTGTTCGGGAGTATGGTCTCGCGTGCTCGAACTGTCCGACTTGACTGGGAAGAACTGGGGATTGCACCAGCTATAGAGGGAGGCGGGCGAGCGAAGCAGGACGTCGGACCTGAAGCTAAGATGAAAGAGCCAAAGCGAGGATGCATCGTCTCGGCCTGCGAGTAAGGACGCTTGATGGGATTCACAGGCATGTAACGAACGCAGGTGGCAGGATTGCGGCTGCGGGAACTGCGACATGTCCTCAAGAAGAGTACGTTAGTATACACAAGAGCCGACAGAAGTGCTCACTTCTGGCTTTTGACGAGGAATCTCGTGAGACAGTATTGTCAGCCGTTGATGTTTGGTTTATTGTAGGCTGCTCACCATCGGTGCTACATTGTTCGTTCCCCTCGCCGGTGTCTCGCTGCCATGACGGGATACGGGGGAAAGAACTTGGTGAAGTAGGTGAGGTAACGTAGAAAAAGCTCTGGTCGCTTCCACGTATGAAGGGCACTTCTAGAACATGTCTTGACTCCAAATTTGCGACCATTTCCACGCTCTTCTCGACACACTTGCCTGTACACGACTTCGCAACGTCGCCCCAACCACACACACACACACACACACACACACACACTAGCACCCGGACATCCGACATGGACGAATCTACTGAAATGCAGACCACCATCCAGGAATACGAGGCACTCATCACAAGTTTCGTGTCATCGGACATATCTCCCGAATTCATTCGGAGTCTCGCCATTCGAAACGCACGCATGTCTGACTGGGTACGAAATGCCCGTCACCGAGTGAAGACTGTGCTAATCAGCCGCAGCACGATGCAAAAGCGGCCACGGAGCCAGTAGTCGATGAGCAACGAACCGACCGACACCACTCGAGGGACAGCGAGAGCGCCGCTCAACATGTCAAAACACCACCGCAGGACGAGAGAGTCGATTCGACGCAGGACCGCGCCATCCACACAACGCGGTACACCAAGAATACCACTGTAGAGCCCAACGCCTCGGTGCAGGGCACAGTCAAAGACACATGGACTTGGGACAAGGTTCGCAGCGACATCAAACCAGTGACCCAGAACGAGGATAAGCAAGGCGGTGACGTCGAGTTTGCGCTTCTGACTGATGTACGTCACGATATGTCCTCACATCGCGAGCTTCGTACTGACTCATCACAGACTGGAGAATCCGAACTACAGACACCACCAATGACTCCCGAGGCAGCTATTGCACGCGATAGCTCCGCAGACAGCCTTGAACCAGCGTGGAACGTAGCGCGCGAGGAGCGCCAGGCGCGAAAGGCCAGTGAGCAACTAGCGCGGAAGGGCAAGAAAAGTGACAAGGCAACGAAACATCCAAAGACAGCCACGGCTGAGCCAAGACTCGAGCGCCGAGACTCAAAGCAATACAGTAAGCTCGTATCACTACAGAAAGGTCCAGACACCATCCCAGTATTTTGCGCACTGCCACAGTCCGCGAAGATCGAGGTGAAGCAAGGCAGCGAGACCGAGATCAAGCCAGTCGACACCACTGAACCGGAGCCGCACGGAAGCGACGAAGGACCCAAGACTTTGGTATGGCAAACGGCAGAAGCACAATACTTCCGCAGCAAGTGCGGTAAGACAGTCGCTCTCACGACCCGTGAGCCCACGCTCAAAGTGACTCCCACTGAACTTGCACCGCAACCACGACTACCAACACTGGCAGAGTCCAAGCCGCAACAAGAAGTAGACCGCCCTACCGATTTGGCCCGTTCAGCTCTTCTTCCCTTACAGACCATCTCATCATCCTCATCACCATCCTCATCGTCATCGCCATCACTGTGTTCACCACCAGATATCTCCCCGCCACTTAGCTGTTCACGCTGCAGCTCCAACCACGGAATCTTTATAGCTCCTGCCGGTAATACCCACCCCATCACCGATACCCAATACACCGTGATGCTCGATACATTAGTTGAAGCCGGAACAAAAGGTGAATTGACGCTCGAAGTCGGAGACGCGATTGTCAAGCGCTTCATGTGTGGCAAAATGAGCTATGCGACTGCTTTGAAGGATGTCTGCTGTGGTCAGGAAGGGGCTTTCTCTGCGGTGATGTTGATGGTGCTCGGGGCGTTGGCGGTGGGGGTGAGAGGATGAGGTGATGGACCGGGGAGAAGGAGGGGTTGGGTGCAGAGGTGAAGGACCAGGACGGGAAGAGGATGAGATGTGGTCTGGTGAGTGTGCGCTGAGCTGAACGGGCCGAGCGAGTGTCAGGGAAGATGCATCTTTCGCTTTTTGCCGGTGGCAGACTTGAAGTTTTCAAGGGACAGTTTCCCCATTCGATGAAAAACATATCCCATCATCCATGAACCCCTCGACCGGTCTATAATGTATTCAACTTTTTTCAAACCCCCCACTCATCCCCAAACAACTCTCAGACCCAACAACATCCCCCCTCCCCTTCCACCCCCCACTCCCCCTCCCCCCTTCTACATCCCCCTCCAAGTCCTCCCCATCAACCGATTCGCCACATCCCTCACATACCCCTCGGTCGCGCCCTTGCCATCATTCAACTCCTTCTGATTCACACTTCCCGAATTATACCTCCTGAACGCACGATACCAATTCTTCTCTTCCGCCTCATAACACTGCTGAAGTCCCTCTCCGCCATCTGGACCGGCCACACCTTGGGTGCCGTCGCGGATCATTTGGAGAATGCTGCCTTGTGGGTCTGAGGGGTTGAATTCGACGCCGTTGTGGGATTGCATGAGGCCGGGATTGCGGACGCCGTTGTTGGTCTGTAAGGGTTTTTTGTTAGCGGGGAGTAGGGGGTTTAGGAGGATGAATGGGGTTTCTGGAGGTTGCCGTTGGCGGGGTGTGGGTGGATGAGGAGGGGAGGAGGAGAAGAAGTAGGGAGATGGGAGGAAATGGGTAAGTCAGGGAAAGGGGGGGATGAAAAGTAAAAGAAAAAAAAGAGACATACAGTCCTCACACGAACATCCCCTCCCGATTCCTGCACAATCACACACACAATCACACGAGCATCGACTCCAGAATCCTTGGAAACAATTTCGATTGCATTTCGAATATGTTCAATTTCGCTCTCGGAATTATGAAGTCCCATCAATTGGCGATTCTGTTCCCACAGAAGTTCATATTTAGCCCAAGTTTGCGGATCAGGAAAATTCGAAGCTGGACCGCTGTAGCGGATATATTCTCCCGTAGTAGGAAGTGAGCTGACTTGAAAAACTGCTTGATCTCCATTTGTCGTAGCAGGCGAGATAGTAGGAGGAGGAGGAAGTCCTTCACCTCCGCTCTTCGCAGGAACATTAATCACTTGGTCCACTTGCAAGTTAGTAGCTGGAACCCCTGGATTCGCGGCTTCGATTTCGGCAACGGAGATTCCAGCTGCTTGACTGATGCTCCAGAACGTGTCGCCGGACTTGATGGTGTACTTGGTGGATCCAATAGGACCAGGAGCTGCAGCGGGCACATTTAGGATTTGGCCGACTTGGAGGTTTGTAGCAGAGACGCCGGGATTGGCAGCTTCGATCGCTGCGACTGAAATTCCCAGGCCCTGGGCGATGGAAGAGAAAGTATCGCCCGATACAACTGTGTAAGTCATATTAGTGGTCGTGCTGAGACTTGGCGAATGGAAGTCGAAAGTTTGTATGTATTGATATACTGTACTGTACAGTGATACTTCCCGCTCGCCCCAAATGCAAGAATAAAAAAATAAAATCTCAAAGAGTCGGTAAAAGATGTATGTACCTCCTCCCCCAACCGAACGACAAGTCTTGTTCGCCACCCACTGGGGGGACCTAGCCCGATGATGACACCAAACCTCTCCAAAGTGGCAAGAAGTAGCAATCCCTACCTATGTAGCAGGTATTTCAGAGATCTGCTTTTCCAATCAATATGCCCAGTTCTCCCCGAGCTGCGAGCATATTTTAAGCTCCAAAAAAGACGAGATCTGGGGCCCAGGATACGGACAGCAAAAGCTTGTGCCTTGTAAAGCTATCGTACAGTATTTTATCCCAGAACCCTGAGCACATGTTTTGTCTGTATGGCATATGCTCTCAAGCCTCAAGGTATGTTAAAGAGTTTGTAGAAGTTGCGAAGAAGCTCTTTTGTGGAGAGCTAGGGGGCTAGATGGGAGATGTTGTGTTACAGCTGGTGACTTGTTGTGTAGCCGAGGAAGTCTTCAGGAAAAAAGGGGGGATGAGGTCAGAGACAGGAATAGTTGGAACTGTGCGGCGTGTGCGCACTGGCTTGGGAGACAGGGGATTTGGTTGAGAGAAGAGAGAAGAAGGAAGAAAGGGGGGAGGGGGG
>NW_016017391.1:417968-478230 GCF_000320565.1 Sphaerulina musiva SO2202
GGGGGGGGGGAGAAAAGAAGAAGAGGATAGGAGAAAAGAAGAAAGGGGGGGAGAAGAGGTAGAGCAAGGCCTAGGCAGTGCAGGCAGCAGGCAGCAGGCAGCAGGCAGGGTAGTTCGAGGCAAAAGAGGTTCAAAGCCATGAAACTGGTGCAGAGGGTTTCGGGGGGGATTTGAGCCTATAGTTACGTCCTACGTCGTCCTCAACATCGATGTCCTTGTAGTACAGCACATAGCTCAACGACATACACATACACACACACGCACAGACAGGATACCGGTAACTATACTTCCAAAACTAGTCTGGATGAAGGAAAGATGTCAGCTATGATAGTGAACAGTATAGAGAGAAACAAAAGAAGCAGAAGCAGAAGAAGAAGAAGAATGATTTATACCAGGAAGAGAGAGGGAAGCGAGATGATGTCGTCGTGTCTTGGCGAGGATGTTTAAAATCTCAGGTATACCCCTGGCTGTCCAGCTCTCCCCCTACCTCCCCTATATGTACTGTACTCAAAACCAAAACTCACCGAAAAATCCTCCATGAAACTCCTCATTGATGCAAATATCCCCGCCTCTCCGAACACTTGGAAGGTGGGAATTTCTATTTTGATTTTTATTTTTTTATTTTTTTATTTTTTTAATCTTTTGTTTTTCTTTCTCCCTGAGCGTATAGTCAGACTGCGACCATCAACACAATCATAGCTTCCCGTCGTCTCGCATTCCACTCAGTATCCCTTCACGTCCCAATCAAAACCACCTCTCTGTCATGCCTGACCAAATCGTACTTAGCTTAGTCCCATCACTCTCAAGTCAATCCTCCTTCGCCCAAAAGAGTCATTTAAGCAGTAAATTCCCATCTCTCTGTAGAATACGCTCATGATTTGGAAAAAGAAAAAGAAAAAAGCAAAAACAAAAAGGTCGTCCACCGACAAGCATCATGATGATCAAGGATGAAATATTTCCTCCCAACCAGCAATCCTGATCATCAAAAATACGCTGGCTGGCTCAAGTCTGCGCCTCTGTTTTCGAGTATACCTATGCGAAAGTTTTACGTCCGTCCGAACATGTCCGTCCGTAGGATTTGAACGAGGCGATTAGACTCTCAACTCAACTTCAATGACATGCGAATCGGCCGGGGAGAGAAAGAGAGCCCACAATTGGTTATAGCGTATGCACGACATTCTAGGACGATCGCGGTCTTGAACGAATAAGCGGCTGACAAGTGGAGCGAGGAAAGGTTTGATTGGAAGTGCGGCTTCGGATAGACTATAGTTGAGTTGCTGTCGTCGTCGTCGTTGTCGTCGTCTCCATCATCCATGCATCACTACAGCAAAATGCAAAAATCCATCCGTGTACGCCGCTGCCTTACCCAACTCATCCAGTCGAGCAGCCAACGGCACCGAAGCCCCATGCAACACTGGCCTCGCATAGATAGGATTTCTCCGACTGGGAAAGATTGTTGGCAGAACACTGTTCAGTGCAGTTCCCAATGTCTGGGGCTGCTTCGAGGATTGTAGTATGGGAATGAGAGCTTGCACGACTCGCAAATGGCCAGCTGTGGCTGTTTCTGTCTCTTCTTCTTCGATCGCTTCGGCAGCACCAATACTCCTGCCTTTCAAGATGGTCGCAGAGGTGGGTAGATAGACTTTGAGTGGGACATGTCGTAATTCCAGACCAGGTGGGCTGAGGAGTTTGTTGTTGATGGAATTGAATAGGGCTTTATCATCTGTATTACCATTAGCAGGGCACATGCCGATGTCAGTGATCCTGAACGTACGATTTTGAACAGCCCGCCACAGATTTTCTGAATCATCTTTACTGAGCGACATTACCGTCCTTGCAGACCCGTTTCTGACGAAATCTGCTTCCTTGACAGCATTCACATACGTGTCTCGCATCGTCCTGCCCTCTTCATCCAGCTGTATGAGCTGCTCATCGGGGAAGTCTGAGTAGTGTATAACCAGTTTCCACGGTATTGTGGACACGGCAGCGCCACTACTAGGCAATATGGACGACTCTTCGGGGTTCGGCAATCCCGGAGGATCGAGATCAAAGGGCTCAGATCCCGAGAAGAGGTCATAGAGTAAGCCCAGGGGGTAATGCCATTTCATCGGCACGCCTTCAAAGGAGATCCAGGCATTGTGAGCTGGGATTTCGGGAGTGATGAGACTTGACGCAAAGAAGGCATGAAGTCGTGGCAGTAGAAAGCCAAGATACGACAATCGAGGATACTGAACCAAGTACGGCTCCGACTGGTCATAGGTCCTGCAATCTGATGCTGCGAGCCGGATTTCGAGGGCTATAGAACCAGCCCATATCTTGCTTTGCAGGGCGGCGATAGTGCTGGCAGAGGCGGGCATTATCACGGATGTCCTGACAGTATCCGGTGATGGTGAAGAGGCTTCACAAACATGGTGATGTGATTCCGACACAGTGAAGTGTCGTGTTTGTGAGTGAAGGTGTTACTGTTGTGGACCGGAGGGAGGGGGGACGAGAAGGAGACAAGTCGGTGGTCATCGGGGCTTGGCTTGCCGATTCACATGGTTCCCATCTGAAGCTCTCACCATACCAAACACTAGACTACATGTACCTCACCACACACATCCCAAACGACCAACCATGTCTACTTCCCTCCTACAACCCCCTACCAACTCCAACCCAGAGACGGCGCTCTCTCAATCCGCCAACGCCGAAGCCTTCTTCAAATCGCAAAAATCCTGGTATCCTGCCCTCCCATACCCACTCTCCCTCTTCTCCAACTCCGAATCGCAAGAGAAATGGACCACCTACGAAAACCTCTTCCTCTCCTGCCTCCGCACCGGCCAAAACGACTCCGCCCACCTCTGTCTAGAAGAACTCACGACCCGCTTCGGCCTCACAAACGAGCGCGTAGCAGCCCTACGAGGACTCTGGGCCGAAGCAACAGCCACGAATCCACAAGAACTCGAAGATGTCATGGCGCATTATGAAGAGATTCTGAAAGAAGATCCCGCATGTTTCGCCATCAGGAAGAGGAGGGCTGCACTTCTCAAATCCATGGGCAAGACGAGTGAGGCGATTGCCGCGTTGGTGAATCTCGTCGATACCAATCCCACGGATGCGGAGGCATGGAGTGAATTAGCTGAGATGTATGTGCAACAAGGCATGTGGGAGCGAGGGAAATTCTGCTTGGAAGAAGTGTTGCTTCTTGCACCGAATGCGTGGAATCTGCATGCGAGGATGGGGGAGGTGACGTTTTTGAGCGCGAGCGGGCTGCAAGCGGGAAGTGGAGAGCAGCTGAAGGTATTGAGTGAGGCAATGAGGAGGTTCTGCAGAGCCGTTGAGTTGTGTGACGATTATTTGAGAGGGTACTATGGGTTGAAAGTGGTGAGTGTTTGTTTTTGAGCCTCGATGATCGAGGAGCTTGTGCTGACTGTTTAAATCCTTCGCAGAGCACGACACGATTGCTCGAAGTGCTGGCGACAACGAAGAAGGGCCAATTGACGACCTCGGATTCTCAGGCTGGCGATCTTGCTCCGCCGAGCATTGAGACTGTGAAGAAGCTGAACGAGTTGGCGACTGCAAAGCTTGCTGAGATTGTGCGGAGAAGCAAATCAGGGGAGAAGGGTTGGGATGGATATAATGCAGCTGAGATTGCTGCCGCAAGAGCACTATTAGACAAAGACGTGCAGAAGATTGCCAGATGATGGGATCTGCGAGCATGAGTGCAGGATATAGACCAAGATACCCCATTGCAATGACTATAATGTAATGTTACAAGTGGCTGGTAACACGCCCTACTGTTGTGGTATCTCCGTTCGTGAAGTTCATCAGATCTATATCCCTCCCAGTTCAAGTCCCAGTCCCAGTCCCAGTCCCATTCCCAGTCCAACAACCAGTCCAACTCCCAGCTCTGAAACTCCTTGCTTCCGACCACTGTAATCAAGAAATGGCATGCGCAAACACTTTCTGCGCCAGCTCACTCAACAACCTCATCTTCTCCGGCTGATCCAATTCCTGAAAAACACTATACACACTCTTTCCCCTCTTATCCCTCACCGCACCCAATCGATTCCCCGCGACCGCACCCGCAATCGCACCGGGGAAATTCCCCACAATGAACCCCATCGCTCCACCCGACACACCGCCCACAATCGACCAAAACGTCTTGGTTGGCCGATTCTCTGAGTCAGCCATGTCGTTGTCTCGCATCATCTCCTCGAATACAGATCCGAATTGTTCGTTACTGAATCGATTCGCGTCGCCTTCGGTTTTGGCTTGTCCGCCAAACATGTTTCCAAACATGTTGAAGAACCCGCCTGCTGCGCCACTATTTGCGCCTTCTTCCGGACGAGGAATTTCTTCCTCGTCAAAGCCAAAGCCTCCGGGGGTGTTTTGGTGATTTTGTGCATTCTGTCGAGATTGGCGCGTGTTGGATGATGCTCCTCCTCCAAAACCGTAAAAGTTCGTTCGTGTGGTGTCGTAGTCTCTTCTACGCGTGGCGTCGGAAAGAGTGTAGTATGCGTCGTTGATTTGCTGAAATTTCTTGGTTCGAGTCTGACGTTCGGGTGAGTCTGCTGGGACGCGATCGGGATGATGTCTGAGAGCTGCCTTTTTGTAGGCATCTCGGATTTGTTGTTGAGTGGCTTTGCTGTCGATTTCGAGAGTGGCGTAGTAGTCGGCTGGTGGAGCGGACATGGCGACAAGTTGATGGTGGAGGTTTTTTTGGTGAAGAGAGAGAGAGAAAGGGAGGAGTACACGTAGGGGTGGCAGATGCAGATGCAGACAACAGGTGTTCCCGGCACGAGCAACATGTGGAAGCTCACATCATTCACATGCGATGACGTTTCGCGTTTCTAGACCCTGATCAGTCAGTGGAGTGGGAGTGGTCTCTATCTACGCCACACAATCCCCTCTTCCGCTATCACAACTAGGAGGTACATATAGGAGGTAGCATTGGCTTGGCTCTGGCCTCATGCTCACACACTCGGGGATTCCTCGTGCTCGTACTGGTCTGGTGATGGCTGATGGCCTATTCTTGTAGCCGAGCCAAAGTCGCATGAGCATGTCAATATTCTGACGCTCCGAGGACGGTCATAGGTATAAAGCAAGCTATTAATCGGGCGACCTCCTGATACCAGGGGTAATGCATGCCACACCGATGGAGCATTATTCTGACAGAGCAACTGATGTGATTTCGAAGTCCTCCAAATGAGCGTGCAAGACGTTCCGGAGGTGTTTTTACATCCAATAAAGGTACGACGAAGGGATGACTGAAGTTTGTGTTGCAATTCACGGGGTATCTGCCTGCATGACTCTTCCATCTTGGCCTCCTCTGGGTGCTATCTGTGAGGCAGCAAAAAAGACTGAAAGAAGCCACCACTTCCTCCCTCTACGCCTGCTTTAGTCAATGCCAACATGTCTGCGCTCCTGCATTCCTCAAACGTGGCCTTGAAAGAGGTGACGGACATCGCCCTGAACTTGCCGCACTTCCGCACATAGTCGAGGGGCACATTTAGATGTTGCCAATCTCAGCCACAAAGTCGTCCAGTTCCTTCTTGGTATCGGCATATTTCTTGGCCATCTCCTCATACTTGGTCTCCCACTGGCCGGTGGATGCCTCCAGTGCTTGGACCTTTCGCTCATAGTGACCGGCCTTCAGATCTGTCTGGCGAAGCCTGTGTCATCTCATGTCAGCAATCTCGTTTCCACATAGACACAAGTCTCGGCAGTTTCCCACCCAGACGTCCACTCATCCCACCACTCCAAGGGCACCGACTGTGTTACGTACTTCTCGTTTGTCTCCCGTAGTTGCTTGTCGTTCGCCTCGGCCTCCTCCTCAAGCAATTGCAGCTTCCTCGTCAGAGCCTCATTCTGTGTACCGTGCTGTGCTGAATCGTCTGCCGCTGACTTGGCCTCGCCGTGGAGCTTCTCCAGCTTCTCAACCTCCTGCTCGAGCATGGAATTTTTGTGTTGCAGAGAGGTGATTTCCTGCTCCTTCTGGAGGTTCTCCTGCTCGAGGGCCTTGACTTTGGCCGACAGTTCCTCAACCTTTCCAGCAGACTCGTCGGCCTCGATGCGCAAGGCATTCATGCGCTGCGGAAGTAGTCATTGTCAGCGATGGTGGTAAAGCAGGGCTATGTTTCAGCTTCTGGATGAGGGGCAGCGTGGAAGCGGTAAGACTACCGTACGGACCTTCTTGATTTGATCCATGGTTGCTGTTTTGTGAATGCGAACTGGTGCAACGGGTTGTGGTATTTGAAAGGCGGTATCTGAAGGTAGCGGGAGGAAGAGAGTGCAAGTGGTCGTGGGCTTTGAATGTTTGATCTCACAAAGAGTAAGCCAGTGTGACTGCCTGCCTGGTGAATAGCGAGACACTTTGACAGGGTTCAAGGGGCAAGCGCGGCCGAAGCTTCGTCTCCACGTTTGTTGACAAACCATCATAGCAACCACAACTTCCACCTTCTTCTTCCTCTTCTTCTTTGTCTACTTTCTTGGTCTTCCACCATACCACTCACGACACAGCATGACTTGAGGGAGAAACACAGAATAAGGAAATCATGTTTGCCGCACGCAACCTGGACGAGAACGCGATCAACGCCCAGCAGCAAGTCGCCGCTGCCAAACCACTGAACCAGAGCGTTCGCGGTCTTGCGCCCAAGACTCCCGCAAACAAGCCTGCCTTCAAAACGCCAGCACGAGGCAACCAGAATGACGAAAATACGAAGCTAGACTTGGGTAAGACGGGAGGAAAGGATGGCAAGTTGGATCGCAATGCATTCGTGACCCCCGCCAACAATCGCGTGCGAGCTCCTCTCGGCAACAAAACGACCAACGCCAAAGCACTCCAGACCCCAGCTCTGCAGCTGCCTCCAGAAGATAAGGTCAAGGGCAGTTCCCCACGACTTCGTCGCTCGAAGATCAAGGTTCACGAAGCTCTGGATACTGCCCATGATGTGCTCAATACACACCCAGAAGAGCGCGCAATCGAGTACATGCCGCCGCGTGAAGTGCCTCTCAACAATGACCCAGACGACATTCTGCCTCTTTCCATGAATCTCAATGCGCTCAAGGGAAAGAATCTGACCAAGGGATGGTGGTCGGAGTACAGTGGCAAGGGAGAAAACGACGAGGACAGTGAGCTGAGCGACTTTGAAGAGAAGGTGAGGAAAGCCGAAGCCGAGCATAAGAAACGGGATACACAGAAGTCGAAGCCGGTAACGAAGCCATTTGCTGGCAGAGCTGCCACAGCTGGACCTACAAAGTTTGCGCCCACTACAGTGCAAGCGCGAAAGGCCGCTTCAGTACTCAGCAGCAGGCATACCACGAAAGCCGCAGTCCCAAGCTTCACTGCACCAACAGCAATGGCCAAGGCTCGTCTGGCTGGATCTATCATGCCTGCTGGACGGAAGCCTGCCCCTGCTCTGGGCAACTCTCGCTTTCCAGCTGCAAAAGCAGCATCGAACAGTACAATTGGGTACTCCAAGGGTAGATCTGTCTCAGCGACCACTCGCCCGCCTCTGTCCAATCTGTCCTCTCGACCGCAAGCGAAGAGCAAAGTCGAAGAGCCAAATAGAGGAACTCTTGATGATTTGGCCGGTTTTGGGACGATGGATCTGGATGATGATGAAGATGGCGATTTAGGATTCGGTGTCAATCGCAGTGGCTTGGACGTACTGCTCGACGACGACGAGGAGGAGCTCTTCCAGCTTGATCCCGTGGAAGATCTTTGATTACGTCTTTCCTTTGTACTCCTTGTATTGTTTGACATGGCGTTTGTAAGACCACGGGATGTGGCAGGCAGGTTATACCACAGTTTGAATAGCGCAAGTATCTTTTCTGGCGATTGAATACTAGAACACGTTCGTTACCAAGGTCACATGGCTTTATGGGAGCTTGAAGACAGATTCCACATTACGAAACATGGCTAACAGATTTTATTGATGTGACAGAGAACAGCGCTAGCTATGGGAGAAGTAGCGTCGCGCTACTCGCACTCCACCGTATCCTCTCGAACTCGCGAAGAACAGGTGTCAAATCGGTAGCAAAGACAATTATACAGCAAAAACGACGAAATTTCTAACATCTTGATCTAGTCCTCAACGCCACTCTTTGCTACCGCCCCGACAATAAACTCCATTCACACTGCCCCTTAGGGTGAACGGACGATGTTTGCTTCCTTGGGGGGAGAATCTCCCAGACGGGAACAGCTCTTTCACAATGCGAACGAAGCAAACCAAGCCTATATGTACATATAGCAGTTCAAATCGTTTCTTCAACCTCCTACTATTGCATCAACAACTCACATGAAGTTACCCAAGCTTCATAGGAGGGCGAAGAAGCAAGGATCGATTACTGCAGCTACAAGAGATGGAGAGCATCAATTGCTCCACCCAACTATCATTGAACAAGCAAAACCTAAACATTTTCACGAAGCAGCAGTCAGAAAGATCCCTATACACAAAAAACCAGCACCGTATATTAATACTCACCTACCGGACACCCAAGCAATCGGAAGCAACGGAAGCATAGGTGGCTGACTGTTTACTTTATGGCACCTCTACGGAGCCAGAAACGACTGAGGCCACTTACCGCAACGAGGTGATGTGCCACGTTACTCGCCAAACCGTGATGCGGAACATGATAAGAACGAGTTTTCGAGTATATACCCTCCTGTATACCACCGAACCAAAAGGAAAAATATATATTTCCGATCAGAAGAACTCAATCAATCATCATACAAAAGGCCAGAAGGCCTTGCTGAATACACACGCTGCTCTATACCCCCCCAAAAAAGGAGAAATATACGCAGGTCGCGAGCAAGAAGGACACAGTCGGCTAAGTGTCGAAGAGACAGAGTAAGGAGGATGCTGTCGATGCAGAGAGCCCCTCCCTTCAGAACTCCATTGCAGAACAATAAACGGAAAGGGGAAGCTTCGACTAGTTCTTCAGACATGAGAGCCTCAAGAACTGGAAAAGGAAATTGATCGGTCCGCGGCGCAACTTGTCAATTGATGCAGAGAGATCATGCTCGCGTAGGTCGTGCGAGGCCTATCACTCCGAATATAACTCAGGATCGATCCTCTCGCGACAATACAATCCCATCCGATCCAATACGGCCGTTAATAGTGCCTGGTTTCATGCACCCGGCAAGGTTCTAAGATACTCTCATAGATCACGACTTGGCGCTGCTGGCATATAGAGAGAATATGGCGATACCCGATTCACCTAATCCCTCTGGCTGCGATACGATCGGATTATATATCTCCTGCTCAAGGGGAACGCCTTTGTCAGGCGGAGACTACCCGCAAAAAAAAACATGGAAAAGCGGTCTACACGCACAATGGGAGAAACGGTTGCTTGCAGGCGTCTCATCGCCTGCCTGCCTCGCCTGTCTGCTGTCTTTAGCATCAATCCAAGACCGCAAAAGAGCGAAATCCGGTGGTTAGGGATTCGAGAACTATATCAACCAAAATTGTGAAAGAAAGTATAAGGTATACATACCCACATCACCTCAAGCATTCTATAAATTCATTCTATCCATCCATCCTCTGGCAAGAAAAAAAGGAGGGAGGAAGAACGAACCAGACCGGAAGAGATACGTGCGCGCTGCGCGCTCTGCAAGCCAGGAAGCGAGATCATTCCTCGTGAGGGAAATTTCATAGCGTCCTATGGCTTGCAACAGGGGAAGACCAGGACGAACAATCAGATAGTCGACAGCGACCAAGAGTTCGAAATGTACGAGCCAAGGTCCCGGCGAGAACGAACTCCAAGCAAGAAGAAAAGATGGCCGAAGAAAAATATGGACGAAGCGACGTACATTGAGCGGTACCTCACCTCATGGATACCTCATACTCTCACTTTTCTATCGCGCTGCGTCTGTTTTCTTCGTTCTTCAGTTCTCCTCCAAGGTGCTAGTTGATGCGAATGGCGTGCCTGATTCCTGCCTGCGATAGCATTATGGTCCCGGGCCGCAAGAAGAAGTGCTTTCGGTGTGCGAAAGGGCGCCACGCGTGTGAGCGTGTGGTGGACCTAGAATATCTCCCTTCACTAGCATCAAAACGACAAGAATCTATCTACGGCACACCTGCTAAGAACTTGTTGGAGAGAAGGCAGGCGGTAAAATGTCCTGGTAACGTCAAGCTACCTACCTACGAAAGGTACATAACCAACTAAGACGGGTCCGACAGATCCACTTACGAGGCAGCATTGTCGACAAGGCAGACATTCCACTGGTAGCAGCAATATGCCTCTTTAACGTTCCATTCCTTCTTTCTCATCTCTCTCTCTTCCGTCTCTACCCAACTTGGAGCAGATTCTTTGGGTCGGTGCCCGGAGTATATATATTATCGGAAGAGGAGGGTAATCGATACCACCAGCGGAAAAGAAGTACAGACGAATTCTTGCGGAAGGAGGAAGGAAGGAACTTGAGGAAAGAAGGAAGAAGAGTAGTGGGAATCAAAAACAACGGGTCTCATTGTCAGTCCCACTTTTCCTACATACATAAGCTGCCTACCTCCTTTGCTAAGCTAGTAGCTGGCTGGCTGGATGTTTTTTATTTCGCAGACAGAGAGCTAATCGGGAGTGGAGAGACGCGGGGCAAAGGGAAGCCAGTGCTTGTGGTGGAGGACAGTGATGATGATGGGGAGGGAGAGGAGGGTGGAGAAGAGGGAGAGGAGGGTGGAGAGGAGGGAGAGGGAGAGGACGGGGAGGCCATGGCCGTCCCAGGTGCTTTGAGCCAACCCCAAAAGTGGACGTGGGAGGAAACTCTCCGTAAACTGGGAGCAAGACGAAGGAGATGATGAGCTTGAATTTCACAATGCCGTCGCCATGTGAGAGATCTTGTGGCATGTACGAAATCATGGGAAACGATTTCGTACATGCCACAAGATCTTCTGATACGGAGACGATTCAAGGTATTCCAATAAAAAGACTGCTTATACTAGAGCATTGTGGCCAATCTCGAATAGCCTGCAGTCCTCTCGACGAGTAAAATGTGTGATGGCTGACAGGAGCAAGGCCCTTCTCACAGGGAATGCTCGTTGATAAATGCCTCCAGCTCCTCGTTTTCAGCTTCCCACACAGCCCTTTGCTTCTCCATCTGTTTCTTATCTTGCTCATATTCCTCGGCCTGTCCCACGAGGTCTTTGTAGTACCCCTCAGCTTCAGCAAGCTTGTCCTTCGTCTTTCGTTTGAAGAGCTTCTTCATTTCACGGTAATTCTTCGTTCGTTGCTTCTCCTCCTGCTCGATCATAAACTGGGTCCGGCGATGAGATTCGTCCATCGCCTGCTCGACGACATTCTCATTCTCAAATATCGTCGTAGATAGCTGCTGCGCAAAGCCCACCATTTGGTCAAAGAAGCTCAGCTGGTGGGGCTTGAGAGATGCTGTCCACGCGGCCAGGTCGTCTGAAACGTCCCTCTTGACATGCGAAGCAAGTGGAGATTCCGCATCAAGTCCAAGCCTCTTGAGCTTGTGGGAGACCGACTCATCATGCTCAATCAGCGTCGTGCCCATGATTTCCTCCTCGTCGGCAGATGAAGCACGAATGTCGCGGCGGCCATGCACGTCCTGATCGAGAAAATCGTCATCTGAGGAGGCCACTGGAGTGTTTTGACCTTCTTGCTCTTCAGCATGAGTCGCAGGCTCAGATTCAGAGGAATCGCCGGCAGTTGGATAAACTTTCGCTGCAACAAACTCCCTGGGGGTCGTGAAAGGATCCTCAAGCAGATCAGTAGGATTAATCCTCTTAAGCAGCTTCTTCGACTTGGAAGCAGTGATATTGTGACAAGTGATGGTGGTGGACTCTGCTCGAGGCGAGGCTGGTACTGGCTTTACATTGCTCGATATGATACGCTGTTCTTCGGGCTGATGACGTTCCAGTGCAGTATGTTTTTGAGAGACCGTCGGCTTGAATTTTAGTGGTGGGTCTACAATTTCATCATCAAATTCGTCTATGTTGGGAAAATCGTCATAATGCTGGGCTGGTGCAGGTTCTGGGAAGATTGCAGGTGTATTGGACTTGGGGTAAAGCTCATTCAATGCCTGGCTGACACTATTTGCCACGTTGCTGGACTTTGCTCGCCTTGCAGACTTGTCGGTACGTTGAGTTGTGGCAACAGAAGAGGGTGCCTTTCTGCCGTTGAAAGATGGTCGTCCATACCGAGTTCCAGGGGTGACACGTCCCGGTCCCGCAGCAAAGCCCTTTGATGGCGGCATGGACAAGCGTCCAGGCTTGATACCCGGTGTTCGAACTGCGAGGATGCCCTGGTTGCGTGGACCTTTCTTTCCAAACACGACGATGTTGGCCTTCCTCGACGATGGCAATCTGGTATTGAACATGACCGCATCACCACTTTCGACAAAGTCTTTCGTAACCGGAGAATTTGATTGTATAACGGCTGGAGTCTTTGGTAGAGTAGCATGAGGTTGACCAGGAGCTTCGGGTGCTGGACTAATCGCCTTCGGATTCATGTCTTCGGGCACTGGACTAGATTCATCGTGATCAGAGATGATGACAGCATCGCCCTGCGTCCCACCAGACCTGGGTGTCTTCGTGGGTGGCCGGCTCTCTTCAACCTCCTCTTGCTCCAGCGCCTTGCGCTTTTCGCCAACGACTTCGCCGCGTCTCTCTCTGAGCCTAGCGAGCGCGCCACGATCTCTCGCTTCCGTATGAGGCAGCTTGGGCACTGTCTTCTTTGGGAGAGCCATGCCTTCTGTGTGACTTTCCTTTGACAAAACGATGCTGGCGTCACTCTTCTCGCCGCTCTTTCTTCCCAACCGATGTGTTGTTGTGCCTGTTCTCTGGAATGGATCCGCTAGCTTGAGGGAGACTACAAGACTCTTTGGTGGCGTGATGTCGTAATCTTCATCGAAGTCTTCTCGCACTTTGGGGCACGCGGTGAATGGCGAGCGTTCGACCGAGTCTTCGACGACTTGTGTTGAAGAAGCTTCGGTGATCTCTGTTGCGGCGGCCTCTGTATGAGCGCCCTGGACTTGCCGACCTGCTGTTCCCAGAGCCGGACTGGTAGAGTAGTTGTAGGAGATATTGATCGCAGTACTGGTCTCGACACGGCTGAGTTCATATGGCATGACCGACCATTGCGTGTAGAAGTGAAGTAATGAGCGGTGGACGTGGTGCGCGGAAGTCAGAGGTGAGTTGGTGAATTGGAGAGGTGGAAGATGAAGATAAACTCTGGCCACGCGCCTGCCTTACCTGCTGAGGCACAAATTTGGAAAGAACGAACGGGTACCGTACTTTCACACTCGTCATGTCACATTATCTGTTCATGTTGCTGGTCACTGCCGCTTTCTCGATATCGAAGCTTCCATCGCGGCTCAACTGCTCGGCAGCATCGCCAACATCGCCAATAGTCCTCTCACCTTCCCCGAAAATGGGCTTCAACACCATATCATAGCTGATCCACACTGCCTTGAACGTGACCCCAAAGACGCCGCTGAGCCAGTCCGGTAACACTCCATTCTCGTCTGCGAACAGTTTGGCAATTTGAAACAATAGCAACACCAGCGGTACCCATGTGGCAAGCATCACCGCCTGTCCCGCTCGCTGCCTCATCGTGGTAATGGTGAAGGCGTGAAGCGAATGCAAATATTCTTGATATTCGTAGGGCAGCTCGCACTCCTCTGCGCCATCTGTGAGCAGCTTCAAATAGCGTGCAGATGCTTGCGCGTAGGCTTGGTCGGGCCGTTGAAATCGTCCACCGTCCTTTGGTGGCTCCTCTCCGTCTGGCGCAGCTGGCGCAAACAGTGTATGAGCCTTGAATGGCGCTGTGATTGGGGTGGGCGGGACAGCATCGCGAGGATCATTAGCCAGTGGATAGCAGTCTACCAAAATATCCTGGTATGAAGCTCCGCCTCCTTCTGTCGCTATGATGTGCGCGTAGTCTGCGGCCGTCACCTCATATACTACACCTATCAAGCCCTTGTGCCAGCGGTCTTTCCTGTAGTCTTGACTCCTGCTACTGCCATGGAGGAGAGAGCTCTTCTCGTCCACCCCATCACGTCCAAAAGGCCGATGCTCTGGTTCGCGTATCGCGCTATTCGCAAAGCACGGCTCAATGTACGGAATTCCAGGGAGATCAAAGGTCATCCGCAACGTTGGCACTTGAACATTGATTTGAGCGAGTGGCTTGATACCACGGCCATTGGGATCCTGAAACTTCTCGTATGCCAGATTACTGCCGTAGGCAAGGTATAGTACCGTCTCTTCCTTCGAGTGCTCTTTCACGAAGCGAGCTACATCGTAGGGCCGGTCGTTCACCGTTGCAGCCAGGCGCTGGCTACAAGGCGGAGGTGTTCGGTGGTGGAGAGAAGGTCGAAGCTCTGGGTGAGGTTGACTTCGCGAGGTCCGGTCTAGGATGGCGTGCGAGGATGTGTAAGCTGATATCGCCGCACGATTGGCTGGAGGCTGATCGGTCTCCATCATCCTGGTTAATTGTAGGTTCGAGCTTGTGCTTCAGCTTCTAGCCTGCACGCTATCGATACTCAACTTCGAAGACGAGATACAGAGAGACACTATACAAACCTCCACCGAAAGGACTGTGGAACTGGATAGATCTGACAAAGCGCAATCTGCTTATCATATCAAGGACGTCAAGCGCGTATCCACATAGACGGGTGCTCGGCGCTGCTTCATCCCGATCCCTCCTCGTCCATCATCATTCCTCGCGTGACGAGATCAGAGGCCCATATCCAACGACATGTCAGACAACCTGGAGGCGACGGCAAATGGCAGTCATGGCGCCGACGACGCAGATCTCGCTAAGGTGTGCAACTATAGAAGCGCTAGCAAGAATTCCTGGCGAGCTGATGATGAATGCAGGCATTCCAGGAGCTAGCCAAAGGCGAGAGAACTGCTGCAGCGTTGGAGAATCAGCTCAGCGCGATGGAAGCCAAGATAGAAGCGATGCTTGCGCAGGCAGAAAAGGATCAGAAGGCGATTGAGGAGGCCAAAGAGCAGGCCAAGAAGAGCCAACAAAGTGTGGAAACATCACCAAGTGCACAACCAAAGGGCGACTCTTCGTCCTAAGGCGGCTTCATCCCGACCCTAGACCAAAGTCGCGTATCCATGGGCCACGTACCAACTCTTCCGGATACGACATGCCAAATACAGAGTACGTGCACTGGCAGGAGCATAGCCAGACGCAAACAATCAGGAGCGCTACGACGCGAAAACATCGGGAACGACTGTTGCAGGATTGCCCGATACGATATCGATATTGATCTGTAAGGGGGCTCCTGAAAACATCTCTACAGACCACCTACGGTAGTTGGTTTGACGCTCTCGTTGTGCGCCTCCATCGCGAGGGTCAAATCGAACTTCCCACTGGCATCCTTCTCGACAACACCGATTTCCGTGATGATTCCATCGATGAGTTCTGCAGGTGTCACATCAAAGGACGGGTTCCAGACGTCGATACCTTTGGCAGCAATGCTCACGGTTTCGACTTGGCTGAGATCTAAATCAACACCATCGAATCGTGGCCCTTTCACGAAGGTCATCTCCTTGCCTGGTCGCTCTTCAATCACAATATCAGCACCCGACTTTGTTCCCAGGTCAATCGTTGTTCGTGGCGCTGCGACCAGGAACTTTACGCCGTGGTATTTGGCTGTGATGGCGAGCTGATAGGTGCCAATCTTGTTGGCGGTGTCACCATTTGCAGCAACTCGGTCAGCTCCTACGACAATCGCAGCAATGCGCTGTTCTGGTCCCTTGAGACGCAGCAGCGCAGATGCCATGGAGTCAGTGATCAATGTGGCGGGTATGTTATCGTGGACGAGCTCGAAAGCAGTCAGGCGGGAACCCTGATTGTATGGCCTCGTCTCAGTGCAAAAGGCGTGCTTCAAGGAGCCATTGGCATGTAGCGAACGAATGACACCAAGGGCAGTACCATAGCCTGCGGTCGCGAGAGACCTATCCACAGTGTCAGCAAAAACGCCATAGGCCACACTCGTTCGTGCTTACCCTGTATTGCAGTGCGTTACGACACTCACTTTGCCGCCGCCAGCTGCCTTTGAGATCCACTCGGCACCGTACTTGCCAATACCCTCATTGTCAGCTACATCAGCAACGAGCATTTGAGCAGCAGCATCGCAGTACGCTTGAGAGACAGTAGCCCCACTAGCTCCATCACTTCGGGCAGCAGAAGTCACAATCTTCTTCAGCTTCCCAGCAGCATCAGCAAGGTTGACAGCAGTAGGTCTGCTCGTGACAAGATATTCCAGTTTCTCAACAATAAAAGCCGCCACTTCCTCTGCCTTTTCCGAGCTCGTCATATTGGTGAGCTCAACAGCCAAAGCCAGAGCTGCAACGATGGCTATCGCGGGCGCTCCACGAGTTCGCATGTCTTTGATGGCATGCCATCCATCTTCTGCAGATTTTATCTCGTCGTATTCTTCTTGATGTGGGAGTTTGAGTTGATTGAGAATTTGCAGACTTCCGGGCTGGTAGCGTATCGCTTGGAGAACCATGTTGATTTTTTCTTTTTCTTTTTTTGGGTGGGTTTGCTGCAGGCAGGAGAATTACCGGATGTGTATCAGTAAGAGTGGACGATGTGGTGCCAATATGCACAGTAGGGGGTATTTTTGGTCAAGTGAGGTCAGGTACAGCATAGTATGCAACCAGCGCCAAGCAGTGAAGAGTTCTAGTGCCAGCAGATCACGTCATTGGATGAACTCCCCCGGCACGTGTTTCGGCCCTTTTGTATCTACGACTTACAGAGTCAGTCAGTCAGTACATTCAGTTTCAATAATCGAGAGGCTACATACTGTACCTACTTGCAATATCTACTTCTAAACCTCAACATCTCTCTACAACGATAAAAAATCACCACTAGCAGGACGTAGCAGTAACCTCCAATCTCCTTAAACCTCAAACAATCGAATATATCGCGATCGTACCCTTTGAACTCGACTACCTTACCTTACCGCTTATACCTTAACCAGATATCTCTTAAAGAAAGTATCCTGTAGGAGGTAAACCTATTATTCCCTAAAATAGGTATCTTACTATACCAAACTCTACTATCTCGCTAGAATAATGTATATACGGATTCAAATCTCTAAGGTAAGGTAATCAAGCAAAAGCAACAGCTACAAAGAAAGAAAATCGGGAAGAAAACGAAAAAAATACCTTACCTATTCATATATTTATTAGCTCCCTTACTGCTAAGTACCTGTAGGTAGGAGGTAGTATGTACAGTATACCATCCTACAGTTCTCCAACATGACGTCTATCCCCTCCCAAAAAAACATCCATATAGAGTCTGCATAATACAATACATACATATATACATATGTACGTAGAAATATATATTCCAGATCCACAATCGGTCCATTGCCGATTTTGGGGATGCAAGTGTACAGTACATTATTGTTTTGGTCTCCATATATCCGCCCTCGTCAATCCGGACCCGTGACGGGAAGAGATGTGGGATCTCGGTGAGATTTTTCCTCGCTTTCTCTTTCTCTGTGTGTGTGTTTCCGTGCAGCAGTCTATCATCCAATGCGAGATGATTAGAAACCGCCTGGGATACCTAAGTAGAGATAAATAGATTAGTTTTTTGAGATATTTTTTTTGCCTTTCTTTTCTTTATTTCTCTCTCTCTGTCTTTTTTCTAAAATCAACCCTCCTCTCAATTCCTATCCTCCTCCTCCACAATCACTTCATCGCAGCATCTCATTCTCCTCTTGATTTTATCATTTGTTCGTTTTTTTTTGTTTTCATTGTTCTAAACACTACATACCTACCTACATCCATCCATCCATCATACAAGATGGCATCGACATCTCCTCCCACTCCCATTGACGTAGATTACCTCGTCATCGGGGCAGGAGCCATGGGACTAGCATTTCTCGATGCAGTTTTGACAGCGAATCCCATTGCGACGTTTGCTTTGGTTGATAAGTAAGTAGTTTCTTCTTCTCCTTTCTTTCGTCTTATGCCTTCGTGTTGCTTGTTCCGAGGACATGATTGTAATTGTAATAATTCCTGTTTCCCCAGATACGCCCGCCCAGGAGGCCACTGGACAACCTCGTACCCCTTCGTACACCTCCATCAACCCTCGGCATTCTACGGCGTCAACTCGAAAATTCTCGGACAAAACAAAATCGACCAAGTCGGTTTCAACAAAGGTTTATACGAACTCGCTTCTTCCGATGAAGTGTGCGCGTACTTTCATCAAGTGGTGCAAGAAGTTTTGTTGCCTTCGGGTCGAGTGCAGTATTTTCCCAAGTGTGAGTGGATAGAAGGAAAAAGAGAATTTCGATCGAATTTGACGGGGGAGAGGTTTGAGGTGGGGAGGCAGACGAGGATTGTGGATGCGACGTATATGAAAGTGACGGTGCCGTCGATGCGGCCGCCTCCGTTTCAAGTCGCTGCAGACGTGAAAGTGATGACGCCGAATGAGCTGGTGACGCTGTCTCGGCCGTATTCTCATTATACTGTCGTGGGGTCGGGCAAGACGGGCATCGATACTTGTCTTTGGCTGCTGAGTATGGGAATTCGGCCGCAGCAGATTACTTGGGTCATGCCTCGTGATGCTTGGCTGTACGATCGAGCGCACTGGCAGGATCTCTATGATGATCGAGCAAAGGAAGCGATGAAAAGGCAGGTCGAGTGTACGCTGAGCGCCACCTCGCTCGAAGACTACTTGCTGCGGTTGGAGGCAGCCGGGATGATGCTGCGATTGGACCAGAAGGTCTGGCCCACGTCCTTTCGATGCGCGACGGTCACTCTGGCAGAACTGGACGAGATTCGGAAGATCAAAAATGTCGTTCGTTTAGGTCGGGTCATCTCCATCGACGCCCAGGAAATCGTCTTCCAGCATGGTGTCCAGCCCACGGTGCCCGACACAGTATATATTGACTGCTCCGCCAACGGACTCGAGAAGCGACCAGCGGTACCCATTTTCACTCCTGAAAAAATCACGCTCCAGCCGGTTCGCTTCTGCCAACAAGTCTTCTCGGCCGCATTCATCGGCCATGTCGAGGCTGCCTACGCGGATGAGGCGACCAGAAACGAGCTATGTCGACCCATTTTCCACCCAACTCTGCCAAGCGATATCCCCATTGTCACACTGTCCGATTTTCGAGCGACGCTCCGATGGAGTGTGGAACCAAAGACAGTGGCCTGGCTGGTCAATAGTCGCCTGAACTGGTCGAGCGCATTTGCTCCGCTGGCAACAGATGATCCTGTCGAGTTGGAGCAGGAAAGATTGCAGCTGCAAGCACTACTGCACTCCATGTCGGAGAAGCTCCAGCAGTTCATCAGGGAGGGAGCTCGAGTGATGGCGCATATCTGAAGTGTGTATTTGATTTCTGACTACTGCCGGTGCCACATCGTTGCCGTATCGCCCACGCGAATCGTCATTCGTGAGGTATGAGTGTGTTGCCGCAGAGCCGTGTGCACGCCAAAGAGCACCCTTCCACCAAACCTTCGAGTCTTGGCCAGCGTAATGAAGGGCTCCTGATTCTTTTCACCACTGACTTGATCAATGCACACCATTTGACAGCGACGACAGCCACCCAAAAAATCAAAGCACACGCCGCCTGCTGGTGCTGTAGCAGACCCTCCGATGCTCATACCTCCCCAGTAGTCCTCTGCATACGGTTGCTCCTGTCCCGGTGCCAGCAATGGCGACTCCGCGAGCACAATGTTGGCTCGAAAGACGGCGGGATGTGCTGCTTTGCCGCCTTTGGCTTTGATGACTTCGTTGAGACGATTGAGTGATGAGCGCGAAATGGTCAGTATCGGCGACTCGTTACTCAGTAAGATGGGCGGTGGTCGGTCTCCCACAGTCGTTCCGTCGTGCAAGTGAGCTTTGCTGTGTCGTGTGGAAGAGTTCGCCAGCGTCGCTGCCGGGAAGCGAGCCAATGTACAAGGAACTCCCACGGCTTTGGTGAAAAAGTCTGCAGTGGACGGTGCAGTGTAGATACGTGCAGAGATCTTGTCGCCGCAGACCGTCGTACCGCCCAATTTCATATCGGTCGAAAAAAAGCTTGGATCTTTCGACAGCGGTACCGTAATCTGCTCCGGACTGTCTTGCCGGCAGATTCTCAATACACCACGCTGGAAATCCAACTGAGGCTGTATCAAAGCCATACGAGGATGTGCCTTTTGACTCAACGCAACTCCCGTGCTCTGCTTGACAATGCACCATTCTCGGTCCCATACTAACCCTTCGCGACGAATGTCCCACGATGTACCCATTGGAACCTGCCAAGCTCCACAGGACTTGATGGGATAGACGGCAAGGCTCTCGACATAGAAGCTGGTTTGCGAGCTGCCGCGTAATGTCCAGGATGGGGGCGGAAGAGGAGTGCTCGTTTTGTCGATGAAGAACTCGTCTACGAAATCCACGAATCGCATCACGTCGTTTTTCGTGCTCATGGCACCTAGACTCACTCGGATCACGCCAGTCGGTTTGCCGTTCATAATGTCGTTGTCCCCTCCACAACGAAAGCCCAGGGAAAAGTTCTCGCGCATCTCCCATGCTGCTAGTCCGAGACTCTTCGCAATACCACCGGGATTGCACAGGCCTCCGGTTCGGAGGTGGATGTTCTTGACGGATGCTAGCTTCTCGACTTCGGCATTGCTGACCCAGTGTCCGGAGCTATCTTGCAGATTGAATGCGATTGTAGGGCCCTGGGTACGAGTATCGCCATAGGTAGCTCTCTTGTCCTTGTAGATCTTGCACACGGAGCGTCCATTGGCATGGCGCAAAGCGCATAATCCTTCATATAGCTGTTTGGAAAGTGCCGACGTGTGCTTCACGACATGATCTAGAGATTGATACAACTCGCAATGGGTCTGCATTGCGGACTTCAGTGCGAGGATGCTGTGCACGGGTAATGTGCCGTCCTCGAGCTGTTCATGCAAATTTGCCGACTTTGCAACATGCCATTGCTCCTTCACGCAGACCACCATGTCTACTGTGCCTCCGCCAAAGTACCTTCGTCCCTGAAAAAGATGGGCGCAGTTCTTTTTGACGATCAGCGCACCGAGATCTGGGAATCCAAACATTTTCGCAAAACTGAGTACGGTAAAGTCTGGAGCGGCGTCCACATCGCTCAAACGAAGTGGCGATGTCGCAGCACACGCTGCCGCATCCAACAGGGTATAAGTCTCGCGAGACTTACAGCCGCCCGTCCAGCTCGTAGGGAGTTTCCGCCCATTCATATTAGACTGCGCGGGATATGCAAATAATCTCAAGCCACATCCTCGTGACCCATCAGCTCCCAGCCACGTTTCCACTTCATTGTCCGACTCGAAGCAATGATGTAGCTTAGCAGACTCCCGAACGCCAACAACACTGGTATGGGAGTCGACATGGTATCCGAACCAGAATCCCGCGTCCTGGGCATGAAAGGCGTCCGCAATCAATTTGATCGCAGCTGTCGTATTGGCGGTAAAGACGAGATTAAAGACGTCTGGGTCGGCATCGAACAAGCGCAGGGCCTCGTGTCTGACAGCCTCAATTTCGAGGGTAGATCTCTGACTAGAAGGTGATGCCGAGTGTGGGTTGCCGTACAAGTTCGCCATCATGTCAGCATGAAACCGGTCCATGAGAGATCGACTGTACAACGTTGCGCCAGCATGGTCCAGGTAGAGGGCGTCTTTGAGCATGGGATACTCGGCCATCCGCATCTGCTCAATGTGCGCATTGTATGCGTCTAGATCGATTCTGGAAGGCATTGTCGAGTACGAGTGTCGGGAGAGGGCCTCTCGGACTCCGAAGTCTCTCAGCCTTGGTCGAGCCAGCCAGACTTCCGTTGCAGCTTGCGCGGCTGGAGCGACATTGGCGAGTGCAGTGGAGGACGTTGGTGGTGATGGAGAAGAAGATGATATGGGAAAAGTGTTGATGTGATGGGGAAAAGAGAAATGGATCCACAACGGACCATTCTTCCCGTCGTTTCACTTCGCAGCTCGCCGATGTTGCCGTCACGAGACCTTCTCCCTAGTTTACTCTTTCTTAACCTCGGGGGCGGGAGTCTGCTATCAATTACTCAGATCCCTCCTACTATTTAAAGAGAGATCTTAAGGTACTACAGTACCTATCTGATATATACCCTAGTCTCTCTGTCTATCGAAGCGAGGTAGTCTTTTACGCCCTTGTAAGCTGTATATAGTTACTAAGACTCTTTCATGCATCTCCCTCAACAGTATATACATCCTAAATATTATACCTAGGTACCTGTAGGTAGGTACACATGTATCTACGGACACCGAGCGATATGACAACAAGACTCATTCATTCATCCATGATGCAAAACTTTGGTTCGCAAAAAAGTACAAGAGAACAAAAGAAAACTCCATTCCCCCGGACAGGCTTGAACTGTCAACCTCTCGATAGTCGTGTAACAAGGAATATCATTGCATAACAGTCGAACGCGCTAGCCAATTGCGCCACGGAGGATGGGACGTTTGAAACGCCTGTGGAACACATGGTTGTGATGAGTAAGCGCTCGGGTAGGCTGAATATAGAGTACTTTCCATAATGATCATTGTGCAAAGGGCCATTCCCATCAGAATGTGTCGTCTGCCAGGCACACAAGGAAAGTAAACTTGATATATGGACAGCGCATTTGCTCAAATCTATAAACAATAATACGTACAACTACTCACTCCCAACTTTACGCTCTAGAGTACACGTCCAGCAGTAGCTGCAGTGCTCCGATCCTTGGTCTCAACCTTCTTCAGCCCTTTGCCAAGCTGAATTGCTTGGAGCAACCCACTCCGATCTGGTGCTGCGGCAGGTGCACCGGACGGGAACCCACCCGGCATAGCAGGAGCTGGTGGTGGGCCAGGAGGTGGCGGCGGCGCTCCAGCGCTCGGCATGGGAGGTGGTGGTGGAGGAGGAGGAGCATCGCTACCCGGCATTGGAGGAGCTGGAGGCGGTGAAGCAAAGCGATCGGTTCCGTTCGGCGCAGGCGAACCGCTAGATTTGGGACTGTCCATGGCGGAAAGTGGACGAGGGGGAGCCATGGTGCCAAAGAGAATTGACGCAAGCTGTTTCGCACTACCCCCCTGAGGCTTGTCTTCCTCATCGCTTTCATCATCCGAAGAGTCCAGAACAGACCAGTCGTCTTCATCTGCCGGCTTGGACCGCGATCGCGACGGTGCCGGCGCTGGATCAGGTAGGGCTTGTTGCTGCTTGGCGAGATCTTGCTGTGTCAAGCGGTGGAAAGGATTCGTGTCGACTTTGGGTCCGGCATCAGGTGATGTAATAGCTGGCGTGGATGCTGCAGAGGATTGCTGATTCATGCTGCGGAAGAATGGATTCTTGGATTGTTCCGGCGGGCTTGTGACGGCCGATCCTGGCATGGGTGGTGCAGGTGGTGCAACAGCTGAAGGCAATGGAGGCGCGGGTGGCGGTGAAGCGGGCGTCTCTTGCACCTGGGGCAACTCCATGCTTTGAGCCGGAGTACTTTCGGTCGGCGTGTTTTTGTCCTCATCATCGCTGCTAGAGTCATCGTCCATGTTCTCGAGCTGGAGTCGGAGTTCTCTTTCTCGTTCCTTGGCAGCTTCAATCTCAGCACGTTGAGCTGCAAGGCGAGCTTCCTTCTCTTGAGCTTCTTTCTTCGCGGCCTCACGTCTCTTCTTCTCCTCGGATCTCTTGGCCTTGCCAGCCTTGACTTGCTCCTCCAGTGCGCGGAGTGAAGCAGCAGCCTCCTCTTTCTGTTGCTGCAGCTCGCGTTCTTGGCGTGCCTCTTCATCCCTGCGAAAGTGGTCAGTAGGAATATTCAAAGGTGATTGTGTCGCGTGGACGTACTCCATCTCTCTCGTCTCGGTCGCGAGAGCTGCCTCTTGCTCCTTCAAAGCCTGCTCCTTGATCTGTTGCTCGGCTGCCTTGGCCTCCGACTTGGACTGCGTGTCGCTCTGGAGACTCTCACTACGATTCTTCCGGGGCGCTGGCGGGGGAGGTTTCGATTTGCTGGCAGCTGGCGAAGGTGGTGAGATGGTCTCTCCGCTGATCCTGGCTTGTCGTTCTTGTTCGCGTCTTGCATCTTCCTCTTCCGCACGTCGGAGCTTGTCATCTCGTTCCTTGCGTTCACGTTCTGCGCGTTGAGCAGGACTCTCAGCACTACTCTTCGAAGGTGCCTTCAGACCAAGCGCTGCCAGACGCTCTGCCATACGTTGTTCAGCCTGCTGCTTGATGAACGCGGCACGCTCCTCTGCAGTCTTGTAGCTGGAATAGGAGGAGCCACTAGGTGCAGGAGACGAAGCAGCGGGCTGCCGCGAGGAAGCCGGGCTGTCCGTTCTCGTCGAAGGCGTACTTGTTCGGCCATCATCCTCGACCGGATTCGATATCGATTGTGACTTGTCTTCGTTTCGCACGCGAGCAGCCCTCGAGCTGCGCTGCAAGTCGAAAATGAAGTCTTTGACCTCATCTTCCACACCAAGGCCGTCCTCCCATCTTCTTCGCTCATGCTCGTCGGAAGCGCTTTCGGCGCCCTCCTTTAAGCTAGACTCCAAACCTTTGCTGTATTCCGTGACACTCTCTTCTACGTCGCGAACCATCTTTTCGTTATCTTCGCGCTCCCTGGTAATGCGTGTATTCTCTTCTTCCAATCTCGCAGCAGCGCCTCGACCATCATCAGCAGGCTCCACCTTCTTGCCACTCAGTGCAGCCGATCTTTGCTGCATCATGGCCTTAGCTCGAGCCTTCAGACGATCGCTCTCCGTCACAGCGCCTCCAGGCCCGGTGCCAACAATGGCTGGAGCTGAGCCAGGATTCGCCTTTGCATCTTTGAGCCTAAATAGCTCAAGCTGTGCGTCTGCAATTGCGCGCTCACATCTTCGCACATGGCTCGCAAGCTCCGGCAAACGATCCTGGAGACCACGTAATTGCCTCTGCAAAGCACGCCTCTCAGCGTCCGAGTCGCCAGTCTTGAACGCGCTATTTGGATGGGTATCAAGATCCTCCTGTATCCTGCGAATGCGCCTAAACAATTCTTCTGCCTCTTTCCTGTCCTTGCGATCCAGAGCGTCTTCCTGCTCAGCATTACCCTCATCTTCAAAATCCATTGCATCGAGTAAGACTTGCTTCTCGCGAATCGTCTTCTTCAGCTGATCGATGCTCATCTCATCCGCCGGCACGCTGCTCGTATCGCTCGTCGCTGGTGATGAATCTCTTCCGTGCTGCCCAATCCTACGTCTGGCAGAAGATCGATATCCAACATCATCGTCGTTGTTCTTAAATACTGTCGCATCTTTCCTTGCACCAGCTGCTCCGTTAGCGCGGAACGAGTGACCCTTTAAGTAGCTTACGCCCGTCTTTTGCGGCTGCAAGAACGCGCCAGAAGACTTGCGCTCCTCGGCATCTCGCCCAAGCAAGCCCTTCATGGCATCGATGCTCGAGTTGATGTTTCGCGTGGAAGGAGGGATGAGCTCAGGCGGGAGCTGGTTCGGTACAGGATAGCCATTGAGCGCGCGGTAGATCAAGTGCATAGCAACTGCAAACTCGTCCAGGTTGAGGCGACCTTTGTTGTGCGGATCGCTGAGGGTCCATATGCGCTCCAGATCTTGCTTGTTCAGTCCTGACTGTCCAAAGATCTCCAGTGATTGGGCACCGGAGATGTAGCCCTTCCCAAAGCCATCCCATGCCTTGAACATATCATCATAAATCTTCTTCTCGTCTTTTGTGACTGCCCACGGCACAGTAGCATTTCCACGCAATCCCTGAGCGCTAAATCCTGCTTCTCGTCCCGGCTGCGGCATCATTTGACTCTGAAGAGCTTGTAGATTTGGCAGACCAGCTGCGGGTGCATTCACCAGGCCCCATTGACCTGGTCGGCCTGTAGGCTGAGCGTTCAAAGGCTGTGCCATGGGATATCCAGTCTGCTGGGGAAGCAGTCCAGTTGGTTGTGCAGAAAGTCCCGGAGCAAGATTATTGCCAAAGCCAGTGGGCATTGGGGGCATAGGCGGACGGGGTCCAGTATAACCCTGCGCTTGTGGCATATATCCAGTGGCCTGAGGCTGAAGCTGTTGTTGATATCCTGTAGCCTGGGGAACCTGAAACCCGGTCGGCTGAGCAGTGAGCTGGGTGAGGAGCTGCTGGTTGCTGGGATTCTGCGCTTGTGGTTGCTGAATAGTTGGAGGTTCATTGCGACCTGCGGCGCCCGGAGTATCGTCTACGTTGAAAGAGATGATGTCCACCATACTCGATACTTCGTTCCTCACCTTTTCCGGTAGAGAGCTGGGCAATGCCTTTCCTGTGAGCGCGATGTTGCATAGGTACATGCTCAGAGCGAACTCTGGGAAGAGCAGTTGGCCCGACTTGGTGGTGTCTGACAATGTCCATATCTGCGCCAGGTCGTTTCCATCCAGCTTACTCCTCAGCAAGATATCTCTCGCCTTGTCTCCACTCAATGCCTGGCTCCCTCCTGTCGCGCTCTTGAACAGCTGCTCAAACTTGGCCTGATCCTGCGCAGTGATGAAACTGAGGCGAATGTTGGGAATTTTGCTGCCAGTCTTTGCGGGCACTGGAGGGGGTGCCTGGGAGGACGACGCGCGAAAAGAGTTGGCCATGTCATTGCTCGTCAGCCCCGTCGCTTGTGGACGCATTGGCTGCGGCGGCTGGAATCCGGTCTGTTGAGGCTGTTGGAAGCCGGTCTGCTGCATATTGATCTGTGGTAGCTGCTGCTGTTGCTGCTGCGGCTGCTGTTGCTGCTGCTGAAAGCCAGTCGGTTGTGGCTGTTGGTAGCCTGTCGGCGCCGGAGGGAGTTGCTGAAAGGCGCCATATTGCTGCTGCTGCGGCTGCTGCTGAGGGAAGCCTGTCGCTTGAGGCTGCAGTCCGCCCACTGGATATCCGGTATATTGCTGCTGCAGGGGAGCTTGGCCAAAGGCGCCTTGTGGTGGCTGCTGCTGCTGTTGCTGCTGCGGACCTCCACGAGCACTATTGCCGCCGCCCAGATACATATTGGACGCGGAGAACATGATGAGATGCGCCGGGCTATGCGAGGAGAAGAGACATGCGGGGAGGTGGCGTAGCAAGTGTGGGTGTATGGAGGGAGAGGGAGGGCGAGAGAGAAGAGAGACAAGAGAGAGAGTCAGTTGGTAGAGCCCGCGTATCCGTAGCACTGGGAGGTACAGTAGGAGGTACTAGGAGGTAGAGAGAGGCACATGGACATGTAGGAGAGTCCCGAGTCGAGACGAGCTCGAGGCCTTGGCATTCAATAGCAGCCACGTCATTCACGCTTCAGCCTCGTCCTCCCGAGTTCAGTTGTCTTGGAAAAACTACTCCTCTTACAAGTTCCTCCCATCTCACCCGTCGACTACCACCATCTCACCAACACATATATACCCGCCGTCTATACCGACTGCTCACTCTGCTACAGCGCAGCATCTTGTGACAGACGGCCAAGCCCAGGCTCAACGATAGGGGACATGGCCGCCGCAGCCTGTCTCTGCCCTGAACCTGCGCAGTGAGGACTCGACTGTCTCTGGCTATTCTGTCGCTTCGCCAGTCTGGGTCCGCTGAGAGTGTCATCGACAGCAGCAGACCGCGGAGGGGCTAGCAACGAGCAGTTTTCCCGGCCCATGGACGACGTCTACAGAGCGACTTGCAGACCACGATGTGCCTGCTTATGGCTGGAAGGGTGACATCTCCAATCACAGTAGCAGAACCACCTGATCATCGCCCAAATCTTCGAGGTCATGAACGGGCTCAGAGCCCACTCCCATGCTGGCAGCTGAAATTCTGAATACTCTTCATCAAGAACTCGAGAACCCTCTGCATTTGGCGGTTACAGTACCATCCGCTTCTTGACGAGGCAGTGGTGATCGGAGAGCATTGGAGTATGGCCCATAGACAGCATTCATTGCACCTGGATCTGGCACCCCATGACCATCAGCTTCGATTCTCCCTTTTCGCACCAGGATGGAGAATGCTCGGCCGACGCCGAGGGCGTCTCGCATGATATACCCAGCCTGTCAACGTCGGAAGATATGCGGCTCAAGGGGCAAAGCTTCTCTCGGCTGTATCATGGCTTTCCGTGATACTTTGGTGATGCTGAAACAGCATAGTCTGCTGCTACAGAAGTCGCAACCTGGTACTACTGATGAGTGAAGACTGCATTCCCCCACTTTTCAGGGTCTCGTCAATACGATCGAATGCACCGGGAGCATCAGCTTACAGTGCATGCAGTGTCGGGCTCGCGCTCGACAGCTCAGCTCATGGTGCGGACCAGTTGCATATTTGACGTTCATGGACAAACGACGCCCATGGGACACTCCACAGCAGCAATGATCCGCCACCTGCGGAAGAGTCTGGGTGTTAGTATTTGGCACGCGGGATATCGATCACAAAGCTTCTCACTGTTGAGGTCTGGGAGTTCACTCCGTCATCAAGAACTGTAAACCAAACGTGACGAACATGCAATCAGACTTCAGTCTTTAACCGTATTCCGCTGACACTGAAAGTACATGCTCAGGCGAGGCCCCTGTCCGCACCGTTTTCTGCTTCAGACTCTGACGCACCTGTACTCATGTAGCACATTTTCGTAAGTTGTTATCGGCCAACTCTCTCCTTATTCTCTCTTTTGAACGTCGTCAACGTAGCTCTGCTACTGCTGACAAGTGACAACTCACCTTCTAAGCTGACAGCGAGTTTTGCATGTGCGAAGCAATTCCAGCGCCTCATTCTCCCGAGCGAGTGATGGGGAATATGTAGTTCCATTGCCCACTTCGACCAGCTGCATGTCTCATTTCGATCTCCGTCACTTTTGCTTGCCTCGTGCTGCAAAAATCCCGGGGTAGGTTGGGCAAAGTTTGCGTTCCTGGCTGCAACAATTGTTGGTATCCAGGAACGACCAGTGAACGATGGAGCTGTACTGCCTGTCCATCGTGAATTCCGGGTACCCCAAACATGGGTAAAGTCTAAACACGAATCACAATAAGATGGGATGAGCTCCTGTCGACCTCGAGAGAAATTACAAGTCCTTTGCCGATTCACCTCAAGACTTGCATCCATTCTTCACAGCAGGCTTCCCACGTAGCCACCACATTCACTCTTCAATCATGCGTTCCTTTCTGGTAGTGGCAGCAGTGCTGTCTAACGCACTTACATCCCTTGCTGAAGTTCACTCTCATGCGCACAAGATGGTTCACGCCGCGCGCCAGCGCAGGCATGTAGAAGAGCAGCAGCTCGACGAAGCAGAGAAGCTCAGGAGGAGAGAAATTTACAAACGAAACGAACAAGCCGCGGATGAGGAGATGGCCACCAACTGGATGGATGATGGTTACTCCAACGACGGCTATGCGGACGAATGCCTCAAGCACCACAACTACCATCGCGCGAACCACGAGGTATGTTCCATCATTACTCCCGCCTGGGGGAGTTTATCCTCATCCGCACTTCTCCTAACTCCGCTCCTGTAGGCGCCCGACATCCAATGGGACCCATACCTGGCTTACATTGCTCAACTGGTCGCTTCCTCTTGCGTCTATGGACACAACTTGTGAGTTCCCCCTCCCTCTCGCCAACCTCCAAACCTTCTTCTCACACGTCACTTTCTCTCTCAGAGACTACGATCCTCAAGCCGGCCAAAACATCGCTGGTGGCATGTCAGCCACCAACGTCTCCGGCACCATCACCGAACTCTGGTACAACGCGGAACTCCCCTACTTCAGCGAACTGTACGGTCAACCATATCCCGACATGACCTACTTTGAGCAATACGGCCACATGACTCAAATCGTGTGGAAAGGTACTGCTTCTGTCGGTTGCGCTACGCAGTATTGTCCGTATGGTTTGGCGAATGCTGGAGGTATTGAACCGTATTTCACTGTGTGCAACTATAAAGATCCTGGTGAGTTCCTTTTTTTTGGATGCGCAGTGTGGAAACCCGCACTCCTCCCGGTATGGGTATATTAGATGCTGATGTATTCTCTTTTTTTTTCTTAGGAAATATGTTCGGATATTATGATCAAATGGTCAGCCCGCCACAAGGTGCACCGGACATTCACTGGGACATGTACAAGAAGTAAAGGGGAAGAAGGGGAGAAGGGGTATGGGAGAGAGAAATTGACTCGACCGTCCATTTTTGTCTACCCGGTGGCATGTAGGAACTCTAGGCGACGAGTTCCTCCAAGCTGCGTTTACTTCATTCAGAATCAGAGATTCGCTGGTGTGAGATGATGGAGGAGGAGGATTGGGAGGTTGTTGATGTTGTGAAGCACGTATAGATAATGTAGATTGGATCTCACACGCTTGCGTGTGTACTGTGTTCACCCGGCCTGGAGCTGGATGGGACATATGACCTACCTTACCTACTTACATACCTATACACTAAACATATTCAACAAAGACACTTGCATTTTTCTTTCTCTTTTCCTCGATAAACAACATCAAAGTAGCCTGTTAGTATAGGTATATAGACACATAGATACCTTAGGTACTAATACAAATTTCACGAGCAGTTTGAGAATCTATTCCTACCTCTCTATTCACTAAGTTTTACATACTTTTTCGTTTCCATCTTTCTTCTTTCCCCTTTCTTTTCCTCTCTTATACAAGCAATTTGAACATATAAAGCTTACAAAGCTTAACAACAGTAGTCGGCCGAATTCTGCTTCAAATGCGATCTGATCAGTGTGCCCCATATGTAGTCCAAACGGGCAGGTAGCAATCCTCATATTCGTCTAAAGGGGAAATCCTCTCAGGCTTGCCCTTGCCCCTTTTCCCTTTGATTTTTTCTCTTTGATTTTTGCTGCACAATCTCCTCCTTTTCGCTCTCAGGAGTCTGTTCGAACACCCTTTGGTCAGTACGTCTTCAACACGCTTGCTTGTCGAGAGCCTCTTTGACAGCCTCTTCGTGAGCCTCTTTGTCGCTCTTCAGCAAGGGACTTGACGCCTTGACAACGACTCGCTTCTTTGATGGAGTCTTAGCATTGAGGTTTTCATCGGGAACTTGAGCTTATTGGAAATCTGCGAAGGCGGACCGATGACCTGCCGTAAGATCTCGCTACAAGACATCGTATGCGTCCTTCTGTTGCTGCACGGCGAGGACCTTGTTGGATAACCGGGGAATTGTCTAGGAAACGGGTCAGTACACAACCCCCAAAGCAGCGCCGGATTTCGAGACTTACCCGGCCAACGCGGGCTTACTACCTTCTTTTGATCCGCGAAAACGTTCTTCTCATTCTAACCAGAAGAGTTCCGGAAACAAAAAGGTAGGGCGGTCGAAGGTCTAGTTAAGTTCTCCTTGACGACGTCGCTGTCTCCTCTCGTCTCCACCGACCGGCCACTTCTTCCCCTTTGCCCTTGCCTCTCGTATCCACCAACCAGCTACTTCTCCCCTACCTGTATTCCCCCCTTAATCTAGCTCGTCGCACGCGCTGTATATATAGTCCAATCGTACAATCTCGACTTATATCGAAAGCGCACCGACGCGCTTCAGTGGGGGTGATGGTAGTAGTAGTAGTGATAACCAATAACTGTTATAAAAATGCAATATACAGATTCTAGGACGGTGCTATAATATATTTATCCTGCGCTTGTTTCTTCACGCATACACGGTAGAGTGATTTTTTCGTTGTTGTGACTTTTTTTTGGGCGGTTTCTCTTTTCCGTTAAGATGGGCCAGCCGCCGCGACGATTCCTTAGCCTAGACTGCGATAGAGAGGTCTAGTCACGAAGAGGAGCGATCGTTGGCGGATTTGCCGTTCTGAGTTTCGTTGTCGGAGTCGAGAGCAACCTGTTCAAGTTTGCCTTCCTCGGACATCGTTCTCGGTGGTAGTCTTTCGAAGAACGAAACGAAAGGAATGTACTAGAGCATGGTAATCGGTTGTCGCTGTGGATCAGGTTCAGATCCAGGGCCCAGTCGGTCGTCGGCAAGTACCAGTGCAATGGCGAACCCATTTGCGTCGGCAGCGGCAGCGGCGGGCCAAAAAGATCCACGAGGAGTATCGAATCCTTCTCTGCTTGATTCCTTCTGTTCTTACACTGGCCCTAGAAGAGATGTAGGTAGCACTGTATATATATAGAGAGAGAGGACAAGTACTTGCGCGGAGAGAGAGACGATAAGTACTTGCGTATAGTGAAGTCTCTAGCTTTCATCCACAAGTAATATCCCTCTGCCGCTTTGCTTAGAAACTCCTGACTTCCCAGTTGTCAAATAATATATCCGGTTTCGATACAAGAGTCCAGTCCGAAGAAGAAATCAACTGCCATGATACCTGCTCGAGGGCTTTTCGGATAAGAGAACTTCTTATAGAGACGCTGCTGGTATGTCTACCCAGAGACGCAGGAGGCGATGCACGGCTTGCATTCTCGTGGTCGGTAGGGTAGTCAGGTAGGTCCGCAATGACAAACCTCCCATCCTTCTTCTGAAACTTCATGACCGTTTGGTCTAGGCCTCTGCTCATTTCTCAAGCGGATTCGAACTGTAGTCGGATGCGAGGAAGGAAAGAGATATATAGCGAAGAAGAATGTTCGCGCTGGGTGGTCATCGTCGTCTTGTACTGCAAAGTTGTGTCGGGTAATTTACTGTCGACTGTGTGTTCAGTGGATGGACGTCGTTGGGTAGATGGGTACTCTATAGTAGTTGTTGTGGAAGCTCCAGATTAGAAAATATAAAACCTCTTTTAGATTGAAGGAACGGAGTAGTCGACTATATAGATTATTGTCGTTGATAAGATTGTATAGTACGCCTAGTAAGAGGAGTCTAGAGAGAATATTAGCCTATCTAGACACCCGGGTAATAGCATAGTCGATAGCAACTACCTTAGGATAGAGAGAGGTTATGCTTACCTGAGTAGTATCTGCACGATACTCTACCTCCTAGAGAAACAAGGTAGTAATAGTCAGGTAAGAATCAACCTCTCTCAAGTCTAGCAGACGCCTAGAGATATATACCTCAATAGTGTTTGCTTGCAAACGTTTGTTATTGCTTGTTTGCTTGCTTGCTTTTATTACGACGACGAAGAGGTTCGATTCTTTCTGCTTAGGTAAGGACTGTAAAGTCAGGTGAAGTGAGGTGAGGTGAAGTTAGGTAAGAGTAAAACAGACAAAAGACACGCCCTTTTTTCAAATCTTACCTCAGCGCACCTAGAGAACGAATACTTCCCATTGGCTTCACCAGTGCGGAGACTAGTAAATGTTCGCGGAAGATATTATCGAGCCCTTGATTTTCGATTTGATTTGCGCAACTCTAATAATTGTGTCCAATGGTCCAGACTCTTGGACTTTGAGAGTCTGAATCCCATCGAGTAAAATGCCGGCATACACACGCAGACAACCCGAATTTTCTTACATTTGTGGCAGCTCTCGAACGCCGAAACGCCTCGCTGAACTCATCAAAAGGCAACTCATATGAATCTCAAAAACACTCATGTTGCTCTTTTTTTTTGTCTACTACCCATACAACATCAATGGTACCTCGCAGCCAACCCCGAGAACGCATCGGGACTATGCCTTCCACCTCCAGAAAAGCCCTGAAAGTCCTTGCTCTCATTACTCACATGCCGAGACACCTGTTGTTGTTGTTGTTGCTGCTGCTGCTGTTGTTGTCCAAATGGATTCCCACTCATCAGGTTTGGCGGCATGGTGGCACTCCGTTGCGGCACCTGCTGCGCTTGCTCGTACATCTGTTGAGGGGCGGTGCCATCCTCCGGCAGCGTCTGGAGTGGTCGTTGTGGGGCCATTTGAGGATAGTTGTACAAGGCCAGTATTGACGATTTGTCCTGGCGAATGGACTGCTGGAACTGAGCATTAACGAGAGGCTGAGAATTGTATTGCCATGGCTGCTGTTGTTGCTGCGGCTGCTGGAATTGCTGCTGCTCTTGTGATGCGTATGGCTGTTGTGATGTCTGCTGAGCGAGCTTCTGCGCCCATGGATTTGAGGCTACAGGCTGCGTGTATGGTGGCTGCTGCTGCTGCTGTTGTGGTGGTGGTGGTGCTTGTTGTTGTTGCGTTTGACCAAAAAAGTCCGTTTGCTGAGTGTACATTGGTTGTGGTGATGCCATTGGTGCCTGCTGAGTAAAGCTCTGATTTTGCCAAGGGTTTGTTGCTTGTGGTACATAGGACTGCTGCTGCGAAGCTTGTTGTGCCCATGGGTCGCTTGCCACGGAGTTTTGTGGCGGTGCCGATTGCTGCATGAATGGGTTGTTCGCGAGTTGAGAATTTGGTTGTGAGACGGTTTGTACCTGCTGCGCAGGGGGCGGATATGTAGCTGATGGATGGTCCCAGGGAGATGGGACCTGCTGGTTTTGTTGTTGTTGTTGTTGTTGATGTTGTTGTTGTTGCGGTAAGAAAGGATTGTTGGCCTGCAGCATGTTTCCGTTCTGTTGATAGGCCACTTCATTGTTACCAGTATGCCAAGGCGAATTGGCTTGTGTCGCAGGCTGTGAGAGAGAGATGTTCTGAAAGCTGTTCGCAAGCTGTGTTTGAGGCTGCACAGCTGATTGTGGCTGCAAGAACGGATTCCATGATGTGGACGCTGTCGTCGATTGTGGAGGCACCGAAGACGCCCGCGCCGGCACGGCTGGTGGTGGTTTTGTAGACTCGCGCACCTCCCATGGATTGCTGAACTTCTTCTCAATGGTGATGCCATTAGCACCAGAACTACCCATTGACACGGGCGTCAGGGCTCTGGGGCCTGGCGTCACTGATCTTGAGATGGGTTTTGTGCCCTCGCCCAGCCTCACCAACGTTTCCACAGCCTTGTCCACGTTCCCACCCGTGCTCTTAAGGATCTCAGTGTTCCTAGACGTGTCGGGGAAGCCCATGTCGCGTATATGAGCCAGCTTCGCGTTGAAAACGTTGTCCATAGTCGTGATCTTCATCCCAAACAACTGACTCGGCTTGTTGTGGTTGCTGCTGCTACTGTTCCTCTTCGGGCTGGGGAACTCATTTCGATCTCCACTGTATGCGGGCGAAAGGGGTGGTGTGAAGCGATCCTGCCTCTGCTTGGACACAGCTGCACTCGAGGATCGCAGAGAAAAACCAAATCGCTTCGCAGGCTTTGGCGGCAGCTCAGGGGGCTCCTCACTCCACGACCCGAGATCTGTGCCTGTACTCCCGGTATTCTGTCTCGCAGCAGGATGTCCCCGTCCCGTGCTCAGCGTCTGAGAATCATACTTCTGCCGTATAAATCTCTCAATAGCCGAGTCCACCTCGTCAACGTCAATCGGCATCTCCGCCCTCACGTTCTGAGGGTTGTAGGTCTTGTTACTGGCGACGTTGCCCACCTTTTTCATGTTCTCGACTTGCTCGGCACTCCAGGTGTCCATTGACAACGATTTGACCTTGGAGACGTGCGTGCCCAGTTTTCGGTGCAGTGCAGCACATCGCATGCACAAGAAGATGCCCAAGTTCCAGCTGGCCCAGCCAGGGTTCTTCGCAGCGCAGTCGGCGCATTTGTCGTTGCCAGGTACGTTGCGCAGCAGGTCCTGGAGCATGCGCTCATTGCGAGCCTGCTGGCGTTTCGATATTGCGCTCGTCATTCTGTCTGTGTCTGTAGCACTCGTTCGCTCGTGGTCTCGTGCTCGGGCGAAGCGAGGCGAGGCGAGGCGAGGCGGGTGCGACTGCAAGCGTGGGCGGAGCAGCAAGGGGAGAAGGCTGTAGGGGAGCAGCAACGGCAGCGTTTCAAGGAGGAGGACTCGGCGGCAGAGATGCGATGAGATGCTCAAGGCGCCAACGCATGTGGACAGGTGGACAGCAGCAGCAGAAGAAGAAGAACACGACGTCGGACGGTGTCTTGTCTAGGGTGAGGGTAAGAGTGAGAGGGTGTGGCGTTCATGAGATTGGACGCTCAGTCAGCGTGGTTCATGGTGGTAGAAGTACCTCAGTTAGCGGGCTAGCCCAAGGTGGAGGCCACTGTACGGAGGCCCAAAGTGGCCAGCCGCTATACGTTACCCCCGGCTTTCTTTGGCTTCATTTTCCTACTACTTCTACCCTTCTACCTACTATACACTACTACATACACTCGCTATATGCTCGCCGCCTACCTCGCCGTTACCGCCGCATCCGTCGCTACCTACTAATATACCTCGGACGTACGTACCTAGAGGACTACGTACTATAGACTATAATAACTATTAGGTCTATATCGCTACGTAGCTCGAAGAAGGTATCTTGTAGAGGTAGATTATTGCTAATCTATACTAGTAGTTCGGTATTTCTATCGTAGAGTATATATTCGAACGATAGCTATAAGCCTAGAGCCTTACTATAGCTACTATACCTTTATATCGTCGATAGTACGATATCTTCGACGAAGACGATAGCTTGCGTATACGTATAGCGTATACCTATACTAAGCTACAACTTATAGATAGCGAGGCAGTTGCGATTCTAGCGATTAATAGCTAGAAAATTAGTATAAGGACATATCGGCGTATACGTAAAGAGCTAGGTTTTAGGAAGTAGATACTAGTAGTAGAGCAAGTATATACTAAAGAGTTAATCGCTATAGTACTCGTAGACGAGCTCGCTAAGTTAGAGGTAGAGGTATATAGTAGGAGGAACCTATATATATATCTACGTTTAGAGATAAATATAATTAGGAGGTATATAGGCGCTCGCTGTCTACTCGCTTACTAAATCGCTATCGGCTGACCTACTTAGGGACCGTATCTACTATATTATTAAATTGCTTAATCCCGATAGTATTTAGCGGCGATACGAGAAGGCTAGAGAGTACTATAGTACTATTATTATACCTAGGCCGTTAGCGGCAATCTCGATAGATACGTACTATAAGTTCGAGTACTAGGGTATTTAGATATATAGCGTAATCGACGTATACGCGCGGTATATAGAGTAGATTTATATTAGAATTACTAGTAGATCGGCCGTTTCGGTACTCGCTTAGTATATCGCGACCCTACGCTATAGTAGATACGCGCCGGTAATTATACGCTCGGATCGTAGAGGTAAGACTATTCTAGCCGCCGACGCGTACTATATAGTACGTTATGCCGCTTACGACGTCGAGAATACTAAGTGTAGTACTCGTAGCGAGGCCTCGTTACTACTACTACGATTCGGTAAATACTTCCGATATAGTATAAGTAAGATAAATCAGCGTATCGAGGTATAGTAGAATTAGTAGGCTAAGGCTATAATGGTTCTATAAGCGTAAGGGTATACGTAACAGAGGTCTAAGGTATAAAAGGTATAAACAATGTACGGCTTGCTAACTAAGGCATAATAACTCTGCCCTTCCTTCCTAGAGGAGGGCCCTCGCTATATATACAAGCCATTCTATTGTCTACTCCTCGCTACCGGCACCGCCTCCTCTTAGGCAGCAGCCGATAACCGGTTCCCTTAGGAACCCTCTTGATTTAGAACGTCTCCGATCGGTAGGGCATCCCTTCTATACCGGATCGCCGGGGGTCCGCGAGGGCTTCCCGTCCCGCGCGGCACGCTCCGCCCGCCTCGCCGGGGGTTCGCTAGGGCTTCTCTGCCCCAGCGTGTTACAAAGGCGCTAAATAGATAGCGTACGTACTTCTATAGCTTAAATACTACGAACGAATTTGACCTAGAGTTATTAGGCAATCGTATTGCCTTCCTAGCGATCTATACTACGATTCTCCGCGAGATAGTAGTAGGATTCGTAAAGGTATAGAATTACTATAAGATTCGGAGGCAAAACAATCGGCTATACTCGATTCTAGGTATTCCTTATATATTACGGCATTATCTAGAGCTCTATAGCGCTACGTAGCAAGGTATACGTATACCTAAGGAGGTTCTATAGACGCTCGAAGGGATACTAGAAGGGTTTAGTATATATACTCGCTCTACTCGTAGCCTACTCGCTAACTTAATACTATAGACCTCGAGGCCTTTCTTCCTACCGATACCTACAAATAGTACAAAGCGAGCCTCCTCCCCTATAGCTTCGCGCTACTTATTAGTAGTACGTCGTATAACGTAGCGACCGGCAACCGTACGTACCGTACGGCCTATATTACCCTACGTAGCCTAGTAAATAACTATATTAGCTTAGAACAATAGCTAATACTCGGTATACTTCTAAAGCTATTAGTAGCAAGAGATTAGATACCTACGCGCTAGACGGCGGAAGTATTTAGAGACACTAGTAACGTACTAATCGCGAACGAGGATTTAGGTATTATCGAGTTCTATAATAATCCGTAGGCTATAGAGCTAGTATCTCCCCTACAAGTATAACTACGAGCTAAGCAAGCTAAGCCCTCTAGGGTATATATTACGGTACGTACTATTATTTGAATTCTTTTCTATATATATATATATATACTCTCTCTCTCTACCGACCTATTTACTATAGCCGACAACCTACCTAGCCTCTAGGCTAAATACTATCTAGTCGTACCGTCGATTAGATATAGCGTTATATTCTATAAGTTCAATTTCTACTCTTAGTGCTATTAGCTTAATCTAAACCCTCTATATACTAAATTCGTACGCGAACTATTACGCGTACTAGAAAGTAGCCGTCCGGTTACTAGATAGCCGCCGCCGCCGCCGCCGCCGTAGCCGTAGCCGTCGCGATCGTAGTAGCTAGTACCTACGTACTAAGTAAAGGTTAGTCGCCTTGAAACGATCTATATAGCGAGTACTTAGCGACGGTTAATAGGGTTTCTAGACATTCGCGAGGATTCCGTAGTACGCGAATACCGTATATAACGAAGCTAATATCGCGTTTAGAGCTAAGGCCGCTATAGCCGTCGTACCGTACGCCGGTACGCTACCGCCGACTATACGTTAGTAGTATACGCCGGCCCTACCGTCGTCGCGGTTAAATCCGCTGCCTCTAGCTATCTCGTTTAGTATTAGCGTTATAGTATATATATAGCGAGTTACTACGCGAGCTCTAAAGAATAACAATAAGTAGAAGTACTACGATCCGGTTGCCTATACTAACCTCTATAACTATTAGACGGATCGCGATCGAGTAGCTAATAGTACTAAGAACTTCCCTATATATAGCGAGTTAGCAGAGATTCTAGTAGAGATTTAGTAGCGAGTAAGGCTAGCCTACCTAGTATCGTCCTCCTTATCCTCCTCCTTATCCTCCGAGGTATCCTCGGTATCGGTATCCTCGTCTATAGCGTCGCTGTTATTTATCGTAGATATATTCCTACCGAGCGCTACTAAAGCAGTAGATACGAGGAATCTACGGTATATTAGTAACGTACGAGTTTACGTACTATATAATAACGTACTATAAGAGTAGGGTGTATATAGTAATATATAGAGCGTCCTTCCTACCGTATAGGAAAAGGAACAAACTAATTCTTGTCCTTCGGAAAGGAGAGAGCAGTATCGTATAATATACCCCTACGCTAAGCATACGTAGGCGCTACGCCGCGCGGGCGGTCGCCCGATAGCCGATCGCCCGACGACTCGGATTGTACTGCTTCTATAGCCTGTCCTACCTTAGGCTAACGTTCCTTAGGCTTAAATACCTAACCGCCCCCTAGGGCTATATACCTCTAGGCCTAGCTGTTACAATTATCTCCTCTCCCTAATAGAGCTGTCCCTAGCGATATATTCTACGTATCGTATACGGAGCGTATATAGAGCGTATACGGAGATACTCGTATTCTATATAGAGGCTAGTCGTTATACTAGGAATCCTAGTAGTTACCCTAGGGCATTCTATATAGTAGAATATAAGGAAGTCAATAGAACGTAGAATACGATAGAAGAAAGCCTGCCTAGCAATAGGTAGTAGCAACGAGTAAGTATATTTCGTCCTCTACGCTACGTCTTTTTCTTCGTTCCTTAGTTCTTCCCTAAACTATTTTTTTTTGGAAAAAACTCTAAGCTCTTTGTACTATCCTCGTAACCTATATATACGAGATATACCTCCGAAGCGCGCGATAGCCGTAAAGGCGCCCGAGAAGCCCGTCCTAGAGCGCGATCTACGTCGCGGTCGCGCCGCGGCTAGAGCGTACAATATTTGCCTCCGCTGTATAGAGTATATATTCAAGGGTACGTCGAGACCTACGCGTTATATACGCCTTACCTACGTTTCTTCGCTAACCTAATCTAATAGTAGTAGACGCGAACGGCGTCGCCGAGCGCGCCTATAACGGCGTAATAGCTTCTAGCTATAAGAAGAAGTACTAAAGGTACGTAAAAGGGCGCTACGCGTATAAACGCGTAGTAGACCTAGACCTACTTCGGTAGGCGCGCTACCTACGCGTCCTATACGCGGCGCTTCGTTCTTATATAGCCGGTATACGCTCGGTATAGATAATACAGCGCTTATAGCGGCTAGGGGATAAGATTCTAGAGAGTAAGAAGGTGCTTGCCTCTAATAAGGGCAAGGCCGTCGGCGTCTACGAGACGCCGAAGAAGGGTAGTAGTAGTAGTATAGCTAGCGCGCCGGCGTCGAGCGCCCTAGCCGTAGCCGACTACCTAGAGATAGCGAAAGCTATCTCTACCCTTTAGGGCATTTTTAAGCTATAGTACGAGGTAAGTTCTATCGCTTCGTACCCTACTCGTAGGCGTCGCTAACGTCTGTTATAGATAGCTCGCTTAGCCGGCGCTACCGGTACTGCCTTAGATAGCGCGGTAGCGACCGCGTATCCCGATTATAGTAGCTAGGAGCCGTACCTATCGGACGGCGAGAAGGAGATAAGCCTACCTAGCGATAGCGACGACGACAACGACGACGACAACGACGCCGGTAACGGTACCGGTAACGGTACCGGTAACGGTACCGGTCCTACCGTTCCTCCTATTAGCCCTACTCCTACTGCTCCCTCTTCTAGTACTACTAGTACCGGTAGTGCCGCAGGTACCTAGCCCTCTCGTCGCGTTCGGTTAGCCTACGTTTCTAGTACGCTACGCGTAGGTTTTAGTGTTTTTGTTTTTTTGTATATAGTATTCCCGGCTTAGCCGGTCAAAAGCAAATTAATTCTTAATCTCTCTACCTACGTCTCGCTCGTACTATACTGCTACGTTTCTACTACGCTTCGAACTCGTTAAGGGCGGCGTACTTACTAATATACTCTTTAGGTTCCTATTAATCAAATTCCTCGGGCTAGCTACGCAGCCTACGCTAGTATACTAAGTACTGTCGGATACCCTTCCTTAGGCGCATATCTAAGATCTTCTCTACCTCGTAGAGTCCTTCTTTATCGGCGAGTAGGAGGGTTCCCTCCTACGCGTTACCTACGCGGCCCTTATAGGGCTCGAGATATAAGACGTAGAAGACGTTGTAGATCTAAGATCCTACTAGTAGGGCTAGGCGGTACGCCTACTTCCCTACGATATTAATTACCTTAAATAGCCCTACGAACTTATCTATAAACTTTTTCGTAGGTACCTTTAATTTTAGGTTCTTAGTAGACAGCAGTACTATATCCCCTACCTTAAACCCTATTATAGTATACTTCGCGTTAAAGTACTTCGCCTACGCTTTACTAGCGCGTTACTAGCGCTTACTTAGGGTTTCGTAGTTCCGTTTTAGTCTCTCCGTAGCGTCTACTACGGCCGGTACCTCCCTCTCCGCGAGCTCGCCCCGAGCGTTATACGTACTTATTACTAGCTCCGGGTTAAAACTATATAGTACCTTAAATAGTAACATTTTCAGTATAGCGTAATCGCTATTATTATACGCGAATTCAGCTTGTATTAGTATATTAGCCTAATCGTCCTACTACTCTAAGTAGTAGATATATAGATACGTCTTAATTATCTAGTTTATCCGTTCGGTTTAACCGTCGGTTTACGCGTAGAACGCTATACTAAGCCTACGTTTTACCTACGCCTTATAGCAGAAGTCTAACTAGAACTAGCTTATAAATACCGAGCCTCTGTCGCTTACGATACCCGTAGGTATACCGAACCGTCGTACGATTTCGTTTACTAGAATATCTACTAGGTCTACACTAGTATATTTCTTCGTAGTTAGTACGAAGGTTACTATTTTAGTATACCTATCGACGATTACGAGGATCGTATCGTAGACGCGGTCGCCGCGCTTGCTTAGCGGTAAGTCCGTAATAAAGTCCTAGGCTAATTCTTAGAACGGCCTTTCTAGTATTAGCAGCGTAGCTAGTTCGCCGTATAGACGGTAGTATCGCGCTTTCGACTTTTAATAGGCGTTATAGGTAGCGATATATTCTACTACCTTAGTAGCTATCTCTAGCTACGAGTACTTTCTCCGGATTAAGGCTATTGTCTTGTCCTTCCCGAAGTACCCTACTAATAGGTCGTCGTAGTATATACGTATTAGCTACGCCCTAAGTACGTAGTCCTTAGGCATATATAGCGCGTTACCGACCTATAGGTTGCCTTCTTAGGCGACGTATTCCTCGAATACGTTCTAGTTGCTTATTGCCTACTCGTATACTACGCGTACGTTAGGCTCTGCCTAGACAAGTACGTAGGTATATATTAGAATTAAGTCGGAGACATTTACGTACAGCTGTTCGTCCTTAGATATAACTTAGGCAATATAGATAGGTAACGTACAGTACTACTATAGGTTAGCGTTAGTACCTCTCTTAACGCCGCGGTATAAACGATCGCTAGTAATACGGATACGTAATACCTTCGGGCTGTCTGCTTCTAATATATATCCGTCCTATAGCTATAGCTTAGTTTATAGGGTAGGGAGGAGATTAGTTACCTTACGCGACTTATATACGTAATCGCTACGTCGCGACGGACCGTCGGCTAGGTTTCGCTTACCTACCTAGTAGGTAATAGTAAAATCGAAAGCTGCTAGGAATATCGCCTAACGGGCCTATCGACCTATAAGTTTCTTTACGCCTATAAAGCCTCTTAAATTAGCGTAGTCGACGAGTACCTCGACTATATACTAGGCGCCTTCGTAGTATAGCCGCCAAGCTTTAAATAATTCGACTACCGCTAATAATTCCGAGTTGTATATCTCGTAATTATATTCTATAGGGATTATCTTATAGGAGTAGAAAGCGATAGGGTACTATTCAGAGCCGAAGAGTTAGCTTAGGATACCTATAATAGCAAACGCTAAGGCGTCGCTTTCGATACGTAGCCGTAACGCCGGGTTAAAATGCCTTAATAGGGGTACTTACTAGAAACGCCGCTTAATCTCTTAAAATGTATACTCTTCGGCTACGCTCTACTAGATCGGTCCTAGCTTCCTACCTTTTACGGCTCCCTTTAACAGTACCGTTAAGGATACTACGATCCTCGAGTACTCGAAGATAAATCTATAATAAAAATTCGTAAATCCTAGAAAGGACTATATCTCTATTAAGGTAGTCGGTATTAGCTACGCTCCGATTACGTCTACCCTACGAGGGTCTATCTTTACGCCGCTAGGGGTTACGACGAACCCGAGGTAATCGACCTCCTTTATAAAGAATTTGCACTTTGCGCGCTATACGTAGAGTACGAATTTGCGGAGCCTCTTAAGCACTTCGCGTACGTCCTTTATATACTGCTCGCGTATCTTGCTATAGATAAGGATATCGTCGAGGTATACTATATAGGTAATATTAACTAGTCCTACTAGAGCTCGGTTAATATACGCCTAGAACGTCGCCGGGGCGTTAGTTAGACCGAAAGGCATAACCTTATACTAGAAGTAACCGTAGCGCGTATAGAACGCAGTCTTCTAGCGGTCGCTTTCCTTAATCTTAATATAGTAGTAGGTATCGGCTAAGTCTAGGTACGTAAACTATTCGGCTCCTATAAGCCTATCTAGCGTTTCGCCTATAAGGGATAGGGGGTACCGGTTTTTTATCGTAATTTCGTTTAGGCCGTAATAGTCTACGTATAGTCGTAGTAAACTATCCTTCTTTAGTACGAATAGTACCGGCGCGCCTGCTTTACTTATACTAGTCTTAATCTAGTCGTGTTCTAGTACGTTAGTAATATATTTGTATAGGTACTTAAGTTTAGCGCTAGACTAGTAGTACAACGGTCGAAACGGTAGAACGGTACCTAGCCGTAGGTCGATCGTATACTCTACGCCGTCTACTAGTTTGCTACGCTATTCGTCTATAGGAAATAAGACGTCGTAGTAGTCCCGATATTCTATCGGCAACTCCGTAAGCTCTAACCCTACGTCTGTCCTACGTACTATTACTACGTATACGTAGGACGAGTTCTTTAGGTCCTTAAAGAAATTAGGTACCTCTCGGACCTTAACGTACAAGTGCTCGCTACCGTAGCGCTATTCGTCGGTAGTACTGTCTACTACTACTTACTAGGTACGACGCTACGGCCGCCCTAGGATAAGATTAGGTTCCGGCGTATCGTAGGCGTAAAACAAGCCGCCTATCGTACGCTCGTTACCCGTAGAGTCTACGAGGGTTATATAGATATAGTACGCTCCGTAGTAGTAGCCTAACTAGCCTATAAACGAGCTCGCCGGCGGTAGGAGTACGTTCCTATAGACCGTAAGGTTATACTTTAGTACGAAGCTACGCGATACTACGTTAATATTAGCGGTATCGTTAAGTAGTTGTAAAAGGATAAGATGTATAGGCTGAAGTATCTGTTAGAAAAGTACTACTCGAATCGCTTAGGAGAAGGATAGGAATGCGTCTTCTCCCTCTGTTTATAAGTGTATTCTTAGAGTACCCGGAGTCTCGGGCCTCTCGGGTCTAATTTAGAATATCTCGATTTAAGATCTCTTATTCTGACTCTTCCTAAACTATCTTAAGTTAGCCCTAGTAGTAAAGGTTTAGTATAAACCTTCTTGAGTCGCGGTAACCCGTTCTAGCCCGTCTTAGGTATTTCCGGGCTATTCCGGGTCTATCCTAAGATATCTGTATCGCTGTCTAGTCTAGATCCTAATATTACCCCCCCCTTTTTTGCAGTTGTCCTCGACCGTATAGGCCCCTGTTTTTATCTCTTTATTCCTCGAACAATAAGGTATTAAGTAAATAAACCTATAGAAAGTAATAGATCGTATTCGTCCGCCCTAGAATCTAATAGAGCCTGTTCCGGCGAATGCCTTTCTTTAGCGTAGAAAAGGGCGTCTTTTTCCTAATAGTTTCCTCGTCCGTCTACTAACCTCGCCGCCTTTTTCCAAAATTTGTAAGTAAATTAATTTTCTCTACCCCCTATTCTAGTAGTTCCTCCTAGGGTAACCGGGGCTCTCCGGCCTATTCTAGGGCATTCTTAGCTAACTCGGGTATTAGTCTACTATTCTAATTCGTTCTGTTATAGCTACCGCCTCTTTGCCTAACGGTAACCCTTATATAAACTGTATTAGCGTCCTCGCCGCGGCCCCGGACGTAGAGGTTGTAGATATTCTACAAAACCTCTGTCTGTTCCTACGTCCCTTTATAGGGACCGGTTAGACCTAACTCGACAATGTTCTCTATACTCTTTAAGACCCTAGTCCCGTATCCTGCTAGAAATGCGCTACTCGGTCCGGCTATTGTTTCTAGGTATCGTTCCGGCCTATTCTAGGGCGTCCTAGCCTAGACCGGTCCTAACTATATTATAGGTTCCTACAATATTCCGAGATAGTATCGAATTTATTAATAGCCTCCGTCGCTTAAATAATTAGGCCGATACCTCCCCCGCCGATCGCTAGGCTAACGCGGTTAATACTAAGACAGTTATAGACGCCTTTTACAAGACGTTAAAAGGGTAGGTACCCTATAACTGCCCTATTCCGGGCTATTCTAGGGTATTGCTAACTAAGTCTAGCAAATTTCCCGTATTTTAGGGAGTTAATTACCTATATATCTATCTCGGCGGTCCCTAGATAGATAAGTCTAGCCCCTAGGTAGATCCCGCCGTTGCCCGCTATAGAGCGGACCTAGAGAGGGAGGCCCTTAGGCCTTAGCACTAAGGGCACTCTAAAGAAGAAGAAGGTTACGTCTATATTCGTATAGCCGGATTAGGTACCCCCTCGGTCCCGTCTAGAGCAGGCTAATACTACTATCTATAACTTATATAAGTATATTAACTATATAAATCGAGCTTTAGTATATTTTCTCCCTTCTAGCCTATTCTAGGCTATTCTGACTCGTTATAGCGCAAGTATCGCACTAAAACCCCTCTCTACTAGGATCTCCGTAAATTGCGCCTACTAAAGGTTACGTAGGCGATAAAGCGTACCGGCTTGAAGGCCGACGACTCCGAAGGCGACGATTCGGCCGAAGGTAATAATAACGATAAAGATAACGACGATTCTTCGTAGGTAGATAGGTATAATTAGGGCATTCTAGGCCGTTATAGGCTATTTCGGGGGTGTTTTGGATATTTATAGATAATATCCCCTCTATTTGTATAGTTCTTCGTAACAATGCTTCTTCCTCTATAATCAACCTTTAAGGTGTTTCCTTATATATACTATATAACTATTCCTATGTATTTCTGCCCTAAGGCGCCCTAGTTCTATAGGATTTCCGCTTTAATATCTTGACGTATAGCCTTTCGGGCGTATTCTACCCCTTCGCCTCCCGGTTTATACAGGTTTAGTATACCTTTATTACTATAGGGCTAATATTGCTTGCTAGTTCCTAGGAGTTATCCTCTTCTCTATACCCCTTCTATAAAACTAGGTACGCCTATCGTCCCTATCTATCTACCTTCTGCCCCTTAATCCTATCTACCTCGTAGACTTCGGGGTCGTCTATCTTGAACGATTTTGGGTTATTCTAGTCCCTCTTAGTGTATTCTACCTCGATATAGTCCTCTAGTATACTAATATAGAAGATTAGGTAGACTTTTATATCCTCGGGTAGCTTTAAGGTATATACTACGTCGTTAACTACGCGGATAACTTCGAATAGTCCGATAAACTTATAATCTAGCTTCTTAGAGTCCCTTGCCGTAGCTAAGTTCTTTGTAGATAGGTATACTATAATACGCTAGGGTAGAGAAGCCCTAGCGAACCCCCGGCGAGGCGGGCGGGGCGTGCCGCGCGGGACGGGAAGCCCTCGCGGACCTCCGGCGATCCGGTATAGAAGGGATGCCCTACCGATCGGAGACGTTCTAAATCAAGAGGGTTCCTAAGGGAACCGGTTATCGGCTGCTGCCTAAGAGGAGGCGGTACCGGTAGCGAGGAGTAGACAATAGAATAGCTTGTATATATAGCGAGGGCCCTCCTCTAGGAAGGAAGGGCAGAGTTATTGTACCTTAGTTAGTAAGCCGTATATTGTTTATACCTTTTATACCTTAGACCTCTGTTACGTATACCCTTACGCTTACAGAACTATTATATAATAACTCTCGTACCTTAACTATAAGGGAAAGGTCCGAACAATAGCAGGAGGACGTTCTACTAGACAGAATCCTAGCGACTCGCCGGGGAACCCCTCTATACTAGAATAGGCCTCTGCTAAACAATCTTCCTCTACGGATATCGAAGTAGGACGAGTTTAGGAACTGCTCGACTAGGAGGAATCTATAGAAGCTCTCGCTAGTATCTAGCTAGAAGACGCGAACGATTCCGAGCCGGAAATTATCGTCGAACGCGAGGAGCTAAGCGACCTTTAGAAAGACATCGCCCGCTTATAGGCGGAAAAGGAACGTCTACTACTGATCTAAGAAGTAGCCGACCTCTAGAGTAGCCGCGGTTACAAGCGGTATACTATAGAAACCGATATTGCCCCTCCTCCTAAACGCTCGGTAAAAGCCCCTAGCGAATACGAGGGGAGGTCCTTAAAAGAATACGGCGACTTCGTAATATCGTACGAAGTCGTATTCCTCTAGAATCTACGATCCTTCTAACGGGAAGCCGAGAAGTATACCTAGGCAATACAGTACCTCTCTAAGGGGTATACCCCGAGGGACCGCTAGTACGTATACTAGTAGCGGATAACCGAGGCCGAGCGTAAGGATATAACTTAGGATAACTTTAAGCAGTTCCTACTTAACCTCCTAGACGATCCTAACGCTCGACTGCTTTAGGCTTACCTAGACTATACGTCCGCTAAACAACGTATTAACTAGTCTCTAAGGGAGTTCCTAATATACCTAGAGACTCTCGAGGTATAGCTAGAACGGTATACTCTAGAACAATAGCTATACTAGTTCTTCGCCCGGTTATACCCGGAGACCCGCCGACGGATCGTCGATTACAATTCTATCTCTAAAACATAGGACGAGTTAGTTAACCTAGCGACCTAGATCGAGAAGAACTACCCGAGGACCTAAGGCGGTAAAGGGCGGACTAGTAGCAACAAGCTAAAATCCAAAGATCGAGATCGCTAGGGAGACGCTAGGGAACCGCGTACTAACGCGGCTGAAGCCCCGAAATCGGGCGCTGCCGCGAAAGCCGCCCTAGACAAAGGGGATTACTTAGGACTAAAGTGCTACGAGTACGGCAAGATAGGTTATATTCGCCTAGACTACCTGTTAAAGCGCGGTAATCCTAACCGGACCCCCGTCTAGCCAAAAAACTGATTAGGCTCGTTGCGAACACTTAGGACGTAATAGGGCCCCGACCTATTGAATCTAGGGACATTGTCGAAATAGTAGGAACTGTTATTACTAGCGAAGGTATAAAACCTATACGGGTCGCCCTCGATATGTACGCCTAGGTAACTACGATCAGCTAGAAGGTAGCGGTAGAAATAGGCCTACCCCGAATCGAGGCCTAACTCCTATTACTCAGATAGCTATCGACCTACGAAACCTACTACTACGGCGCCTACGAGTTCTAGTTGAAACTTAGCGACTCTAGTATAGATACCCGAACTACGAAGATTCTCGCCTACGGTGTCGACTAGAACGGACCTTCTATCCTCCTTAGCCGGCATTCCTTAAAGACCCTAGGCATCGATATCTAGAACGGTCCCAGTATATAGCGATAGGGACTTACAATCTCTAGCTTCGAGAGGGTCTCCCTAAAGAGGTTGAAGCGCGAATCGAAGGAAGACTCCTCCTCTATCTATATAGTAGGGTAGTTACGCCTAGCGAACCTCTAGGGAGGTTAGGGCTCGACCTTCTAGATTTACGCGATTAACTAAGGCGAGGCAAAACAAGTCTCCCTGCCCGCTATATTAGAAGGATATCGCTATATATTCGACAACGACTCCGCGGCGATCCTTCCGGCCTATAAGGTAACCGACTATACTATCGAACTAATAGATAGTAAGGAACCGCCCTTCGGATCCCTCTACTATCTCTCCTAGTAGGAGCTAGAAGTCCTCTAGGAATACCTCTATAAGGAGTTAGAGTAGGGACGGATTGTATATAGTACTAGCCCCGCCGGGGCTCCGCTGCTGTTCGTACTAAAGAAGGACAGGACCTTGCGATTATACGTCGACTACCGCGCCTTAAATTCGATTACTATTAAGGACCGATACCCGCTTCCCCTTATCGACGAAAGCCTTACGCGCCTTACTAGCGCTAAGTACTTTACCTCTCTAGATCTTAAGGACGTATACTACCGAATCCGTATCCGCGAAGGCGACGAATAGAAGACCGCTTTCAGAACGCGATACAGGCACTTCGAGTATAAGGTAATACCCTTCGGGCTAACTAACGCCCCGGCTATATTTTAGGCGTATATTAACCGGGCCCTCGCCGGGCTGCTCGATAACATCCTAGTAGTATACCTAGATAACATCCTTATCTATACCTACTACGATAACATCGAAAAGCACTAGGAGGCGGTTCGCCGGGTACTCGCTAGGCTAGAACAGGCTGAATTGTTCGTTAACCTAAAGAAGTGTACCTTTGCGTAAAGCGAGGTATCGTTCCTTAGATTCCGAGTAAACTATAAGGGCGTATACACCGACCCCGAGAAGGTCGCTACTATTACTAAGTAGCCCTCGCCGACTAACCTAAGGGAACTGCAGTTATTCCTTAGGTTCGCTAACTTCTACCGCCGTTTTATAGCCGGGTACGCGAAGGTAATAGCCCCGATAACTAACCTCCTAAAGAAAGGCGAATTTCAGTAGACGGAGGCCGGGGAGGCGGCGTTTCAGGCGTTGAAACAGATGTTTACCTCCGCCCCTATACTCCGCTACTACGACCCGGCGAAGCCCCTACGACTAGAAACCGACGCGTCCGACTACGGCCTATACGGGATCCTAACGCAGCTCTATAACGACCGGTAGCACCCTATCGCCTTTACGTTAAGAAAGATGTCGCCGGCGGAGCGAAACTACGAAACGTACGACTAAGAGCTCCTTGCGGTCGTCTATAGCTTTAAGGTCTAGAGACACTTCTTCGTAGACGTATATACCCCGCTATAGGTATATACCGATTATAACAACCTAAGGGGTATCTAGACAGTACAGAAGCTAAACGGGCAACAAGCCCGATAGGCGGTATATCTAGGCTAATTCGACTTCGAGATATACTACCGGCCGGGGAAGACTAACCTAGTAGATAGCCCCTCGAGACGAGCGGACTATTAGACCGAGAACGACGCGGTTAATCAATTGCTACTAACTCTCTAGTATAAGCTTAAATTAGCCGACCTAGGTATTGCGGTAATAGCTGTACGAATCTGTAACGGTAAGGTTAGTATAGCAAGTAGCGAGGAGTCTACGACCGAAATTTCGGATACGCCCGGCGAACCCCCGGCGCCGTTACGCAATACAACTCCGGTCGCTAGTACTAGTAAATATATGTACTACGTACTATGCTTAACAGTAAGGGTCCTACTCGCGAGCTAGACTGTAAGCGGCGACATAGGGCAACCCTTTAGAAGTCTCGTAGCCTCGCTGTAGCAACGGGACGAGTTCGTCGCCTATAAAAGGAACGAGTAGAAGGATGCCCGGCGAACCCGCCGTAGTAAGCTAGACCTCTAGATGTTCGATAATAAGAACCTACTATAGTACTAAGGGAGGCTTTACGTCCTAAATAAGCCGGCCGTCCGAGTAGAAATTATAGCTAACTTCTACGACTCCGCCTTCGCTAGACACTTCGGCGAAGACAAGACACTAAAGTTGGTCTACCGCTCGTTATATTAGCCGGAGCTCCGATAGGATATAAGAGAATACTACAAGATATACGATATATACTAAAAGGCTAAGGTACCTAGGACGATGCTATTAGGGGAGCTGAAATCGCTTCCGGTACTAGGAAATGTATAGGAGGAGATCTCTTTAGATTTTATTACTAAGTTACCCCCGGCGAAGCACCGCGGGGTAACGTACGACTCTATACTAGTTATTGTCGACAGGCTGTCGAAGATGTTATTATATATTCCGGCCTAAGAAACGTAGACGGTAAGGGACTTTGCTAAAGTGTTTATAACGTATATAGGTACTAAATTCGGGCTCCCTAAGGGAATCGTTAGCGACCGAGGTACGCTCTTTACCTCGGTATTCTAGACCGAGATTTGTTACTAATACTAGATAAAACGACGGCTAAGCACCGCGTACTATCCCTAAACAGACAGGCAGACGGAACGCTAGAATCAGACGATAGAAGCTTACCTTCGGATATTTACGTCTAATAGACAGGACAACTAGGCGTCCCTCCTACTATACGCGGAATTCGTATATAACAATACGGTATACGCGACTACCGGCGAGACGCCGTTTATAATAGTATATAGGAAACATCCCCGGTAGTCCGCGTTAGACGTAGACGTCTACTATAAAGGGGAGGCGCCGGCAGTATCGGACAAAGTCTAGCTACTAGAACGGGTACGAGCGGAAGCGGCGACTCGTATATAACAAGCGTAGAAGCGACAGTAGCGCTAGTATAACGACTACTATACTCCGTAGACGTTCGCTAAGAGAGATTTAGTACTCCTAAGTACAAAGAACTTAAAACTGACTTAGCCTAGTAAGAAGCTGTCCCTTAAATTCCTAGGCCTATTCTAGGTTGATAAGGTAGTCGGCGACAGCTAGCAGGTATACCGGCTAATCCTACTAAATACCTACCGTATATACCCGGTATTCTATATCTCCCTCCTACGACCCTTCTACGAAAGGCCCGGCGCTCCGCTAGCGAACGTAGCGTCCCCCGATATCGCCGCCGATAGTACCGAGGTATAGGAAGTAGACAAGATAGTAGACGAAAGGAAAAGGAAGGAGGAGACGGAATACCGATTTAGGTAGAAAGGGTATAATAAGGACTTTGATACTTAGGAACCTAAGGACAACTTCGAAAACATAAATAAGCTACTAGATAAGTAGAGATTATTGCGGGTATCCCCTAAGGGAGCGAGCAGTAGACAAAAGAAAAGTATATAGTATAAGACAAACTATTATAACCCTAGTAGACCCCCGGCTACCTCCTACTAAATATGCCAAATATCCCGCTCCTTATATACGAACCCCCGACGCTACCCTCTGCCGAAGGCGCTTCGGCTATAGCGTAGTCGCTTACTAGTACCGGCGTAGGGTCCCGGGTACCCCCCGAGGCCTTAGGCGCCGCGTACTAGACAAGACCCCTAAACTCGTAATTATCTAGGTATTCCTCTCGCTAGAACCCGTAATCTGCCTACATTATAGCCTATTAGCGGGCCCGGTACGGAGGCAACCGATGAATCTTACGTAGTAGTACTAGGACTTCCGCGTCTAGAAGAAAGCGACGAATGTCCCTTAGGACGGCTACTAACCCGTTATAACCTATGTTCGATATCGACTATAGATCGATATCGGGAATCTGATCCCCGCTAATGTTAATAGCCCGACCCTACTCCTCCGGGTCGAAAGAGGACTTAACCTTACGGCGAGGCGATATAAACAAAGGCGGGCTAGGGTAAGTTTCGGCCGTCGGGCTTAATTGCCGACGAGCCGGCGACGACAGCGCGGTTCTGAAGGTAGCGGGAGGTAACGGATACAATAGTAGTATAGTCGCTAAGGGAGAGGCGTAGGCAGACTCTCGAGAAAGAGGGTTAGTAAAGCGAAAGGGAATCGCCGGGTATAATACTAGGCGTAATAGGCTTCGAGAAGCCTCGCGTTCCGTAGGCAAGGGCGAGAAGCCTCGAAATAACGGCGCTCTAGAGACGCGAGGAGAGGCTAGAACGGGCGGCGCGACGGTAACCGATAGTACTGCGGGCGCCGGGGATTTACTTCGGAGGGCGCCCGTTATAAGGAGGTCCTTATCCTATAGGGGCTCTACCTCTAGCGGCGGCGCGTCCTCTATCTCCTAGTTATCGCTAATATCCTCCTCGTCGTATCTATTATCGAACCGACGTATTAGCTAAGGGTTCTTGATAGGGCGACCGCTACGGCGGGATAATCGGGGAGTTCCCTAGGTTAAGCGCGACGACGGTAATGTCGGAGCAGGACGGCTAGGTATCCGGCGTAGATATAGTGCCTAGTCTAAGGTAGCCGCAGCGATCCCCTCTAGGGTATTAAAATCGTACCTAGCTATATAGCCGGGTAATAGAGAGTATATAGTATTCAAAGTACGACTACTATACAGCGTACGAGGCACTATACGACCGACCGTCGAACGGCGAGGGGTCTCGCGAGCTACTAGTTAGCGACGAGCCGCCGGGGTACGCGCTAGTAAGTCTCGGATAGAGACCGCCGGACGAGTAGCAGGACGAGTAGTCGCTATAGGACCGCTATACAGACGAGAGGGCGTATCGTTAGTCGAGGCGGGAACGATACTAGCCTTAGGTCGACGTAGGCTAGGAAGGGCGTCTCGAACAAAGTCTAGTAATACGGGACCCTGCTCTAGGGATAGGGTAACCTCGCGTACCTTCTCGCCGCGCCGACGAGAGGTTACTAGCGTCGGGACCGTAGCTAGGAGCTCCTTATCGTTAGACGAATATACTATAGGGCGACTACCCCGACGGCGACTCCGACCTATAGGGGGTACTAGCAGGGTTGCTTAAGGACGGGGCGATGCGTAGGGAACCGCCGGGGCCTCGTCTAGGCGTAATACTACGGTAGGCACTACCTAGTAGAACCTCGTACGCGTCTAGTTAAAGGCGTCTGCCGTAGTAGTAGAGGGACGCTGCGATAGGGTTAGCTAGTACCCGAAAACGGGGAGCGTCGTTAAAGACTTACCGCCAACGACCCTTAGAGGCGTTCTAAGGGTCCCTATACGGGATAGCGTCCTAGCGAACGCAATTGCTCTAAGAGCAGCAAGCCTTAGTAGTCTTAGGTCGACCGTAGCGCGAGAGTAGGCCTACCTACGGTAGTCCCCGTACGGTAGTACGCTACCTCAATAGTATAGATCTCTCTATTAAGGGTTCGCGCTATAAGATAGAGGCGTACTACCTAGCGACAGTACTCCTCGTCGCCCTCCGCGAGGGCGCGCGCGTCCTCTACGGAGCTTGCCGGGTAACTAGCCGTAATCTCTCTCTAGATCTTATTATAGGTATCCTTCTAGCGTTGGACGGCGATTACCTTGTTTAAGAGTCTTGGCACGGTCTGTATACAAACTCGTTAGCAAGGCGAACCCCTAGCGAGGCGGACGGACACTTACCCTTCCTATACTATTATATCCTGCCTTATTATTGTTCGCGCAGCTGTTGTATACACGGTATACCGGCGTATTATACACTCGCCCTATAGCGATCGACTTTGCGTACCGCAGGTATATAGCTACGTACCCGGTTTCGTCTTAGTCGGCGTCCGACTAGCTATAGTCCTAGTTATTAGGCACTATATCCTTTATGTACGCGGCGGAGAAAGGAATCGTTACGTATCCCCGGGTAAACGCTATAATAGTCGGAGGGGCCTAATAAAGCGGCGGAGCCGGCGAGGGAAACCAAGGGACGAGGCGGGGCTACAAAGAGTAAACGAAGAACGAGAAGTAGAAGTATAGCTATCTGGATACGGTAGTAGTAATAGAGCTACAGGCGGGTAAGGATATTAGTACGTAGTAGGTTATTGATAGGAAAGGAATAAGAGGATCGCAGAACGCGCGACGAACCTATTAAAATATTCTATCTCTATAGCGACACTACCGCGTACTCCCGACTACTACCTACGGAATTCGCGACGCGACTATAAGCAAACATTCTTAGCGACGCTTTACGACAGCGCGAATATAAGAGGGAATTTGTATACAATGTTTACTAATGCTAAGGTATAGACATTCCGTAGGTATACGCTAGCTCTACGCGGTACCTAGATAAGAGCAGACGTCTACCCCCGTTCGTAGGGCGAATACGTAGGGGACTAATAACCTGTCGCTACTAGGGACATTAGCCCTAAGAGGGGGCGTCTGTAATACGCTAGGGCAGAGAAGCCCTAGCGAACCCCCGGCGAGGCGGGCGGGGCGTGCCGCGCGGAACGGGAAGCCCTCGCGGACCTCCGGCGATCCGGTATAGAAGGGATGCCCTACCGATCGGAGACGTTCTAAATCAAGAGGGTTCCTAAGGGAACCGGTTATCGGCTGCTACCTAAGAGGAGGCGGTGCCGGTAGCGAGGAGTAGACAATAGAATAGCTTGTGTATATAGCGAGGGCCCTCCTCTAGGAAGGAAGGGTAGAGTTATTATACCTTAGTTAGCAAGCCGTATATTGTTTATACCTTTTATACCTTGGACCTCTATTACGTATACCCTTACGCTTATAGAACTATTATATATACCTTGTCCCTAATTACGTACTTCTTTGCCTTACGCCCCTCGTTATAGTATTTGGCTTAACTCCGTTTAGCTTTTACGAGTCTTTCCTAGAGGGTTTTCTAAAGGCTAATTATTTTGTCGGCTAAGTCCTCCGCCCTCGGGGCATTCTCCCTATTCTGGACTATATCGGGCTATCTTGCTCGGACTAGGTCTCTAACGTTATAGATTTGGAACGGGGTTACGCCGGTAGAGGCGTATTAGCTGTTATTGTAGGCGAACTCCGCAATGTTAAGTAGCCTTGCCTAATTGTCTTGTTCGTAGTTATAGTAGGCGCGGAGGTACTGCTCTATAGTCTAGTTCTATCGTTCTATCTACCTATCTGTCTACGGGTAGAACGCGGTGCTTAAGCTCCTTCGTATACCTAGGTAGTAGTAGAATATACTCTAGAATTTTGAGGTAAACAGCGTTCCCCGGTCCGTTACTATCGATACCGGGATGCTATATAGACAGAAGATATCTCGTAGGAAGAGGTCTGCTAGGTCTTCGGCCGTTATATCCTTCTAATATAGGGTATAATAGGCTATTTTAGAGTATCTGTCTATTACTACGCAGATATAGTTGTAGGTATAGCCTATAAAGGTAGATAGGGGAAGGTCTGTAACGAAGTCTATAGTCAAGTCCTCCTACGGAGTACTCGAGGCGTCTTCGGCGGCTAATAGGCCGTATAGTTTGTACCTCCTCGGTTTTACCCTAGTATACGTTATATAGCTTGAAGTATAGTCTTTTGCGTAGCTCCGGACTTTAGGCTACTAGAATCTCCTTAGTACGAGTTCGATCGTCCGTTAGAAGCCGAAGTAACCCGCTATTAGGTTATCGTAGTACTCCCTAAGTATCTCGAGCCTTAATAGTCCTTCTAGGACAAAGATACGGCCGTCCTAACTCTATAGGCCGTCCTCGTACGCCTATCTCTAGGTCTATATAGGTAGAGTTTCTAGACCTTTAGCTTTCGCGACCTTCCCTACCGTCTTATCTATAGGAGTGTCTTCTCGGATCTTTTCGACTAGGCTCTAATTTATCTCTACCTATAGGTCGTATCTATAGCCCGAGGCGTTGCTAGCTACTGCCCTAACCGCTATTATAGCCCGGACCGGACCCTCTTAGCCGGTAGTAGGCCCTTCCGGGTCGATTTGCCGCTATAGTATCTTTAATACGACGGAGGAGTCTTCCTAGTTTAACTATCGCCTAGAGTAGTCGGGGTCTATATAGTCTAGACGTCTGCTTGTACTATCCGCTACCCTATTAAGGCTCCCGGCCCTATAGACTACCCTGAAGTCTATAGTAGCGAGCTATTCCGCCTATCTTACCTACCTCCGGGAGAGGGTCTTAGTCGTTATAAACTATTGTAGGTTGTAGTAGTCGGTTATTAACTTAACCTAGTACTACGCCCTCTCTAGATAGTGTCTCTATACCTTAAAGCATTCTACGATAGTAAGGAGTTCCCCGTTATAGGTATCGTAGTTCTTTTCTACCGTAACTATCTTATAAGAGAAGAAGGCTACCGGGAACTATTGTATCTTGCTCTAGAACTCGTATTGCTATATTATAATGCCTAAGATTACGTACCCGGATACGTCCGTTTCTACCCGGATAGCCTGTAATAGGTCGAAATGCTTTAGAATTAGTACTAAGCAGAATGCCTATTTCAGTTTAAGGAATAATTACTTAGCCTCCGGAGGCAGATTAATCTTTACGGACTCTTTATTCTGTTGTTTCTACCCTCTCTTTGCCGTATCGCCTTTTCTCTCTATTAATCGATTTAGAGGAGCTGCGATTCGGGAGAAGTGCTATATAAACCGTCGATAATAATTAGCAAACCTAATAAAGATCCGAATGTCCCTTACAGACTCTAGTTCTAGCTAATCCCGGACCGTAGCGACCCGTTCTAGCTCTATCTCGACCTCTCTTAGGCTGACTAGGTACCCTAAGAATCTAACTTAGTCCCTATAGAAGTTATACTTAGTTATTTTAGTATAGAGTTTAGCTTTCTATAGCCGCTCGAGGACCGTTACTACGTCTCTAATATAGTCCTCCTTATTTTAGGAGTAAATAAGGATGTTATCGAGGTAGACTACGTAGATAATATCGATTAGGTCCTTTAGTATATCGTTTATATACCCTTAGAACGTATCCGGGGCATTAGTAAGCCCGAAAGGTATAACGGTATACTCGAAGTAGCTATATCTAGTCCGGAATACAGTCTTCTACTTATCGCCCTCCTTGATTCTAAGTCGGTAGTACGCGTCTCTTATATTAAGCTTAGTAAAGATCTTTGCTCTAGACAATTGGTCTAGGGATTTTTGAATTAATAGCAAAGGGTGTCTGTTCTTAACCGTTACGGCGTTCAGTCTACGGTAATCGACGTAGAGTCTAAGTCCTCCGTCCTTCTTCTTTGTAAAGAGGATACCCGCGCTAGCAGGGGATCAAGAAGGCCTAATCTAGCGGCCTAGCCCCTGTCTAAGTATTCTTTAAGGTAGTTCCTAAGAACCTCTAATTCTGTCTTAGAGAGGTTGTATAGAGGCCCCTATAGGGGTATCTTGCCTTCTTCTAGCTCGATCCCGAGCTTAAATAGCCTATAATCGGCTAGAATAGAGGTATCTTTACTAGAGAATATAGAGGCGTACTATCGGTATACCTCGGAGAGCCCTTCTAGGTCTTTGTTCGTCCTATTAATAAGTAATAGGGATATTGTATAAAGGACCGTACTAGGGTCTACGAGCTCTATACGCATTCGTTCTAGGCCGATTATCGCTACTTTGGACTATTTGCGTCTATTCTTCTTCTTCTAGGATAGTACTTTAGTTAAGAAGTTTACCGAGGGGTTCTATTATTCTAGCTATAGTATACTAAGGATTATCTCGAATCTATAGATTCTTTTAATAGTAATATAGGCAGTTCCGCTCCGTTTCGCTCCGTTACTAGCCGAAACTTTAAAGGGGACCTTTATATATCCTAAGACCGCAAGGGCTTAGCTATTTAAGGTCTTATACCTTGCCGAAGCCCCTCGTTCTAGGGTATAGCCTATTTCTTTAGCTACTACTCCGTCTAGAAAGTTTATCTAGGTACTATAGTCTACTAGAGTATAGATGTTCCGCTGCCCTATCGGGCCCTCTAGGGTTACTTTAACCCTAATCAAATCGTATAGCCCTAGCTTTGTCGCCTACCGGCCGTATAGCTCTACTAGCCTTCGTTGCTCCTCTATATATATTACTTATCCCGCTACCCGGAGCACTAGGGGGCGGGGCTAGCTTTTAAGAACCCCTTGTTCTTCTAAATTGCCTTATTAGGGCATTCCGGGCGTTTATAGCCCGTCTCGCTGTATCCGTAGTACCTAGATAGGGGTCTAGTATCCCCCGGTCGGCTTAATCGCCCTATTAACGGAGGTTAGCTCGTTTTGGAGTAGCTTTAGGATCTCTTTGCGTAGCTAGCGGTTTCGTTAGTAGTATCGGACCGTCCGCGTTTATTATTACGTTTATCCTTTTAGCAATAGTCTCTTTTAGCCTAGATAGCCCTCTAGTAGATATTTGCTGCTTCCTTAAGAGCTGTAACGGTCGCGAAAGTAGTAAGGTTAATGTTAATCCGATGCTTAATCCTTCCGTCTAGGGCACTCTTAAATTCTATAATCTTGGTTTATTCGTCTTTAGTTCCTAGCTCGTCCTAGTGTTCTTTTAGGTCGGTTAAGAGCTCTATTAGGGTTCGAAGGTTCTATTTAATAGATTTGATCGCGTTGTAGGCGATTTATCGTCTTTCCTAGGGCGTACCTATTGTATTAAGTATAGGCCTCATTATAGGTACAACCTACCCTAGTAGGTATATAGGGTAGGTTAGGTATTAGCAATACCTAATAGGTATAGGTATTTAGCTAGGTAAACCCAACCTATCGGGTTGGGTACAAACCTAGTAGGTATTACGATACCTAGTAGGTATTGCGTACCTATTAGGTATTGATTTTTCGTAAATAGAAAGAAAAAGCCTAGAAACCGAGTGCCCTAAGAGCAAGTTATTTGAACTAGGTATTAGAAAAGAAACTGTATATAAGCCCGATATAGATAAGAGGAGAAAGAGAGTAGTTAGATCGAATGAATAAATATAGAAGAATATATACGCTAGATTATAGCTTATAATATTTTGAAACTTAAGTACTATAGTCGGTAAATATAGTCGGTAGGTAAACTTTATATAAGCTCAAACCAAGCTCGCTATAATCGTCTCGTAGCATCCCGGAGGCACTCTTACGCAAGCTTGAAGCTTAGGCGTACCGATCGCCTTAGCTCCTCTACCCTATCTTCCTTATTATCGCTAATTGTATCTAAGTTACTAATCCGTTCTATAAGATCTTTTGTCTGCTCTCGGTCTTTACTTAGGATCTCCTATAAAGTTAGAGTACTAAGAAGCGCTTAAGCAGCCTCTATAGCCTCGTAGGCGATAAGAATTCTAGTATCGTACTTATTGTCGCGGTAGCGGAAACGGGATACTATTAGTTCAGAGAATGTTAATACGGAGTATTAGCGATTAAAACGACTTTAGTGTCGAGCGATACTAAAATCGCGCTTATACCTAACTCCGGCCGTAGGAATATAGAGAATATCCCGCGCTATTAGTACGAGAGTAGGGTACTTAGGCTTAAGCGAAGACTATATCTTTAGTACCTCGAATAGATCCCCTTTATCTATATTAGCGTCTAGATAGTCGGCAAGCTCGTTATCCTTACGAGTACTACGTCGTTGAGTTTGAGAAGACTCTGCACTCCTACTAAGAGTAAAGTCGATCTAGCCCTTATACCGACTACTTCTACTATATAACTCGTAGGTAGAAGTGCTCGATAATAGACGATAGCTCTTCTCCTACTCTGTTCTTAG
>NW_016017391.1:478318-484767 GCF_000320565.1 Sphaerulina musiva SO2202
ACTAATCCGTTCTATAAGATCTTTTGTCTGCTCTCGGTCTTTACTTAGGATCTCCTATAAAGTTAGAGTACTAAGAAGCGCTTAAGCAGCCTCTATAGCCTCGTAGGCGATAAGAATTCTAGTATCGTACTTATTGTCGCGGTAGCGGAAACGGGATACTATTAGTTCAGAGAATGTTAATACGGAGTATTAGCGATTAAAACGACTTTAGTGTCGAGCGATACTAAAATCGCGCTTATACCTAACTCCGGCCGTAGGAATATAGAGAATATCCCGCGCTATTAGTACGAGAGTAGGGTACTTAGGCTTAAGCGAAGACTATATCTTTAGTACCTCGAATAGATCCCCTTTATCTATATTAGCGTCTAGATAGTCGGCAAGCTCGTTATCCTTACGAGTACTACGTCGTTGAGTTTGAGAAGACTCTGCACTCCTACTAAGAGTAAAGTCGATCTAGCCCTTATACCGACTACTTCTACTATATAACTCGTAGGTAGAAGTGCTCGATAATAGACGATAGCTCTTCTCCTACTCTGTTCTTAGCTTACCCTCGTAATACTCGTAGTAGCTTTTATCCCTAAAGTCATCGCGTACCTAGAACTTCCGCTTAAGGCAGGGGGTAAGAAGGATACTAATACCGTAGTAATCGCTAAATCGATCCTAGGTATCTTAATAATATTTCTTAAGCTTAGCCTAAGTAGCCTCGTATACCTAATATATATCCTTCTTCTAAGGTATCCTCTTATTCTTAAGTCGCTTTATCGCCTCCTCTAGAATATCGAAAAGCTAGTTGTAGTATATAAGGATAAGGTAGATAGTCGGACCTTTCGTTGTTCCGATCGTTGCTATCGCCGCTACGAATAGTTTCGTAAGGTCGATAAGGTACTTAACCCTTTGCTACTCTTCGGAATCGATACCTATATCTTTACTTAGGTCAAGTCGATCGATATAAGAATAATAAGATTCGATAACTCTTTGTAGTCTGCTAAAGCGATCGAGTATTAACGTTATTAAGGACTACCTTGTCTTTACGTCTTGAACGACCCTTAGGATCCGATCTTGAACGCTATTCTACCGACGGTGCTTTGCAAATAGCTCCTTCTTTTAAAGTATCTCTTTCTATAGGTCGATAAACTGCTCGAACCTTTAAGAGCTCGAGTTAATAAAGACGCAAAGTTTCCGGATCTAGGGATCGAAATTAGCGAAGGGAATCTCGAGTGCCGACTATAATTGCCGACTACGAGAGCCGACTATACTTTAGAAATAGGAAGGTTAATAGGCAATAGGCCGTAGAGACTGATCTTACCTTTAGAAGGAGGTAAGGTATACTATTAGCTTAAGGGCGGCTAATCTGCTTACTCTGTTTTCTCCTCCTCTATAATATCTACCGATCTTTCTTGTAATCCTAGTATTCGGAAAGGTCGTTAGTCGGACAGAGCCCTAGGCGGTCGAAAAAGGCCTTTAAGGGAAGCTAGGTAGTATATACAAAGTAGGGAAATCGCTCGGGACGGCTAGCTCGATTATACTCCGCGATTGCCTCCTCCTTATCCTCTCCTATCTCCGAGTCGGGACTGCTCTCCGTACCTTCCTCTAAGCTCGTTGCTAGCCTCCTAGCCGTTATACTATACCTCTCTTAACAAGTATCAATCGCTAAAACACTATAGAATATTAGAAGGAAGTAGAAAGAGTAAAGCAAGTAGTCTTATATCGTATTGTATAGGGTCTTATTGTTCGAGGTATTGTCGTACGTAATTGCAGTTAATCGGTACTCAATCTCGAACTCTTATAAGATTTCGAATAGTATCTCCGTAAGGTAATTACTAGTATAACGGCTAGTAATATATAGAAAGCTAAGTATCCCTTCGTACTAGACCTAGTAGTCGTTAATCTAGTAGACCCGGATAGTAAGGAATAAGGTTTTTATACCTCTAGATTACTAGCTATTATACGCGATAGCTATCTTAAATCTACTAGTAAGACGGGTCTTAAGGGATTTAGCAGACTCTTGAACCTTAGTACTAAGTATCCTATAGTATATCGAGGCGGATTTGAACTAAATTGTCTCGACCTATCCCGGGAGTAGGGCTATATAAGTCTGTTTTACTAACGGTCGTTCAAAGAACTAGAATAGCAGACTATTATCGATAATTATCTCGAAGGATAAGCGTAGGAAATCGTCCGGTATATAGCCTAGGTCCCTCGTCTATTGCGGATTGCTTATAGTCTAGAGATAAAGTTTTAGTATAGTTACTTAGACATAGTCGGCAGATATAGTCGGTAGGTATAGTCGGCAGGTCTGGTCGTCGGTAGTTAGTACTTACTTGTCGATGCTTTGCGGTTACAAACATCTCCTTCGTAAACCCTCGCTTATCTTATTTCTCCTAGTAGTTCGAGGAGTCTAGATACTTCTCGACAGACGTTGTACCGGTATTTAGTATAGGATGTTTTAGTACAGCGTTATAGCACCTATATACGACTTTAGGTATCGTATCTTCTTAAAGTATTCCCTCCTCTAGGAAATCCTATACCTAAGATGTCCGAGACTTACTCCCCTAGGTAATTAGGGACCGATTAAATATAGTACGACCGTTCCGCTTTTTAAGCCGCTTCCTAGTATAGTTCTACTAGCGTACCTCGTACTACTTCTCAAAGTTCTCCTTATACTTGAACCTCTATAGCTAGTAGTTAGCCTTAATATCCTACTCCCCGATATAGTCCGGCTTAACGGGGAGTACTAGAGAGGAATCTAGATCTTCTTCTACTATAGTCGGCCGTCTTATACGACGCTTGCGAACCTCTGTTCTACGTCGGCGGTCCCCTAGTATTAGGCTCGGTAGGAGGTTCGTCGCGGAACTATATCGTTAGCGTAAGCGAGCGCTCGATCGTATAGAGGTAGTAGAAGAGCTTCCTAGCTATAAGGAGGATTCGAATCGGGAGCTTCTAACTCCTAGAGAGGAAGCAAAGGAAGACGAAAATATAGTATTTCAGACTCCGACGTCGTAAATCCGTTACGAGAGAATAGAGGAGAGGGAACGTAGGAATTGAAAGGAGGGAAAGTAGGAATTTCAGAATCCTAGTACGCTACCCTATAGGGGTTGAGCGAATAGAATTCGCAGGCCTACTTCCGGCTACGAGCTAACCTATTAGATAGTCTGATTCTTACTACTAACCCTCCTACCCTTTCTTCTATCCCTCTTCGTCTTCTTAAAACAGGCGAGGCTCCTAGTCCTCCGAGTCTGAAATCTCGAACCCTCTAACAAAGTTACGAATATAGAGTCCTTCGTAAGTACCTTCTCGATTCCCGAAGATACTAGGTATAGTTTATCTTCTCGTAGTAGTAGGAGTAGAAAGGCCTCTAGAGTAATCCTATTATACTCTTTGATATTGTACTCGATAAGGGCAGCTATTATCTTAGGCTAGAGAGTCTGTTCGCGGCTTAGAGTATTCTCCCTCTTATAGAGCTTGTATACTATCTTCGCGAGGTGCTTCTCCCCTTTCAAGCTTACTAATAGAAGGAAACTATTAGCGGAGTAGTTATAATTTTCTAGTATTAGCTAGGAGGGTCTAGGAAGACTACTTGAATAAGCCCTTTAGGCTGCGATATCCTAGGCAAGGATACTACGGCAGACTACGCGCTCGATTAGGCTAAAAATCTCGTATAGTAGTAGGAGTCGTACTTCTCTAACGCAGATCTAGGATTATTAGAAAATAGTCAGTAGGTATAGTCGGTAGATAAGCTTACCTTTTTAGTCTCGCTATCGACAATTTGTGAAATCTGCTTTATAGCTACCTCGTTAGGGAGAACTAGACTCTCTAGAGCAATAAGTTTGTTCTAGAACTTCCGGATCGAGCGATACTATTAGTTATAAGTAGTCGCAAAAGTAGAAGAGGCTACCTAAAAGGCAAAAGTTCTAATAGAGTTCGCTATCTCCTTATTAATCTCTTTTAATAACAAAGGATTAAGAATCGTTTCTTAAGGAAGGCATTCGTTGCTAAGGCCCCTAAGTGCTTTATCGTATCGTTTACTAAGGGTAAGGGTATCCTATTCCTACTTAACCTAATCCTCCTTTTGAAATATTATCTTTAATTTGCTTTCACTATCTCTAAGCTTAAGGAACTAGTTAGCTTTATCGATTTCGGCCTATTCGTCGGGTAAAAGAGCTGGATTAGTCTCTGCTTACTTCTTAGTACTAGAGAAGTTAGCCTTTAATAGGAAGTAGGAATACCGACCGCAGATACCGACTATAGACGCCGACTACGAAACTTACGCTTTCCGGTTATATTCTGCTATATACATCGATCTCTATTCCTTAACTAGGGTAGCTTAACGGTCCCTACTTAGCTCGCTAAACTCGCTAGACTGCTTGATCTAAGCCTTCTTAAACCGTACGAACGATTTATTACAAGCCTTTCTATATCGATCCTAAGCTCTCTTCTCTTCGTCTATAGCGGTAGTACGCTCGCGGTCCTGTAGGGTATTCGGCTTTAGAGAGTATTCTTTAAGTGACTTCGTAGCTGCCCCGAGCCTAGTATGCTTATTTTCTAGCGCCTCTAGTATAATATTCTTCCGTTTCGGTATAGTAGTATCGGTACGGAGGTAGGTACGGACGTAGGTAGGGATATAGGTATAGAGGTAGGTACGGTAGTGCGTACGGTAGTACGTACAGAGGTAGATACGTAGAGTAGAAGCGCTTTAAGAAATAAAATTTCTCTTATCTAAGAGATTTAAGGTTTAGGCAGCAGCCGGAACCCTGTCCTATAACCCCGAGCACCGACACTACCCTCTATAACAACATTATACTTCCGCGCCTATACTAACGCTCCTCTGCTACTACTATTATCGTCGATTTCCTAAGTGCCCTCCCCTCTACCTAAATTTTATTTCGAATATAAGTTGTTGTCGCTTTATTCGCTATTACTAGGACAACTGCTATAGGGTATTATATATAAATACTACATTATCTAGAGAAATAGTTAGACTACTAACTTCTTAAGGTATCGTAGTACTTTCTAGTAAAAAAGTAAAATCTCGTAGCTAGAGTAGAACGTATTCGGCAGACGTAGTCGGCGTATAAACTATATAATATAATATGAAATATACTAGTATAGATATATATAGAACCCCTGTCCTGATTACTAATTACCTTCCTATACGATCCGATATACTCGAGAGATAAGCGGCTTAGCGATTTCCGGGTCTTCCTTATACCTACCAACTTATCCTCTCTTGCTTTTTTCTTATCTTATATATTCCTACTAAGTCGAAACTCTCAAAATGCCTAATATAGACATATAATCTCTCTCTTCCTACGTCTCTTCCTCTCTTCCTAACGACGACGACGACTAGGAAAGAAGAGATAGTCCGCGTTAAAAAGAAACGAAGGCTAAAGCACTCCCGAAGGCTGCCTACGATAGCGGAAGTAATAAGAGGACTCGACAGTAGTTAGATCAGACGGTTAAGCCGACGGAGGAGAGGCAGACGGAGGAGAGGTAGACGGAGGAGAGGCAGACGGAGGAGAGGTAGACGGAAGAGAGGCAGGCAGATAGAGGTATAGGTTAAGTTAATAATAATAAGACGAACGAAGATTCAGACCTGCCGACTAAGCGGCGTAGTCGAGACGGGGTAGTATCGGTTTAACTAAAGGGGCTATATGTTATCTATAATAGATCAGACCGATAGCTCTCTAATACAGCTTCCCCTCGACTAAGTCTCGCCGTAAGGAGACTAGGACGTACGAAAAAAGTAGTATAGAAGACCTATCCTAGTAATAAGAGACTACTAGGAAGTTAACGACTACAGAAAAAGCCTATTGTTCGAAAGGCGCCTAAAGCGAGAAGACGAACGAAGGCTAGTATAGCCGCTCTCCGAGAAATTAGGAAATACTAGAAGTCTACGGAGCTTTTAATACGCCGACTTCTATTCTCAAGGATTTGTCGAGAGATTACGATGGATTTAGCAACTAATACTAGCAATAGTATATACCGTTTTCAAGCTAAGGCTCTACTTTGCTTGTAGGAAGTAACGGAAGCTTTTCTTATATAGGAGTTCGAAGTCTCTAATATACTAGCGATTTACGCAAAACGGGTAACCTTATAACAGAAGGATATAAAACTTTGTCGCTAGATTCGGAAGCGCTTCGTAGGAGAAGCGAATTCAAGTGCCGAGCTTTAATCTTATAGCAATTCGCCGACTACGTCTATCGACTATATACTCCTAATATCGTTTTCGAGGCTAGTACTTAAAGAATTAGTACTAGATATATAAGATAACCCGAAAACGAGCTTCCGTAAGATGTTGTCTCCCGTACTAATTATATCTATATAAATCTCTAGGTCTCTTGTTTACGGGCTAGGCACTGCTTATACGGTCGTTATATCAATATTTCCTATTTCCGGCGATCTTACTTTACTATTTCTTACTTCTATTGTCCAAAAACGGCAGGTGCCTA
>NW_016017391.1:485022-536737 GCF_000320565.1 Sphaerulina musiva SO2202
ACCGTTTTCAAGCTAAGGCTCTACTTTGCTTGTAGGAAGTAACGGAAGCTTTTCTTATATAGGAGTTCGAAGTCTCTAATATACTAGCGATTTACGCAAAACGGGTAACCTTATAACAGAAGGATATAAAACTTTGTCGCTAGATTCGGAAGCGCTTCGTAGGAGAAGCGAATTCAAGTGCCGAGCTTTAATCTTATAGCAATTCGCCGACTACGTCTATCGACTATATACTCCTAATATCGTTTTCGAGGCTAGTACTTAAAGAATTAGTACTAGATATATAAGATAACCCGAAAACGAGCTTCCGTAAGATGTTGTCTCCCGTACTAATTATATCTATATAAATCTCTAGGTCTCTTGTTTACGGGCTAGGCACTGCTTATACGGTCGTTATATCAATATTTCCTATTTCCGGCGATCTTACTTTACTATTTCTTACTTCTATTGTCCAAAAACGGCAGGTGCCTACCCTACGTAGACAAAGAATCCCTCGCTTCTAATTGGTCGCGCCCCTAGACCCTAAATTCCGCCGCCTTCAAAGGTATTCCCTACTTCTAAAAAAACCTAACTTGCGACATTAATATTAGTTATTGACCCCCCTCCTCCCGCCCTGCCCCCTACCCGCTACAACCCCTCCTAGCCTCCGCCTGCTACTCTGCCTACTGCTCTGCCTACTACTCTACCTACTGCTCTACCTACTATACCGCCTACTGCTACTATCGTTATAGTGCCGTTACTCGTAGCGCGCCGTAAGCTTTTAATCGCTAGAAAGGTACTACGAATATCTAGAAAGAGACTCCCTAGCGTAACGGGTAGAAAAGGGCTTCTATCCGTAGGTATAAAGAAAAATCAAAAAAAGAGAGGTAGTAAGTATACCTAGTCGGCAGACGTAGTCGGTATATATAGTCGGTATATACTAATATTTCTTTTAGAGGGAGCTTTGTAGGAGATTAAAAAATGCTAGACGGAGGTTATAAACTATATCCTAAAGCTCGCGTTCGTACGTATCGTTAGGGATACTATTATCCTTTTTACCGAAGACTACCTTCCTATACGGATCCAAGCGAGCGTACTCGGTATCCTCTAGGAACAGTACGAGAGTATAGTAACGAAAGTCTTTTCGTTAGCTAATCTTCTCGCTATCTACTATAAGCGAGTTATAGTAATAGCAAAAGATCTCGAATGTCTTCGTAGGCTGCTGAAGGAGTAGAATATCTAGCTAGACAATTACGTAATTGCTCCCTATAGCTCTAGCCTAGTTAACCCGAGTACGATATATAAGCCTCGATTAAAGACGAAGAAGACGAAATCGAAGCTAACTCTAAAGAAGCCGACTGCGAAGAAGAGAAAGAAGACTCCTACGTCCTTAAGCGAAGACAAGAGCTTAGATAATCCCGATAACCCTAGCGCTTAAACGGGTACTTAAACCGGTACTAGTAGCTAGACAGACGCCAATAATTAAGATCCTTCTAGTACCGATTAGGATAATAGCGATACCGGTAGCTAGATAGACGGGAACAATCAAGATCCTCCTAGTACCGATTAGGATAATAGCGATACCGGTAGCTAGACAGACGGGAACAATCAAGATCCTCCTAGTACCGATTAGGATAATAGCGACACCGGTAGCTAGACAGACGGTAACAATCAAGATCCTCCTAGTACCGATTAGGATAATGTAGATACTAGTAGCTAGATAGACGGGAACGATTAAGATCCTCCTAGCGCCGATTAGGATAATATAGATACTAGTAGCTAGACAGACGGGAACGATTAAGATCCTCCTAGCGCCGATTAGGATAATAGGGGTTTAAACGATTTAGACGGTAAGAAGCAGGCGACTATCGTAATTTCGAGCGGTAATAAGAGCTCGGAATACGATCTAGATACTAATCCTAGCGTTTAAACTAGTTATCCTCTAGCTAATAAGGAGAATGCTTAGGACGATAATACGGTACCCCTAACGACAGAGGATGAATATCTCTAGGCTCTCCTCGATTATATTAATACTTAAGAAGAAGAAGACGAGGAGATAGCTTCCGAGAATTTAAATTTTCCTTTTAGGTAACTAGGTATACCGCTTAGTTAAGTAGATTTTCAGTATAGCGACGAGGATATAGGTACCTAGGATCAAGATATCTCGCTTAGCTAAGACTACAATCCTTTCGATTATCCAGATTTGGAGGAGACGGGTCCTAATTCTCTCTAGGAGAGTCGACTAGATATAGAGAGAGAGGATAAAGAAGAGGAGTCGTAGTAGGAGTTTAACGAGGAGATAATAGAATTAGAGGATATAGCAAGGGCAGCGTATACGGTAGCTATAGATTAAGCGAATAATCGGGATACGTAAGAATTCGTAGCTAGGGGAAGTATCAATAAGATACTAAGTATACTTATAGAAGAGCCTATTACCGAACGAGACAGACTAGAGACAGAAATTTCAGCTCGCTTTATCCTTAGAGCTACTTGTTTAAGGACCCTATTATTAATAAGGATAGAGCCGGCTTTCTAAGCGGCCTAGCGAAGAATAGAGATATATAAGGCCTAGAGAGTAAGGCAGCAGTATATAGTAACCGAAAGTCGGTTTAAATACTAGATACGCGTTCTAGCTAGGCTAGAGAAGGAGATATTGAAGCATTTACTATAAGCCTAAGATCTGAAGTAATTTGGTTTTTCTAATTTTCGTAGTCGGTAGGTATAGTCAGCAGGTATTATTAGCTATAGAAGGAGATGTCGAAGTACTTACTATAAACTCCTGAATTAATTTGCTTTTTCCTAATTCTCGTAGTCGGTAGGTATAGTCGGCAGCTATTGTTAGCGAGTTCAGGTAGTACGGTATATACAAGGCTTATTACTGTTCTAGAAGCGCTTACTATGTTTATTCTATATCTAGAAGAGGTTTTACGTAATACCTATCGCAATACCTATTAGGTATACCTATTGGGTTTTTTCCGTTAGGTTGTACCTAGCTTATAAGCTAGGTACCTACCTTATTTGCGGAGTTAGGTATTAACGTTAGGTTGTACCTAACCTATACCTAACCTAACCTATAACGAGGCCTAATTAAGTATATATTCCTTGAAGTCGGACTAGGAAGGGGCGTTATAGGCCGGTTAGGATCGGAGTAAGTCTATAAACCGGTTCTATTAGGACCTCTGTTCGGTCGCTATCTATTCTTCTCCGAGTTCAATCTTGGTCTAGGCGTCTATATAGTAAGCTAGGGCCCTTCGGAAGATTCGTTTGCAGTCGTCTCGCTATTCGATCTAGTTATATCTATTCTTTCCTTCGAATATATAAGGGTTCCGTAGCTTAGGAATAAATTAGGCTAACGATAGGCTAGGATAGCCTAGAATAGGGTCGAGTCTATCGGTTAGAAGTACTCCGGTTAGAGTTTAGATTATCGCGTCGGATTATTTAAGTTACTAGAGCAACTTAGCGCGTTCCTCCCTAGCTTAGTTTACTCGAAGGAGTTGTTAGGCCTTTATAGACTCTACTTCTTCGGCTTCTAGCTAAAGTGCGACGTCTACTTCCGTTAGGGTACTAGTTACTACCGAATCCTAGGTACTCGATCCTAAGCGTATAGTATTCTTTGGACCTATATTTAGAGATACTTCCTTATACGACAAAGAAGCGATTCGTATATAAAAGGATAAGATATATAGGCTAAAGTATCTATTAGAAAAGTACTACTCGAATCGCTTAGGAGAAGGATAGGAATACGTCTTCTCCCTCTGTTTATAAGTGTATTCTTAGAGTACCCGGAGTCTCGGGCCTCTCGGGTCTAATTTAGAATATCTCGATTTGAGATCTCTTATTCTAACTCTTCCTAAACTATCTTAAGTCAGCCCTAGCGGTAAAGGTTTGGCATAAACCTTCTTAAGTCGCGGTAACCCGTTCTAGCCCGTCTTAGGTGTTTCCGGGCTATTCCGGGTCTGTCCTAAGATGTCTGTATCGCTGTCTAGTCTAGATCCTAATAGTAGTATAGTAGTAGAGATACGCCTCTTATACGTCTCGACTTATCCTTCGAGGATACAAGTATAGTATACCTAGATAGGCAAAGGTATATCGCCGTTAAGATTAGTATCTAGAGATTGCGACTCTCCTCTAATACCTTCTCTTTTTTCGACACTTGCTCTTTAGATACGGTAACCCTACGAACCGTATTCGCCTTGTCGCGGCTTACATAGTTAGAGTATATAGAGTCAGTTGCGATATATCCCTTCTTCTTATAGGAGTAATATTCTAGGTTCTTATACCTATATACCGTCGACAGCGTTATAGTCGATAAGGTACGCCCGTCGCGTAGGGCCCTACTCTTACTCCGATCCTATCGATCGTAGTTTCGCGGTACGTCGCTCTCGGTACGCTTGCGTTTGCCCTACGCGCTATAGTCGCGCCGATAGGGCTCGTCCTTAGTATAGACTACTAGGGCGTTATCTGCTTGTTCTAGGCGCCTTACTAGGTTTACGAGCTCTACTCGCGTATTAGGGATAGTATATCCCTTAACGATATCCCTACGTAGCGACGGCTTTAACTTTACGAGGAAGTAGCGTATTAGCTACGCTTGCGTATAGTTAAACTAGGCTTCTAGATAACTAAGCTACGCTACAAAATAACGGACGCTCTAGTCCGGACCTTAACGTACCCTTTTATACTCGATTATTACGCCGATCTAACGGTTTAACTAATCGCCGACGGTATTGCGGAGCTATCCCTTAAATTCCTCCTAAGTATAGTCCTCGGGGATTATATCGGAATACTCGTCGTACTATATCTCCTACGCTTCGCCTACGAGCTATATAATACTATATAGGACCTTGTCTTAGTCAGTTCGATATTCTTAGAGGGCGCTAAGGAAGACGACCTCGAGGTGCCTAATAAAGTTATAACATTCCTTATCGGTATCTCCTTTAAACGGCTTAGGTTCTCGAATCTTAGAGCCCCTATATAGAGAGTAGGTACGCGACGGGTTCGTAGCCTGTCCGCGTACGTTACGTAGGTCCGTCGACCTAAGGTCTTCCTCGAGTCCGTTAAGAAGATCGGGCTCGGTATCGTCGTTATCTATAGTAACTATAATAGCTAGGGTTAGTACTCGGCCCTAAATTTGCTCCTATAGACGTTAGTTTTCCCTCTTAAGGGCCTAAACTTCTAACTCTATACGGAGACGCTAATTTGCCTCCTCGAGCTATATACGTCTAGTATACGGGTTAGCTACGTAGGCCTCCGGCTAGGTAGGAGCCTCCTCGAAAGGAGTCTCCTCTAGGTTCCCGTCTGCCTAGGTATTTATAGAGCCCGATACTGTCTCCTCGGAAGGTTAGGCATCCTCGTCTACTTCGCCGATAACGTAGCCCGCCTACGCTATAGCTACGGCGCGGTCGCGTTACTATCGTAGGGCTATAGGACCTCTATAGATTACTACCCTTTAGAAGGATAGAAGAATTAGAAATATAAGAGTAGAGTATATATAGTAATATATAGAGCGTCCTTCCTACTATATAGGAAAAGGAACAAACTAATTCTTATCCTTCGGAAAGGAGAGAGCGGCGTCGTATAATATACCTCTACGCTAAGTATACGTAGGCGCTACGCTATATAGGCGGTCGCCTAATAGCTAATCGCCCGACGACTCGGATTGTACTGCTTCTATAGCCTGTCCTGCCTTAGGCTAACGTTCCTTAGGCTTAAATACCTAACCGCCTTCTAGAGCTATATACCTCTAGGCCTAGCTGTTATATGTACTAAGGTTCGAATAATATAGTTATCTACGTCTACAGTAGTAGAGGAGAGAGAGTAGACGTATTATAGTAGTAGATTCTTTCTTCGAGTTGCTATAGCGACGGCTTTATTATATAGGTAACTTATTATTAAGACAACGGATCCGGCGACAAAGAGAGAGGTAAGGTAGCGACGGATGCGGCGGTAACGGCGAGGTAGGCGGCGAGCGTGTAGCGAGTGTGTATGGTAGTATATAGTAGGTAGAAGGGTAGAAGTAGTAGGAAGATAAAGCCAAAGAAAGCCGGGGGTAACGTGTGGCGGCTGGCCACTTTGGGCTTCCGTCCCACTGGGACTGGCCAGGGGGAGAGCAGGTGTCTCTGCCCAACCACAGCCAGTACATGTAGGTAGTCAGCCACCTTCGACTGCGTGACCCCCCCACCTCCTGCTATACCTTACTACCTCCTAGGAGGTATACCAACTCTGATACATCTACGACTGCTCCGGCAGCAACACCCGTCGTCGCCAATGCACTTCCGAGACGCCTACTCCCTCCCTCACCGGCGTCACCTCACGGCATGATGGGTCCGTCCGGCAAATTCTATAGACCCCCACGCTCTTCTCGACTGCTTCCACGTCTACTGGCGACGGAGTGATGGCGCAAGAGAGCTGGCAATTCGGGCTTTTCAGAACCGGAGGCTAGAAGCATCAATAGCATGATTCCTCACTCATGCTTCATGGAGAATACACCCGAGTGCGGACACCAGCTTATGGTGGAGGCAGAATGGGGTATAGAGTAGGCTGAATGTTCAGTCAAGGGACACTACAGGAGCAAGACGCGCTTTGGTTGGAGTCCTCGAGGGCGGGAAATTTGTGGCAAGGCAAAGACAGGTGACTATATCGGAATGGAGCACCATGTGAAAGCACCAGAGCGTGGTGAGATGATTTCTTCCTGAGCAGCCCTCTAAGCTGGTTATGTACTCTTGAGGCTTCCAAGACGGCAATCAGATGCTGCTTGCATAGATGATGATACCTCGAGCGAAATGATCTTCTGCTGTCAAAATTCGTCTCTTTCTTGCGATTTCATGAATTCCGTCTGTGTGGCCTTTTGCTTCCTCTGCTTTGGCGAAACAGTGGTGAAGGTTTCATAGGGCTGAGGAAGCGAAGGAAAGCTATGTACATGTGCCGAGGCAATATCTAAAACTTCATGTACCATCGGTTAACGAGATGTCCATGAACGATTCATCCCAGCAAGCATATATTCGTCGTTGTTAGTGTGTTGTCGCTCACAGACACAGCAGAGATGGCGTTGGAACGAGCCACGACAGTGCGACAGGTTGATTCCCATACCTACAGTGCCGACTTTGCAGAAGACTGGTGTATAGGATCCGGTATGTCAATATCAGACCTACCTTACCAACCTACCTACCGCGCCATCCCGTCCTCGTACAGATCACATGCTGATTACTGTACTTGTTGGGCACAGTTCCTCACGGTGGCTATGTCACGACAACAATCCAAGTGAGTACAATCCGCACGTATCATCCGCATATATCGGTAGAAATACTTCATCTTAACCATCACCACCCTAACTGATCGCCAGAAAGCTGTGAAAAAGCACTTCGAAACCACCCTCAGCGACCAAGACCAACCCCATATTCTCGCCTTACATCTCGATTTCCTTCGAAGAACACAGACGGGCCCCGCCACATTCACCATCAAGGACGTCAAACTGGGGCGGCAAACCTCTGTTGTTCATATCTCGCTCTCTCAAGATGGGCGTGAAGAAGTTGTTGGGTGAGTCTGTCATCATTCCTGTCTCCCCGATATACAGTTTCGACCGATTGAGATCAAGACTGTACAATTGACTTGGAAGTGCTTCTCTCTTCCATCGCCCCACAATCCCAAAAGCAAAAATGATGTCTACCTAACACCCCATCCCCACCAGCTACTGCACCCAAACCAACCTCACCAAAGAATCCGGTCTTTCCTTCTCCACAAACTGGACCCCTCAACCTCCTATCACCCCTCTAACCTCCACCCTCACCGCCCTCTCCCTAGGTCAAGACCCCGCCTGGACCGAACTCTCCGACTGGCCCAACAGCAACTTCCGCAAAGCAACCCGCCAAATCCGCTCCTTCTTCCCCCGCGCAGGCCAACCCTCCCAAAACATCTACGACGAATGGATCTGTCTACAAGACCCCTCCGAAAACTGGACAAACGACAATCTCGGTTTCCTAATCGATCTCTTCCCCCAAATTCTCGAAACCTACATCTTACAAGGTTTCGATCAATATAATCCCACTCTCCTCGAAACCCCTTCCGGAAGAACTTTGCGTGAAAGCAAAAAATCCGAAACCCCGTTTTGGTATCCGACGGTATTGTTGAATTTGGATGTGAAGAAATTGTTGCCGCAGGGGGGTGTGAGATTTTTGTCTACGAGATTACAGACAAAGGTGATTCGGGAGGGGAGATATGATTTGGAGGTGGTGGTGTGGGATGAGATGGGGGAGGTGGTGGCGTTGAGTCATCATGTGTGTTTTGTGGTGAGTGCGGAGAGGAATTTGAGGAAGAGGAGGACGAGGGAGGAGGGAGGGAGTAAAATTTAGGAAGAAGAAGAACTACCTGTGGAGGTGAAATGAAGGTAGATAGATGTTTGTGAGAGAAGAAGATATAAAGTCGCTACGAGCCTGCTTCTGCGATATTGGAATCAAGTATGTGAAGTTGATCCTTCTCCATCTGATAATTCAAGAGTATCTTATCAACGATGGGGAACTAGGTGTACCAGATACAGGAGTATACCCATCAACGTCCAACGTCGACCAAAGTAGAGCTTGCTTAAGATCTTAGGGTTACCTAAAACCAGTGGGACGACAACAACGACAACGGCGACACGTATTCAACAAATTCAAATACTGGTAGCCAGATAACGAGGCAATCAGGTACATATCAGCAAGCATACTGTCATGTGTCGTGATGATCCATTTTGATATATGCACATGCCCTATGTAACCGATTTCATGAACCAGTGTACTACTAGCAAGACTTTTGTACACCTTCTACACATACTCAATCACAGGGTCATTGACCGGAATGTCCGAGCAGCCAGTATCGTTGCCACTCTTGCGCTCCTCACCACTGATATTTTCACTGATTCGAACATCACCATCGAGGGCGAGATAATGTGCGGTATTGGTAAAGTCCACGACTCCGACCGTGTTGCTGTACAGAGTGCGCCCACACTACAAGTACTTCTTCTCCTTCAGCCATTGCTCCACGGCCACCTTGTCGCGCTGCAGCCAGCCAATCTTGGCCTTGATGGCATCAAAGCTCTGCGCGAGATTCCTGTCGAAGCCTTTGGTGCTCTTGCCCTCAAAGAACTTCTCGACATCGCGTAGTTGCTCTTCCTTGGTGAAGCTTGAGGTGGCCATGGACACGGTAGACCCCAGCAATGTGAACGAGGGAGGCATCTTCGCCTTGAGAAGATCCCAATTCTCCTTCATCCAGGCCCAGAAGGCTTCAATGCCTTCTTGATGAGCACGTAGACCGGCAAGTGGAAGGTAGATGTCTTGTTCCTTGACGCTCTTCGAGATGGAGTACGCGAGGGTGCGTTGAATGAGTTCCGGGTCCTTGGCACGGCCGAGGGAGCGGAGGGCGGCGTTGCGCTCGTCTGATGATGTGGCAGTCTCATACTCCTTCACCAGAGCGTCGTACTCCTCCTTGCCTCCATACTGCAACACGACGGCGTAAACTGCGCCGCGCAAGTTGGGGTGGAGAGCCTTGCGATCGCCTGCGACGAACTTCTTAAACATGTCGAATGCGGCAGCCTTGGTCGTGTCGTCTCCAGCAGAGGCGGCGTTGCCAAACATGAGACCCTTGAACTGCTGCTCAATGTGTCCTTCATTCCCAGTAAAAGTCCATCCCAATTCGTGTGCCTTCTTGCTCGAAAGGTCGCGCTGGAACGTCTTGAGCGCATCTCTGACCTTCTCATCCTCGAACATCCAGGTAGCACGAAGGGCGCCGATTCGAGCAGTGATCTCGTCCCACACTACCATATCAGGCTCCTTGTCGAAGCCTTGCAGCAGCGAAAGAAGACCGTCCGTCTTCTGGTACCCAGCAGCCGAAAGCGCACCAGCATCGGCAATCATACCTGCGCGATCCTCGACGGAGAGCAGACCTGCCTTTGCGTTCTCGCCGAGTTTCTGTAATCGTTCCGCAGGGTAAGAGGTGCGGTAGATGCCAGAGTGATCGGCGTTGAGCTTGTAAAAGTCAAGGTCAGGCACCTTGAAGTCGCCCTCGCGCTTGTTGAGTGTGAGCTCCTCGTCGATGCCGTTCTTGGATCGGAGACCGAGAAATACTGGGAAGAGCGTCTGGTCCTCCTCAGGCTTCACATCAGCAGTACGCAAGAAACGGTTCTGCTTGACGTGGATGGAACTGTTCTTGGCATCCTCTGTGACCGTGATGACGGGGAAGCCGATGTTCTTTGTCCAGATATCAGCGATACGCTCCACGTCTTTCCCGCTGGCCGCGCTCAGGGCCGCCCAAAGGTCGCCAGTTGTGGTGTTGCCGTAGGCGTGCTTCTTTAGGTACTGTCGAATCCCCTCCATGAAGACGTCCTCACCGAGATACTTGGAGATCATGCGGAGCACACATGAGCCCTTGGAGTACGAGATGGCGTCGAAGATCTGATTAATCTCGTCAGCACGCTTGACAGGCACCTCGATTGGGTGCGAGCTTCGAAGAGAGTCCAGGCCGAGGGCAGATTGAAGGTTGTCAGTCACGTAGCCTTCCCAGACTTTCCACTCTGGGTAGAAGACGTTGCAGCTGTACCACGACATCCAGGTGGCGAAACCCTCGTTCAACCACAGACCGTCCCAGAAGTCCATGGTGACCAAGTTGCCGAACCACTGGTGAGCCAACTCGTGCTGGACAACTTCGGCCACACGCTGCTTCGTCGAGGCACTGACGTGCTTGTCATCGAGCAGCAGATCGACCACGCGGTACGTGACAAGACCCCAATTCTCCATGGCGCCCGCCGAGAAGTCAGGAATGGCAACCATGTCCATCTTTGGCAGCGGGAATTCGCTGGCGAACTGCTTCTCGTAGAAATCGAGAGTCTGCGCTGCAAGCTTCAGGGAGAATTGGCCATGTTCAATGTTTTTATCCGGGGTGCAAAAGACTCTGACAGGTACACGGAAATCATTTGTCTCCACCACCTGTAGCTCTCCCACGATGAAGGCGAGGAGGTATGTGGACATCAGAGGTGTCTTGTTGAAAGTGACTGCCTTCTTGCCATTATCGAGCTTCTTCGTGCTTGCCTCATCCATGTTGCTCAAGCAAGTCATCTTCTCGTCTGCGATCAAGGTGACGGTGAAGGTGGCCTTCAGCGCTGGCTCATCAAAGCATGGAAAGGCTCGCCGACAGTCGGTAGGCTCCATCTGTGTAGTAGCAATGTATGCATCCTCCCCATTCGCACCCTTGTAGGATGATCGGTAGAAGCCAGCCATGTTGTCGTTCAGCGTGCCCGTGAAGGTGTGGATGAGCTTCGCCTTCTGACCAGCGGGAATGGACTGCTCGAAGTCGATCTTGGTGGTTTGGCTATCCTCATCGTGGCTGAGAGTGGGCGACGATGTGATGGTCTGTCCTCCAGCTTGAATGGTGGTCGACTTGATATCAATCTCCAACGAGTTCACCGAGATGGACTTGGTATCCTCTACCACATCCAGGTCGACCTCGACTGTGCCTTCATACTTGAACGTCTCGAAGTTGGGCTCGAGCGTAAGGTTGTAATGAAGCGGCTTGACGTTCTTGGGCAGCACCTCGCGGCCTTTGGAGATGTCCATGTTGGCATCGGCCGTATCTGCCTCTCTACGACACATGGCGGATCGTCGACTGGAACAGTATCGCTGGTAGGCTGGTGTTTGGCGAGGAAATCGTTCGAAGCGGGTCGGCTGCTGGTGGAGAAGGGGGGAGCGAGCTGGTCTATGAAGCTGTATGGGTTGTATCGGGTGGTTGTGGTGGTGGTGGTGTCTCGTCAAGGAGGTTGGGGGTGGTGCAAGCTGGACAAGGTGGGAGGGTACTCGCGGTCTGGAGGGGTGACTCCGAAGTGCGGGCAGGCCAAGTCGAAGTGAACGAGCGGACATGAGGCAGGCTTAATGGAGTGACGCAGAGGAACAGCAAGCAACAGAAAAGGTACAGTGGTATATCCAATCAAGGCACAGCTGAAAGTCTCGACCAGTACACGCGTAACAGTACACAAAGTATACCGCGTTTCATCGATTGTTGCACTCTGATGGCGACACGGGCATGTCCCGGACTCACCACCTCCGTGAACGCCGCATTGGACGAGCTCAAATTTCGGAGAGCTTTCCCCCTCTTCTCTACCATCATCATCATCCTCCTCCTCCTCCTCATCTTCATCACCATCATCATCGACGACTGGAGATCATCCAACTGATGAAGAGTCATCTCACTGCCGCTCTATGCGCTCGCTACCACGATCACGGCTGCATGTCTCGCCCCAAGGGAGGACTGAGGACCAGCAATAGGAATGGTATGGCTGATGCAACATCGAGGATGAAGAGGAGGAATAGCATGGAGAAACCGTCTCTCGAAATGGTAAGGAACACAACGCAAGTCAGTCCTCTCAGTGTGCTCCTCTCTCTATGAGCTCACTGGCGTTCGGCCATCGCGCCGTTTATTGCAAGAACAACCCATTCCACCTTGTTTGAGGTGCCAATGATCTTTGGAGATGACTTGGTGGCCATAAAAAGATGTGGAACAGATATGTGTCCATCCGCTGTGCTCGCTTCTAAATGGCTACGATGAAGGCACGCTAATGGAAGACTGCATTCCGACGATGGGTGTGGCCAGTTGAGAGATGCTTTGCGTCCTAAGGTCTTCAAGGTCTCTTACCTCCTATAGCTTGCTAAAGTTGGTCGTCTTCGCTCCCTCAACTTGCAGGAATCGTCCAAGATCCTGATTTCGATCGAAGCAAACTTCAAGAAGCATACCATTATTATGAGGGAGATACCTTACTCATTGACTTATGCGTTGCGACCAAGGAAAGGCATACAATTTGTATCTGGCACGGCTATGCTTGCTGCGCCGCGATACTGCAACATGAACTCCATTGAATTCAGATCGACTGGTGGCATAGCTGCAGCCTGCAATGGATTGACATATCCTTGAGAAGTCGCCAGGTCACGTGAAAGCGCGTGCTATCTTGGCGTGTTTCAAATTAGCCGCTGCTTCACTCACGAGACCTCACGCGCCAACCAAATTCATTGTCGCACAATGGTATGAACCGCGCTAACATCGGTTGCTTCTCATTGTTGCGCTGCTATTCTGGGACTTGTTCATTGTCGACGAGACAATGAGTGGAGTGCCTTAGACAGGGCGGCTGTGTATTCACGTCTACCTTACCTTCGCAAGTATCTTCACGACAGTTTCTTCTTCCATTCACAACTTCAGAACACCACACACTTCCAGTCTTTTCACTACTTTTCTTGTAATCTTCTAACTCAAGCGCTGTGCGCATTCACATTACTTGCTGGCAAGATCACTCCTTTTTCCTTTACGACAGGAACCACAAAACAGATTCGAAAAACAGCACCAATCACTCTAGCACGAACACCAAGACGAACTCCGCAAAGATGATGTCCCGTAACTTTCAACCATGGGCCATCCTCCCTGTCCTAGTAGTAGCTACAGCCTTCATTCTCTCCTTTCTGGTTGTGTACGCGGGCAACAAACCCGGCTATATGGAGAGCTACAACATCTTCACCCTCAACGCCACCCGCTTTGGCCAGAACGCAGTTGAGAAGATCGACTCCAAGGTCATGGGACTGAACCTTACCAAAATCATCAACAAGCCAGATGACCTCCCCGTCTCGGTCCTGGCCACAGCCACAATCACAAACGCACCCCTCGCTGCCATCACTATAGCGCCTCGCAACCCAGACGGCCTCGACTCGTTCGTCGATGATATCACAGACGGCATCGCTTCTGTCAAAAGCAATGCGGAAGACTCCATCGGCGGAGCAATCACATCCGTTAAATCAGGTATCGAATCCAAAGTCACAGCGGTTGCCTCCGCTGTCGAGTCCAAAGTTGCTTCCGTGGAAGGAATCGTGGCATCCAAGATTTCCTCCGCAATAGCATCTGCTCAGACCATGGTTGTCGACCAGGTCAACGAGACATACTCCGATGTCCTTTCCACCTTGGATCTGCAGGGGTTTTACAGTATTCATCTCCGCACCACCTGTTCAGGCGAGTACAAGACTCCACAAGGAATGAATATTACGGTGGGAGGATCTCCTCTGCCACCAAATGGAACGCACAAGGTGGTTGAAAGATGCAGCAAGCACTCCGCCCTGAACCCCCTCACACTGGTGCGAGTTCTTTTCGAGATTGGAATCTTCTTCACAGGTCTCTGCTTACTAGCATCGCTATGGGCGACTGCATGCTTCTCGCGCAAGAAAGCCATCATCAATGTCCTCCTCGCCCTCCCAGCTCTCGGCTTCCTAGCACTCGCAGCATCAGCAACCCACGGAGTCGCCACCGCCGCTCCAGCAGTCCTCAACTTCCTCGGCTCCGAGCTCGGCGTCGAAGCCAAAGCCGGACAGTCCTTCATCACCCTCGTATGGGCCACCACCATTTTACTCCTCATCCACGCCAGTCTCTGGACAATTCTCGTCTTCACAGGCGAACATTTACCCGAGCTTTCCGCGCTGCGCAGACAACAGAGGGATATCGTCGACGCACACGATGTGGACAAAATGCACGAGTTGAATACTGTGAATTCTGCTGCACAGGGTTATGCGAGAGGTCCGACGGGTCATTCAGATGTTGCTGCTTGGGCTGCTGCTGGGAAAGGTTTTCCTCATGTGAGAAGACTGCAGCATGCGAGAGGACCTAGTGGTGAGAGTGAGGAGACGACGACGACGACGACGACTGTGGAGAGTGAGAAGGCGAGAAAGTATGCTAAGAAGAATTCTTGGTATGTTCGAGGGAATAACGTCTAGAGAGGGAGGTAGGTTGGGTATACCTACCTTTACGGTACCTCTATACATGCATTAGGTTGATAGCGTTTGTCGTAGCAATTTGAAAATTATTGGCATTGGAATCGTGTTTTTTTTTCTCTCTTATTACATAGGTTCGTGGTCGAGTGAGGTCGTCAATCGTCTCTATCAAGTATAGGTTACCTCCCGAGGTAATAGGTATTATGGTGCTGTAAATTACCCGCTTCTTCTCAATCCAGCCTATTAATGATTAATGGCGGACACCAAGTATCTTCTTTTCGTTCCGTGATCGAGCCCGGCTGGTCTTGTGTGTTGTTAACACATCACATCCTCCCCTTCTTCCTCTCTCCTCCCCCCCCCCTTCTTTACCCACACCAAACACATCACTCCTCCGCCGTCTTCACTTCCTCCTTCACAGTCTGCAACGGCTTAGCAAAACTTCCCATATCCAAAATCATCTCCTTGGAATCCGAATTCGGAGGTTTCCCACTAAAAACCGTCCGAGGAGAATCCAAAACTTCGCCATCGACTTCAATTTCGACTTTTTCATTATAAAAACATACTAAACCTTCGATTTTTGCGCTTTCTAACAAGGGGCGATTGTAATACCATACTATATCTTCATATAATACCTTTTTGCCGTTCTTTTTCTTCTTCGTTTCTTTCCCGTTGGGGTCATGATTATTGTCATCATCATCAGGGTCGTCATGATCGTCGTCCGAATCAAGTTCGACATGATAATACTCCGCTTCGCCTTTATACGGACATTGCGTCTTGGTGGGGCTTGGTCTCAAAACAGATGCATCGACTCTCGTCAAAGGTAAATAAAATCGACAAGGAAGGCCCGTTTCGTAAAGATGCATGGAAGAATGTGTATCGGCGACGACTCTGCCGTGGATTTTCACGACGACGTGGCGAGTCGATTGCAGAATGTCGATGCGTTTGAACGGGTCCTTGGGATGTACGAAAATGGGAGTGGATTCTTCGAACCATTGATCCACGCTGGCGAAGTCGATTTTGACGAGTCCTTGGAGCGGTAAGGCTGCGGCGGTGGGGAGTTCGTCGGCGAAACAGAGGACTTTGTCAATGGATTTGTCTCGTACGGTGAGGGTCCAGTGGGTGGCGAGGAGCTCGCTGGCGTCGGATGTGACGGGTTCGCCGGGGGTGATTTGCAGGTCGGCGGAGCGGGCGTCAAAGTACGAGTGCAAGTCCAGGGCGGGGATGTAGAGTTGGGGGTAGTACGGGTGTTCCCAGACGAAGACGGCGCGGGTGGTTTTGATCATGTACACGCCATTGAAGAGGAGTTGGATCAGTCTCGTCGTCGGGAGTGTCTTGTGTGGTCCTTGCGTTCCCAGCCTGAGGGCCAGTTTTCTGAGCTCGCTAGGCAGGGCGTCAGCAGATAATCTACATGTACGATTGGAGTCGTGAATGACTGGATATGTCAACACCAGATGCGGTGGAGCGTACTCGGACATGGTGTGTTTTGGCGCGGCGGCAGGCTCAACGGGGAGATCGCCCATGGACTCCTGCTCGGACTCGTAGTAGGCTCGATATCGGGCGGGAACCAAGGTGCGGCTTGCGTAGGAGAGATATCTCTTGTGTCGGCGAGGTTGGCGGTGGTTGGCGTTGGCATAGGAGGGCATGGCATGGTATGGCTTGAGAAGGCAACCAACGAACCAAAGAGTGGTTCAGCAAGTGGGGCTGATGATGATGACGATGATGATGATGATGATGATGTGAAGTTCCCAGCTAGAACAGATGGAAGCTTGGCTTGTGCCTCTGACTCGCAGAATACCACTCATACCTCCTACCTCACCTCCTAGGCAATTCAATCAGCAGCCTCAGGCTCGTACCGTTGGGACGATCGTTATGGAGTACAGGAGATGTGTTGGAGCATTCTCTGGTAGACTATGTCCACAGTTTTAACGGGCCCCGTAGGCTGCGTAGGGCAGGCAACCTCTTCTTTCGGAAGAAGAATACCACCATAACATCCTGTACAATAAATCCGATCCATGAACACACTCGCACACCTCGAGTCGCCGCCAATTCTAGCAGTCTGGTGCACACCATCTTGCTCCTCGCTCGAACGCTTCTGACAAACTATTATGCACCTGAAAATATCAAAGAACGACAGGGGGTATGATGCTTCATCGCAAATGTCGCCAAAACAAAAACTCGGAGCCAAATTACAATCGCAAGTCCTTCTTCCAGAGTTAAGGTATATTCATCCATCGTAACACTGCCAAATAAGACCTGTCTAACGGCCACGTCACTAGGGTGCGATCGGCAGCTCTTGGCGCGGGCTGATTAGACACGTCAGACAGGTATATTATTCAGTCGTCGTAAGCGAACTTCATTGATCTCGACACGCCATCGTAGCTGTATCGCCCAGGGGTTCGCCTGGTCATCTGTCGAAACGTAGTCATGTCAGTCTGCTAGAAACTGGTGCCATGCTCCTCTCGTAAACGGGACTGGCTCGGCTTTTTAGTCGGTCCCTCGCGGCTGACGGCAAGCATGGTGCTCTCTCGTCTTCTCTGCTTAGTGTCTCGGGGCGATGGTGCCCCGCTTGCCGTGCTGCTATACACTGTAGGCGAGCGAAGGGCGTCATTGAGACTACCATAGCCGCCGTCTCCTTGGGGCGCCATCTGGTACGGGTAGGCCGCATATGTGGGTTGCATGGGAATCATGCCAGTATCATCGTTGGAAGAGCCGCTGCCAGGCTGAAACTGTGTCTGGTTGTATGCAGGTGTAGGCAAGTCCTGGAACATCTGACGACGTGGAGATCGGAGGTCATCGGACGGCGGTGTTTGCACGGCGTGGCCGAAAGAGGCTGCGTTGGACGCTTCTAGCTCGGCTGGCATGCGGAAGATGCTATATTGCTCTTCCACGAACAACGAGATCAGAGGGCCGGGCAGGTTGAGTGTCGGCGAGAATACCAGTCCAACTATTTATGAATTAGTGACACATGTATGCAAATATGATTAGAGGCGGGACTTACGATTTCTGACATTCATCTTGTTGACAAGGACATTATTGACGATAAGGAGCATGAATGCAGAGAGCGCTTCCAGAAGCGCTCGGTTATGTCTTGGCAATCGGTTGACGAGCACGTTCAATGCAGGAACTTTCTCCTCGGCTGGCAACTCCAAACAGTGCAGGAAGTCCAGATGAAGATCTCGCGTGAGGATGCTGGCCGGAAGTTCTCGCAGATACAGCTTCAATAAGCTTGCCACGGCGTGCACGTCGTAATTTTGATGAGCTTCAAGCAGATTGACATCACCCTCGGTATTGAAGCGATCCTTCAGAGCCTTGATAAGAACGTTTGAACCCGAAAGACGGAAAATGCCCTCCTCAGCAACAGCTTGCCTGGCTGTCAGATACTCAATGCACCGATATACGACGGACGGCAGCTCAGTGTCAACTCCAGCAGGCTGCGAGTATGCCACGGCGTCAGCTAGAGACGCGCCAAATACAGCTCGGGTCGAGTATGCATGTTCGTTGACAGCATCCTTTGGCTCCTGATCGGAGGAACCACGACCTCTCGTGAACGGTAGCTGAAAGACGCTACGCTTCTTATCCTTTCCAGGAGTGGGCGGCACCTTCATGCCCCAATTTTCGGTGTCCGAGATGACTTGGAGGTTGGTCGGGCCCGATATGGTTGGGTACGACTGATCTGTTGCAAGCTTGTCGTGAGGCGGCGATGGCGTGTCGCTGCCGCCTCGTGATGTAACGGGCCCCATGATCGGTGCATTGCCAGCGACAGTGTCGTTGTAACCTACGGACTGGAGGTCCACTTTCGCCTGAGCTGCAGCAGCATCCTGACTGAAAGCTGTTGCAGTGCGAAGATCACCCATGGATTTCTGCAATCTCGGACTACGAGCCGCTAGCTCAGTCTTGGCCACTTGAGCTTGCCTGGCAGGCTGCAGACGATCTTCGACTTCTCGATAGTCCACGTAGTGTAGAAGGGCATCGACCCATTGATCACGCTCAGCATCACTCTCGGCGCATAGAACATGGCGCACCAGTGCGCTAGAGTCCTTCTTTTTCGGCTCCAGAATCAAGAACGCATGGCGGAATTGGTTGTCTTCGTCGTCGTGCGCGTTCTGATTCGGGTTCGCCGACTGCTTGCCGATCTGAGCGTTCTGCAGCTTGATGGAACCCAGATGAGCACCTCCAGGGCCCTCAAAGTACTTGAAGAGGGGGCCGTCGAGCACGAAGTAGCGCGCCTTCCAGCCTCCAAAATTCTTACCGCGCTTCGTCAGATATCCTGCCATGTTCGGTCTCAGTCTCAGCGGCGTCACAGCTGGAGAGTCTGGGCGTTTATTCTGCTCGTTCGAAGTGAAGTAGTCACTTTTCTCGGGAGCAAATGCTTCTGTCGACAAAAATTTGCAAAAGATCCTTGCGGCCTTCTCCTCGGTCACACAGTCCATGGTCCGTTCGAAGTAAACGTTGAGAGCCATGCGCCTGGCGTCGATCTTGGCGGGAGCGTGTCCAGTGAACAACGTTTTATCAGGTATGCGATCGCTGATCCGGCATAGGGCCTTGATATCGTAGTCCAACTGCGAAAGTGCCTGATAAGTCTTTTCAACTCGCCAGAGCTCCTTGTGTTGAGATCGCTCGTGTACAGCTAGGGTGAATACGGGATTCTCATCAGCAGCCTTAGACACCAGCATACTAACTCGAGAGCGAACCATGCGTGATGAAGCCGTCTTGACATATATCGACGGAAGCGCGTTTGGCGGCAGGAGCAAGTCCGGGTAGTCTTCTGTCTGGAGGCCCTTGTATATCTCCCCTGGGCTGTGTACCGAGGACTGGTCGCTCGACATAGAAGGCCGCCCTTGATCAGGACTGCCACCATTCATCGGTTTCATGCGGTCAGCTAGATTAGCGAGAGCTTGGAAGTGCGGCGCTTGGGCTGCATAAGCTTTTGCCCTGTCTAGGTGTGGCGACATGAGTGCCATTGGGGTTTGTGGAGGCAGTGGTATCGCTGATCTAGGAGCACGTGGCGACAGTGGAAGGCCTGCGACTCCAGCTCGTGGTGAAAGAGGCATTGAATTAGCCAGTTGCGTGACAGGAGCACGGGGCATTGGTGAATTTGGTGGCCTGTCACCAGGTCGTGGGCTCATGGGCAAGCCAGGGCTGAGCATTGCAGAGGGTGCAGCCAGCGTGCGTGACTGCGAGTCCGATGCGGCTCGATTGTGAACAACCTCGTAAGGATTCGGCTCTGACCATGGTCCATTCAGCCTGGCGGCCTCTGCTACTGCATGCTCAGCCGCACCAGGTTGTGCCACAATTGATGACTCCTCCGCTGCTCGACTCTTACTCTTCTTGTCCTTTTTTGACATACTGCGTTGCTCAGCCTCTTTCTGCGCGAGCACCTCTCTTTCACGGTCATCGTCCTCGCGCGTCTTTCTACGACCTCTGTCCGCAAATTCCGACCTCGCACTTTCTGGGTCTTCTTCGTATTCCGAGTCAGACGCGTCTTCCACATCGTCATTGACACTGGGATCCGGTCTCGTCGTGGGCGGGTCAAGTCTGAGGGGTGCGGGAGGGGCTTTTCGTGTCTTTGGGCTGAAGTTGCCAGTTGCGGACGCGGGCGGACTGCTATGGTAGGAAGACGTGGAATGATTCTTCGAGTGACTGATACTGTTCTTGGGGCTATGCACAGTCTCCGCTGACTTCAGAGACATAGGGGGCGTGCCAGTCGGTGTTCGTTGGACGGTCGCCAAAGCTGCTGCTCGTGTGTCAATCGTGGCAGGCCTCGTATCGTGGTGTATAGTTTGTTGACTGCCAGTCGGACTGCTCGCAACCCCCGCCTGATTCATCAGGTGCGAATTGATAGCATCTTGAGGTGTGTCTGATCGTCCGATGCTATTAGACGCAGACCCAGATCCGTCGCTTGTCTGGAGAGTGTCCACGCTGATGTCTCGGACTGGCGCAGGTATTGGCGTAAGGGGTGATAAAGATTCGCTGGTTTCTCTCGAGTGTCCTTGCACTGTCGGCGCATCGGTAGGAGTGAGTGTGGGCGCAGGAGTCGACTGAGAGATATGGTCCTTGAGCTTCCGCCGATACCGCTCCTTCTCCTTCAAAGACTTTTCCAGGTCCTTATTCAGTCCCAAAATCATTGACCGTTGCTTCTCCACCAGTCGCCATAATTGAGCATTATGCGAAGCTGCCTGTTGCTTCTCCTGCAGCACTTTTTGTAACGCGGCTTCTGCTGACCCAGCGGCAGCGATCAGCGCAGCTGCATCCTGCGGCCCTTGGGATTCCTGAGACACTCTGAAAGCATTAGTGGTTCCTGAATTGATAGGCCTGTGGTTCGACATGGAGGACACAGAGGAGACTGTCGAATCAATCGAGGCAGTCCTCTGCGCCATCATAGGAATGCGGTCGTGAGGTGCAGGCCGAATGGCAGCCTGGGGGTTCGACATGATGGTCGGGGCGCTGCGGAGGAAGGTCTGATGTGCAGGGTCCAGCTTCGGCGGAGCTTCTTGTTGCTGCTGTTGCTGCTGCTGATGATGAGGCGACTGAACCTGGCCTATGGACCGCTGTTCTTCCGTTACAGCCTCGCGTGTGATGGCTTGGTGCAGCTCATCATCATTTCCCCTGACGACTTTCTTCGCCGGATTGGGTTTGCGGACCGAAAGGGAGGGTGCTGCCTGCGTGATAGGCGATTGCTGATGCGGCTGCTGGTGGTGGCCTCGTGAGCTCGCGGGTGAGATTAAGGGCGAGGATATCGTTTTCTGCCGCACGCTCTGCAGCCCGTTTGCTGGCTCTCGTGAGGCGTGTGAATGTTGCAACGAGTCCGAGATGGTTGGCCCATGCGTGCCAGTAACAGAGCCAGTAGTTGTGACAGAGGCGGTGGATGCAGCGGCCGGCCACTGCAAGGGTGCTGCCATAAGAAGCTCGTCACCTCCCCGACGCCGAATTGGGCGCTGCGAGGGAGGAGGTTGTGACTAGGATGGAAGCGCAGAGCGACTACTGGCCAGTCAGCTTTCGGAGATCATGTGCGGCGCCTATACAACCAGGTAGGTGCGGCAGCGGTGATAGCGCGTCTGTCACTGCACAGTGCACTCGATCAATGCATACCGGATGCCGCGGGACGGACGTGAGGGCATCTGTTGGGCGCGCAGTGGTTGTCGGTGGTCCAAGACCGACCTGGTGGTGGTGGTGGTGATGTTGGTGGTGGTGGTCGTCTGAGGGGAGAAAGTGAAGGTCGTGGATATTTCGTTCCAAAGTCGGTCGCGACAGCGCACTGCTGGGCTGGCAAGAAAGTGCTGGCGTTCTGCGTTCGAGCAGTGGGACTAGTCCAGGATGATGCATACGAGTGCGCCAGTGCGCCACTATTCGAAGACTGCGCTAACGTCGCTAGACGAAGGCCCGTCGTGATGTTAATCTTGTCATTGAGTTACTGCAGGTCGCGTGAAGTGATATAATGATCTTCCTGCGCACACGGTCGTGCTATGTACATGTAGGTAGTGTACAAATGTACATGTAAGGTAGATAGGCAAGGTACCAGGGAGGTATATGAGTTGCCTGTACTTCACTTGCGTATTACAGAGTACCTACATACAGATACTTTCCACACACCTGACAGCAACAGGAGCGGGTCCTCCGGCTGCTGTTCGCACAGCGGTTTCATCATCAGGTGTGCCATCCATGCCGTCGGGATGCTTTCGGCTCTTGTCATTCGAAGATCTGGCTGGAGGCTAGTTCTAGTCGTTGATAGGCCCGCATAAAATCCTCTCCAATCCCCCTTCCAAGTTCCTGGCCTCGCCATCACTGAACTTGGTCATGCACACGGCCATTGCAAACCTATTCGTAAAGCAGTGTTGGCCACTCACAGGGCCAGCCGAGGAGGGAGGCAACAGGTGGCTCTTCGCCAACGCAAGCGATTGTGAGATGGACGACGCCCTGTGCGACCACAACCACAAACTTCCGCCTGCAGATTTCTGCACCCACCGCCAAACTCTTTCGCCAGGTTCCGAACATGGCTCACTGCCTATTCCGCTTGGAGACGGTGACGACTAGGTTAGTAAGCTCTATTCGGGTTTCGCTCCAGGGCCCTGGCGACGATTACATATGCCCTCCCGCGGGCCGCTACGACTCAAGTGTGTCAGGGGACAGCCCCATGTACCTCCAATGGGTGCATCTCGACGGCATACACTTGCGTTGATTACACTATACAATGCTTTTCACCATATTCTTCCCGAGATCATCTTCCCGCCGAGCGAATCCCCCCCGGAGACTTGACAGATGCACGCAGGGCAGCTCGGGACAGGAGCATGAGTGCGCACGTGTCCTCCGTTATGATTCTGCCGCTTGGGCTGCATCGCGACCATCAAACTCAATGAGCCTGTAAATCTAAACTTTCCTTGCGACAGTGAGACATTGTTGTACTCACCGAGTCAAGCTACCTCTAACGAGAAAATACCAGGTAGTCTTCCAGTAACCCAAGAATAGGCGATACCGTTACCTCTGCTAACTCTTTCGTTGTCAACGGTCAACTGATACCAATAGGGCTGAAAGCGTCCTTTCAGCCACCCGGCATGGCATCTATTTCTATTCCCGCTTCGATGTCCGTGAATCAGTTCTCCACTGGACATGGAATTCATTACAGGCGTCGCCTCGCCCTCTGTCAGCGCTTATCGCGCTGACTTCGTTTCCTACATACTGAGGCGGCGCCAGCTTGCCGTGTTGGAGCCTGTGGAGGGGCAGACATGAAGTCGGCAGAAGGCTCGGAGATCGTCCTCGCTGCAGGACCTCCTGAAATGTGCGTCCCGATGCGCAGCAACTCGTGCTGTGTTTGAATCGAGCTCGAAGTCTGCGCCAAGTTTCCCACGTGGCGTAGGAGGTACCACATACCTGAGCTTTCGCTGGCGCTTGTGGTCGGTGAGAGGATACACGTTCGCAGAGGCAGAAGAGAGCGAGGCGACGGATCGTTCGTTTGTATCTGACTGATGGCAGAAGAGCATCGTGGAGGCTGAAGACTGGAGAGTCTATACTGCGTGACGCTTTTGATTCTCATGCAGCCTGGAAGCGAGACATCCCGCTCCAACCACGTAGCGCATACCCTGCAGTGGTTGTATCTTATGCAGGAGAGATACAGTATTCGAGCTAACTTGCAAGCGAACGCTCTTTGACGGGAACATTCCTGATCAGGATCTCATACCTCCTAGTATAGCAACTTTTTCATCGACCCTATATCTGTGACATGCGAAACGGCCTTGAATCATCTGCTATAATATATCATGCTTGTGGACACACTATAATCGTAGTGCCATCCACCTCCACAGCACTATCGAGCAAGCTTAGCGAACGCCAAAGTCCATATATACGGACCACGCATCAGCCGAATACGCACCGAAGTGTCGACCTCTGCATTTGCCCTGTGGAGACTGGACCAGGACCGTGGCGATGGTCTTTATCCGCTTCTCCGCGAGCGGTCAGTCGACGTCTCGTATGCCCCAGGCCTGGCCTAGCAGCCCGCATCGTATCTCGACACAGTCCTGAACTCAAACTGAACTTCAGTGCGACGTTGCGTATCCCAAGTGCGTGGGAGGTAGCAGTAGTGTACTGTATGTATTGCTCACCCGAGGCGGTCTTTAAGAGAGCCCAGTCACATATATCCCTGCCAAACTTCTGCGATCGTTGTCGACATGGAAAAATGGTAACTTGGACGTAATGCCAGGAAGCAGGTCTGAAGTACATGTACCTACTTTGGATATTCCACCTGGTATACTGCATTACTGCAAGAATAAAACGCATGCTCTCAGAGAAAGTAGGTGGGATGGCCTAGGAGGTTGGAAGGATCCTTGGAAGGGTTTGGCAAGCGTCAAATTTTCTTGAAAAGAGGGATTTGACCAACACCGACAGCACAGCATGAACTATCTAGGTGCCTATAGTAACAACCAGACATACATGGATCGGCTTCAGAAGTAGTCGAAGTCACAGCGGTATTTTTCGAATGTGGGTACTCTTTTTTACAGAGCGATGGAAAAAGCAGCAAAAGGGATAGTACCTACTAGTAGGTAGGTAGGAAGGATGGTAGAAGGGACAGTAAAAGAGAAAGTCGAAAGAAATGAAAAAAGAAGGGATATCAGCTCGTGCATCTATCTATCCTACCTAATCCTCTCTATCCTCTCCATCTATTCAAGCTACCTATTTCCAACACTCCTCCATCCAATACTTGACAAATTTCCCCACAAGAACGGTGAACCTCATCAATTACACAATTCTTTGCCATGGCCGAATACGCTTAATGATTCAGCCGCTAAATGTGGAGCAGTGAGCCAAGCAGACCAGGAGATCACGCACGCTGCTCTACATCCGTTCACTCTCAAGACTCAAAACATACCTAGGTACAAGGAAGCGCCACATATACTCAGATTATGCACTCCCAACTCCCACCATCGCGGGTCGATCATCACCGTCACACTCGTGTTTACAATAAGCAATGGAGCAATACCTGGCAGACCCTGATGTTTGGGACGCAAACATCATTCCACAACCATTCCTCCGGTCGTGGCTGAACGCCTCGGTCTACCTCCTAGCACTGGAAACTCCTGAAATATGGAGTAGTGCCCAGCACACTCGGGACCATAAGTAATGAATAGACTTATTTGTAGGTGGTCAGGTTTCTCATAGACCTTCTCGTAGTAGAGGCGTGGACAAGCTGGTCGGCACTTACAACCAAAGGAGATCTGTCAAAATTGCCAATATGGAGAGAGGAATGGAATCGACAGGAATTCGCATGCCTAGCCTCTACCGGGTCCGAATCGACAATCAACCTCCGCACGCAATCTGCAGATGGAATGGACATTTTCTGAGCCTTTTCAAGGAGCCTTTGGTCGTTCGAGCTGTCCAACTCAACGCCTGCACGCACTACAATCATGAAGTTCCTGATCGGTGGTCTGGTTGGCTGCGCGCTCGGACAAGCGCTCGACCGTGAGATCTCCCCGAGCACGTCTGTGAGACTTTTGACTGACTCCAAAATCAGGTGTTCCCGTCGTCACTGTCGTCGTGAAGAGGTCGTGTGGTGTCGTGGTGGGCGATCCGTCGAGTAAGCACCTCCGGCATGGGCTAGAGTGGTACACTGCTCAGCAGATGCTGACCGTTTCCAGCGCTATTTGGGCAGTCTAGCAGCTTCAAATCAAGCAGTGCACTGCCGTCCCCTGGCTATCTGACAACGACAGTACTATACACGGGCGCCTCATCGATTTCTGCTGCCATCACCACTACTGTTCGTGAGCCAAGTGGGACGATCCCTGGGCTCGTGCAAATACAAACGCCAGCAGCTGTCCCCGGCTATCTTACAACGACTGTCCTCTACTCCGGAACTTCGATTCTGACTCAACCCATTACCACGACCGTCTATCAGCCTAGTGGGAGCAACCTTGGGCTCGTACAGATTCAAACTCCTGGCGTAAAACGATATGTCACAGAGACTGTGCTCTTTACAGGCAGCTCCACAATCACCGCACCACTGACTACCACCATCTACGAAGCAACAGGGACAAACGCCGGGCTTGTTCAAGTGCAGACACCTGGAGCTGGCTACATAACATCTACAGTGCCCTACACAGGAACTTCTTCACTAGGGGGGCCTCTGACGACAACTCTCTATGGACCAAGTGGTACCAATGCTGGATTTGTAGAGGTGGCAACACCCGGATCATATAGAACCACTACAGTGCTCTATACGGGAAGCTCCAGCATCACGGGACCTATAACGACAACTGTTTATCAGCCTACTGGAACGAACGCCGGGCTTGTCCAGGTTCAGACACCTGCGAGACCACTAGTAAGTCTTCACATGCAACGCAAAATCATCCGCTAAAGCTCCTGCTAATCCGACCTGTTTACCCAGAGCTACGTGACGACGACAACACTATACACTGGTCTGGTTCCGATCACAGGTCCCATCACAACGACAATCCCACCAGTAAGCGATACGCCAGGTACGGTCTTGATCGAAACACCTCCGGGCACTGTGACAACAACACGAGCATACACCGGCCCTGGCGTCATTACCCAGCCAATCTTCACAACGATTCCTGCAGTTGGCGGTCAGTCAGGCACCGTCATTGTCGAGACTCCTGCGTCGATCACACCCTCTGCTCCTCCGTCAAGCACCACAGCAACTTTCACACCTGCTCTCACTGATCTCCCACCTTGCGCTTCGAACTGTGTCACTGGCGTTGGCTTCGGTCCATGCAGCCTTGGAGACGTGAGCTGCTTTTGCAGGACTCCACAGCTACTGAATGCGTATGCTGATTGCATCGACGATGCATGTTCTCCGGCCGACGGAGAAAGTACGTATCAACAACGACCGGAGAATTTCTTGTTTTCTGCTAATACATTGACATAGAGGCATCTGAGTACGCCAGAATAGTCTGTCGAGCAGTTGGAGTCTCGGTTTTCCCGACTCTATTGTATCCCTCGAGCACTTCTTCAACGCCAGTCGAGACACCATTCGCCGGATATGTGACATCTACCTCTTATGGGAGCACTGACTTCTCAGGAACCAGCACTTTTTCGAGTGTGCCTCCGAGCGGTACCGTACCTGGAACAATTTATATTGAGCTCCCGCCAATTTACACTACTTCGACTATCTACCTCACCAATAGCGACGAGATATCACGACCAGCCACCACGTACACTGCTGCTCCATATACTGGTGGAACGGTACCAGGAACGATCGTGGAAGAAGTTCCAGGTACTTACACCACAGCGACGAGCTATTACGACCAAGCAACGCCTTCGACGACCACAATAGCCGCGTGGACTGGAGGAAGTGCTCCTGGCACAGTACTTGTTCTCGAGGTATGTATACGGGACAAGGTCGAAAGCGAGCAATCCTTCTGACATTGTGATAGCCACGACTCTACACGACACAAACGTCCTACTACGCAGGTTCCGTGACATTGACCTCGACAGTGGCCACTTTCGCTGGCGGTACCATCCCTGGGACGGTGCTCGAGCAACGAGTACGTGTAAAAGAACATGCAGGGTTCTACACAGACCAATACTGATGACAATACAGCCCAGGCTCTATACCACTCAGACAAGCTACTATGATGGTTCCGTGCCGACGACTACCACGCTTGCGACTTATGCGGGCGGATCAGTCCCTGGAACAGTTCTCGAGCAGTTGGTATGTGCTGCAGACTTCGATGCGAACAAGCCTCGTGTTTCGTACTCTTTGCTAACACCCTTGTAGCCCAAGCTCTATGCTACTCAGACAAGCTATTACTCAGGAGATGTACCAATCACGACCACCCTAGCCACCTATGGTGGAGGTTTCTCGACTGGCATAGTTCTTGTTGAAGAACCAATCCTTTACACCACACAAACTACCTACTACACCGGATCTGTCCCCGTCACTTCCACGATTGCAACGTATAATGGTGGACCTACCCCTGGTACTGTCCTGGTCCAAGAACCAATCCGTTACACTACACAAACGACCTACTACAGCGGATCTGTCCCTGTCACTTCTACGATTGCAACGTACAATGGTGGACCTACCCCTGGCACTGTCCTGGTCCAACAACCAATTCTCTATACAACGCAGACTACCTACTACACTGGAAGTGTCCCTGTGACTTCGACGATCGCAACGTACAATGGCGGCTCTACTCCTGGCACTGTGCTTGTCCAAGAACCAATCCGTTACACTACACAAACGACCTACTACAGCGGATCTGTCCCTGTCACTTCCACGATTGCAACGTACAACGGTGGACCTACCCCTGGCACTGTCCTGGTCCAACAACCAATTCTCTATACAACGCAGACTACCTACTACTCTGGAAGTGTCCCTGTGACTTCGACGATCGCAACGTACAATGGCGGCTCTACTCCTGGCACCGTGCTTATCCAGGAACCGATCCTATACACAACGCGAACGACCTACTACAGCGGAAACGTCCCTATTACTTCGACTATTGCCTCTTACAACGGTGGCCCTACACCTGGTACCGTGCTGATCCAACAGCCCATCCTGTACTCTACGAGTACTACTTACTATAGTGGAATTGTTCCTATCACTTCGACTATAGCAACCTACAACGGTGGTCCGAGCCCTGGCCTTGTCGTTGTTCAACAGCCCGAGGGATACACAACTCAGACAACATATTATTCTGGCAGCGTACCAGTCACGTCGACGTTAGCGACCTACGGCGGTGGAACATTCCTCGGCACGATTCTGATTCAACAGCCAATACTTTACACTACGCAAACGACCTACTTCGATGGAGCTCAGCCTACTACCTCAACTGTCGCAACTTACAGTGGAGGAACTTCGCCAGGTCTCGTTATCGTACAGTCGCCTAGGCTTTACACGACCCAGACAAGCTATTACTCTGGAAGCGTGCCAACTACTACGACGGTTGCAACCTATGCTGGAGGGAGTACACCGGGCCTCGTGGTAGTGAATCAACCAAGATTGTACACGACGCGAACGAGCTACATAGCTAGTTCTCCGGCATACACCACAACTGTCGCTACCTACGCTGGAGGGACCACGCCGGGCCTCGTTGTCATCAATCAACCTGTCCTGTATACGACACAAACGAGCTATATCGCCAGTTCTCCGGCATATACTACAACTGTTGCTACCTACGCCGGAGGGAACGTACCTGGCCTGGTTGTTGTCAATCAACCTGTCCTATACACGACGCAAACGAGCTACATCGCCAGTTCTCCAGCATATACTACAACTGTCGCTACCTACGCGGGGGGAAATGTGCCGGGCCTGGTTGTAGTCAATCAACCTGTCCTGTACACGACGCAAACGAGCTACATCGCCAGTTCTCCGGCATATACTACAACGATCGCGACCTACGCTGGAGGGAACGTACCTGGCCAGGTTGTTGTAAACCAACCTATCTTGTATACTACCCGCACCTCATACTACTCGGGTACCGTACCTTCAACGACCACAGTGGCTACTTACTCTGGAGGCACCTCTGCAGGACTGGTCGTGGTGAACCAACCCATCTTGTATACTACCCGCACCTCCTACTACTCGGGCGCCGTGGCATCAACGACTACAGTGGCAACTTACTCGGGAGGCACCTCTGCAGGGCTGGTCGTGGTGAACCAACCCATCCTGTATACTACACAGACCTCTTACACCGGAAGCACATCACGTACTACCACAGTGGCCACATACTCTGGAGGAACCTCTGCAGGACTTGTCGTTGTGAATCTACCTTTGCTCTATACGACAGTAACGAGCTATTATCCTGGTACCCAGGTCCGCACGACTACAGTCAACACATACGCAGGAGGTACGGCTCCAGGGACCGTTCAAGTTCTCTCGCCTCAAGGATATTACACCACTACAGTCTCGTTCACGCAATCTGGAACCAGGACCGCCGGCAGCACAACAACAGTTTCTCCCAGCGGTTCAGCGTCTGGTACTGTGGTGGTCTACACACCATTACCAACACTTCCGATTGCGCCTATCGCAGGCAGACTTGCGTGCAGCGTCTACGGTTATCTCGTGCAAGGTTACGTATTGTACACTGTGGACTTGTCAACAGGCACCGTCACAAAGTATCAAGACCTCGGTGACAACTTTGCCTTCATCAATGCTATGGGATACAACAGTTTGGACAACTTCATCTACGGCTTCAGAAACACAGACCATGCGCTTGTCCGTCTCGGTTCCGATGGGAGCACGCAAGACATGGGCAGTGACAGTGCCTCCCTTTCAGGCGCGAACTTCCTGTTGGGAGATATCGACCAGAATGGACAGCTGTATAGTGGCGAGCCGGCCAATGTCACATCGGGCATGTTGCACTGGCAGCAGATCAATCTCAATCCCAACAACCCCACCAATTACGGCAAAGTCGTCGCCTCTGGCTATGGAAGTGGATGTCGTTATGACTTTGCAGACTGGGCGTACGTTCCCGGAGGAGGTGATTACTTGTACACGCTCGGTGTCACTAGTGGAGGTAAGTCCATCCCCTATCAACATAACCCCCCTTCGAAAAAGAAAATTACGATATGAAAAAATGACCGAAAAGCTAACACACAAATACGACAGGCCATCAATGCTATCTGATCCGATGGTCACTAGCCACTCACAACTGCGAAATCATCATCAAATTCAACGATCTCGTTTTCGCCAACGCCACCGTTTTCGGCGCGACTTATGCTTCCAGCGATGGCTTCCTCTACGGCTCCGAGAACACGTTGGGAAATATTTACAAAGTCAGCATTCAAACTCCGTACAGCATTGTGAAATTCGCCGATGGGCCGGCTTCATACTCGAATGATGGAGCGAGATGTATCAATAATACTCAGCCCGTGGGTAATGGTGAGGGGAATACGCCGACGTATGGATCGTAGCATAGGTAGGTATAGATTCAGTTAGAGAAGGTATCGTAGATTGGGAAATTTTGGCGTACTTATTAGCTTCCATTGGAAACTCGTCCTTGGGCCCGGCCCTTGTTCTCTGTCTCGCTAAGCCAATAACAATATCCATCAATAGTTTTTTCGCGTTAACAATAGAGAACAGCCACATCAACATCAGAATCCCACAAGGTGGAGGTTAGAGGAGGAGTAGAGATAGGATTTTTTTGGAGAGATGGGAAGATTACCTAGGAGAGAGGGATGGATGTTCTGAATAGTGGATTGATTGATTAAAAATGCTCTTTGTTTGCCTGCAGTGATTACCATCGTTTAAGAAGTACATGTGTTGTGAGTGTGAAGTTTTTTATCACGGCATCTTCAGGCTTGTGTGAAAAGTACATGTATGGCGCATGTGATTCGCATCAGTTATGAGCTCGCTCTTTCCACTTGGTCATGTGTCAAAGCTCGCATCGCTACTGAGGCAGGCTACATTGCACGTTCTAATACCCGAGTCCTACAGCGGTCTCTGCTCCTGACATGTTGGATGCCCGTTACGAGCTCGTCACATATCGCTGCAGAAACTCCTCAATGTACTGGAAGTAGCCAGGTTCTGCCACGGTACTATTGTGATCACCATAAGGTAACTCCTTCCACATCACTTGCGGCGTCTTGGCAAGTTTGAAGAGCTCCTTCATGTGCGACGGCCTGCAAATAGTCAGCTACTATGTATGCATCACATGAGATGATGATTGGGAATCTACTCACGGCACAATCTCATCCCTCATACCACTCAAGAACAGAATCGGGACATCCGTGATCTGAGGAATCAGGTCCTCGCTGCGCCAATACTCGTGACAGAGTGGAGCCAGATACCTTGCAATCGGCACCGCTTTGGGGATCATCTTTGCAATGCTCAAGAATGTGTTTTCCAGCATCAGACCTTTGATGTCTCCCGCTCCCTTGTTCTTCGAGACTAGATCGATGCTGACAGCGCCGCCGAGACTCTGACCATACACAATGATCTTGTGAGCCTTCAAATCCTCGCGGTTCCGGATATAGTCCAGTCCAGTCTGGGCATCGATGGCCAAGCCTTTCTCGTTTGGATCGCCCGTAGACAGACCATAACCTCGATACTCGAGCATCACAGTGGTGCAGCCGAGATCGTGTGACAACACCTTGGCGATAGGGAGACGGTGTCCAATGTTCCCGGCATTTCCATGAAAGCTGAGGATTGTGATGGGTCTTGCCTGGGTTCTGTTGGCTGGCCGAATGAGGAAGGCGCTCAAGGTTTCGCCATCGGGAGTCGGAATCTCCAGTTCTTCGTAGTCCTCAATATCAAACTGCGGTGGCCTCGGCACTTCTGTTCGCGTGCCAGGAGGCAGATTCCGGGGATAGATAATCTCGCTGCCTCGCCATCAGCGCGTACTTCTCTCTCTCTTGGCGAGGCGAGGCGTGCCTCGGTACAAGCTCACTTCTGAAAGTAGTAGAGGGCTCCGCCGCCCAAGCTCACAGCAGCAGCGCTCAGGTAGAAGGGAAGGCGGAGCCACGGCAGGAGGCTTGCCATGGTCGTGGGAGTGGTCGTGGAATGAGTGGCGAGATGGCGTCCGGTGGCGGCGAGGCTTGGGATTGCTGAGTGGGTGCAAGAGTGTCAAGGGAGTGTCATTGCGCAAATGGTCCAGTCCTCAGGTGCGGTGTCGTGCTCGTTGGAGATCTGATTGGAGGTGTCAGACATCATCCATGGACGGGATGTTCAATAATTGACCTAAAAGGGATGGTTGAAGTGAAGGACGACTGGAGGGCGAAAGTCGTAGTTCTGTAGTTCAATCTGGGAGGGTCCAAGCTCGCTCGCTCGACGCGCAGCTCGCGACTGCCTCTGACGACTGACAACAGGCAATTGTCCACTGTCAACTACATTACGGTATCACAACATCACCAGCAAAAGTCCTCCCAACAACCCACACCACACCTCTGTCGAATAGCCCATTCTCCAACCACGTCGCCGCCATCATGATCAACCAAACGGGAATGCTCGGCGAAGGCAAGCACAGCATCACGGACTGACCCTATGCCATGCCTTGCCATCAACTAACACTCACACCACAGATGGCATCCACATCGACATGAACCACCTCAAGTCCGGCGAGGTCAACCTCGGGACTTCCATCATGGCCATCAACTTCAAAGACGGCGTCATCCTCGGCGCCGATTCCCGCACAACCACCGGCGCATACATTGCCAACCGTGTCACAGACAAGCTCACACAAGTCCACGACACCATCTGGTGCTGTCGGTCAGGATCAGCCGCTGACACCCAAGCCGTTGCCGACATTGTCCAGTACCACCTCAGCACATACGGCATCCAGAACGATGATGCGCCCACCACACAGACGGCGGCTGCGCTATTTCAAGAGCTCTGCTACGAAAACAAGGACATGTTGAGTGCTGGAATCATCATCGCAGGTTGGGATCCCCGGCACGGGGGACAGGTATACCAGATTCCATTGGGAGGTTCGCTGCACAAGCAGGCTTTCGCCATTGCTGGTTCGGGATCCACATACATCTACGGATACACAGACGCGAACTGGAAAGAGGGCATGACGGAAGAAGAAGGCATTGCGTTTGTCAAGGGCTCATTGAAAGAGGCGATCAAGTGGGATGGCAGTTCCGGTGGCGTGATTCGTATGGTTGTCCTCACAGCAAAGGGAGCCGTCCGGCACCTGTACCTGCCCGACAGGAATTACGAGGGACCGGGAACTGAGAAGCCATAGAGCGCAGCACGAGATGATGAAATGGACACACTTGCATAGACATGCTCTCCCACCAGCCCTGTGCAGCCAGGCCATGGAGTGTCAAGTCAGGGACAGGAAGAACTGTAGATTTGCATGAGCTTTGCGCGCCGAAAAGAGGCTGCAATAGTATCCCACAAGCAGACCAAGCTTTCACCGCGCCCATCCCATTTCTAGACGAGGGTTCTAGTGTGGAAGTAGTGAGGATTGAGCGATGCGGTTCACCTCATACAGAAGCTGACATGAAGCACTTGCAAGATCGTGGACAGTATTAGTCGTGACGCTTACCCCAGTCTGCACAAGTGGATATAGCGTCTTTCGTCCAAGCAGGCGTCGACCGCGGGCCACATGGGTGACATGGCTACATATGACTAGATTATTAGAGCGACACATGTGAAGATGCATTGTACCAATGAGGGTGCTCGTCCGCTTGTTAGGAGGTACGTCTCTTTAGCGTAGCTGGCTAGTGTTCCTCTGCGTAGTTTGCTTTCATACGCGGCGAGCGCGGTTATTCATCGAGGTACAAGGAAGGGTACAGTGGAGGCGGAGGCGATGCAGCTCTCGAGCTCGATGCCAGGCTACGGAAGTTCATGATTGTACATAGCTTAGGCATAGCTTAGGTACATGTACCTGCTATGCTGGTCCCAGTGTATGGAGTCGTTTAAGGTTGTTCCAGATACTCGTATGCCCATTGCCCAGTACCGAGAATATAGACGGCGCTAATCAAGGCCAAAGCATAATCGTCTAAATCCCGCTGCTGGGCGGTTTGATGAAGTCAAATTAGTCAACGGTAGTGGTTTAGTGCTAGCTTGGCTTGCAGATCCCATCCCTCGTCCCTCGAAACCATGTCCCTTTTGCTGGGAATGCTATTATACTGCTACTATTACAACGACACATAGTACAGCTCCCACGCCAGCTCTGCTCTGCTGCCACGGTACAGCGCGAGGGCCAGCGACATACATATCCACGACCATCACACGCTGTCCAATTAGCTTTGAGCACAGCCCATTGATCGGAGGCGAGGCATGCTACCTGGTGAGTTGCTGGCAGGTTTCATCTCGTTGTGATTGGGATTGCGTAGGTCCGACAGCTGGGCCGGCACAGTGACAGGCTGCTCCTATCGCCAGATTTGCGCCGCAACTCTGCCACTCTCCATCGCCTCGACATCGCAGTCTGCCTGCATACTGTCACCACTTCCATCGACGACCAGCTCCTCGTCGACACCGGCTGCTTCGAGAAAGGAAGAAGAAGAGGGAAGGAAGAATCCGCTCCGCCACCCGCGTCGTCGGTCGTCCCTGCCATCGCACCGAATCTCCATCATCCGACGCGTGTCGCTCTCGGACATTCACATGCCAGCCAGTGCAACTACGGACGGCCACCACTCCCACTACTACCACCACCACCACCGCCGCCATCCTCACTGCCACCACCGCTCTCTCGTCTGCCTGCGCCCCCTCCATCCCGTTTCGAGACACCAGCGTCGCCGACACCTACCAGTACCTCATCGGCCGGCCAGAACACACATAGCACACAGGCTCACACACGCACGCACGCCCGTTCGCTCGCTCGCTCGCAGACGCGACTGACATTAGCTCAGCATTCAGGTTATCTGCGGCAGTATCATGGGATCTCTCGTAATAGACGCTGCGACCTCGTTCTTCAGTCAACAACAATCACACCACGCCCATCCTCACATCTCGCCGAGCCATCCCCAGCACGCCCTGTATCGAGAAACGCCACGAACAGGGTCCACTTCGAAGCGGAGCCGCTCGCAATCGAATAGCGGCTCGGACCACATGTCCGAACCGGCGCAGAGAGCACCAAGCTCGTCTGCAGCCCAGCGACATAGCGATCATGTTCGATCAGGAGAGCCACGAGCAGCGTCGCAGAGGAGTGCGCCACGCCCGCAAAGCCCGACTCTAGGTGCCAGCACGCTTCCTCCACCCCCGGCGGACGAGTCTCAGACAGACGCACAGACGGACAGCATACACACCACGCCTAGCAGCAGATCTTCCAGGCCGCGGAAGATCAAAGTGCGAGACCTGGACCACATCCGAACCTTTGCAAGCGAAAACATGAGAGACTTCTCGGAAATACGTAGCAGGAGTCGGTCACGTTCACGAGCAGCAGAAGACAACAGCCCCGAGTATGAAATCAGCGAGATGAAGGTCGAACACATTATAGAAATGGTGGCGGGCCTCCTCACCAAAATCACCACCACGAATGACAAGCAGCATGAGCATTTGCACCGAGCGCCGCCGTCCATGAACGAAGCCTCACACCTCAATCAACAGACGACGAGTGTGTTGGCGTTTCACGGCAAGAACGTGCCGAGCATCACCATCTTGAGTTACTTGAGCAGGATCAATAAGTACTGCCCTACTAGCTACGAAGTGTTCTTGAGCTTGCTGGTGTACTTTGACCGCATGACGGAGCGGGTGAACGCAGGACCAATGCAGTGTCTACATCAGGCGAACCAGCAAGCGGTGAAGGCCAACGCGAAGGCGAGCAGAAGCGGTTCAGCAGAGTCGCTTGACCCAGACCGCATGGAGGGGGTAATAGCTGCCACTCCCAGCGGAACTCAGCAGGCGACTCCTCCGTACTCTGGTGGCCTGGAAAGGCCGTCAGAACGGGGCATACCTGGTACACCCCACAGTCGGCCTAATAATCCAGAAGCAGATTCACTCACGCCACCACCACCACCATCTTCTACTGAGCCCTCGACACATTTGGACATGGATCCGTTCAACTTGTCTCACTTCTTCGTTGTGGACAGTTTCAACATTCACCGACTCGTCATTGCCGGAGTGACGTGTGCTAGCAAGTTCTTTTCAGACATCTTCTACACCAATTCGAGATATGCAAAGGTGAGTTTTTCCTGCTTCTGACAGCTTACATGTACCCCTCCACACCTACCCAGACTGTGCACACAAGCTTGACATCATCTGTCTTGTAATCCCTGAAACTTGCATGAACCACACTTGCAGTACGATTGTCATCTCGGATCATAACTGACGTCGGCTTCAATCAGGTTGGAGGTCTACCGTTGCCGGAGCTGAATCATCTGGAACTGCAATTCTTGCTGTTGAACGACTTTCGATTGAGTATTCCCGTGGAAGAAATTGAAGCTTACGGGACCATGCTCGTGGAGTTTTACGCGAGAGAGGTCGTGGCGCAGAAGAGAGCTGCAGAGGCTGCAGCGAGCATGAATGAGAGGAGTCTCAGTGAAAGCTCTACAGAGAGCACTGCTACTGTCAGGGCTGTTGGATAGGATGCTGATAGGCTCTGCCCCGATCTATCTCCCTCGAGGCTGAGGACGCCATCGAAGCACGGGGGCAGTTGTTATACACCAACCGAGGATATTGCAGTGACTGAGCTCCATGCGTGCTCTCAGCCCTGCTTCGAGACGGCAGGCGTGGAGCAAGGACAACATTTGCGAACCCGTGACGAACGACACGATGGAGTCTGGACCATGATTGATGCTGCGTTGGCGACGAGCCGTCTTTCTCTGCGACCATCTTCTCTGCCCGGATAGAACGAATGACCTCGAATGGAGACGACACTCGACTAGACCGCTTTGCGACTATGCCATAGACTTTTTCTGCCCTTCTGCCCTGATCTGGACAAGACCATTCGACACCCCCTCACACTTCATTGCTTGATTGTTTTTCTGCTTTGCAAGTATACCCAAGATTGTTTGCGGTGCCCCGAGCACTTTTGTTTTTTTGTTAGTAGCGTACGCGTGGAAATGGAGCATGTCTCTTCGTTTCGGTTTTGAGTGGATACGATGGCGGGCTGTCTCTTCTGCTCGTCCTGCTTCGTCTTCGTCTTTTTGGGATGATACATGGGCAGGTCTGACTTCTTCGGTCGGTGGTGTGGGGAGAAGGATCTGATGGTGCATGGAATGACATGACGTGGCGACAATATCGCTGTGCATGGATGCATAGATGGCGTCTTAATAGGTGGTGCTGGGGCGTTTTGAGCACTTTAATAATAGATTTCGGATGAAGAATGAGCGTGTGTGTGCTGTTGAAAAGATTTCCTTCTGTCACATGTTCTTTTCTGTTTGTTTTACTAATAATTTCTCACACTGAGGTACCTTGACAGCGCTGTGCCTGGTTCGCTCCCCATTCCTCGAACCCCTTAAGCTCCCTACTCTCTCACAACATAGTCTTATACCTCCCCCCTTCCCCTTGCACCTCCACTCCCAAACACTCCAACACCTTTCCCACACTATCCACTCCCCAAAACCCCTCCCTTTCGCCAGTCGTTGCATTCTCCGCCACAAACCACGGCAACCCAAACGCCCCCGACCGAAACGCCTCATTCGTATTTTCTCTCAACTTGGTCTTCGCAGCTTCACTATTCATTCCCTGTAAAATTTCTCGAACTTTTGCTCCATCGTTTTCGAATATCGAATGAAGAATCTCTTCAATCACCACCTCAGTATTAATCTCAGAAGTTTTCCCTTGAACCCAACACGCTTGAAAAAATGCGTCGAGGGATTTGATGAAATTTTCTTTTTTCTTTTGCTTTTCTTTCCCATTACTTTGTTCTTGTTCTTGTTGTTTTAGATAAAGATAACACAACAAGCGCTGCACATTCGTCGTGGGCACAGGGAATTTTTCCGGAAAAGTCTGCATCATGGGAATTTGCAAAGATTTGGAGGTCCGGAGACGTTCGGTTTCGATCCATTCTCGTTTGTTGGTGATTGTTAAAGGAGGAGAGTTTTTGGTTTGGGACATGAGGCCGCCGAGGAGGATGGGGATGTAGGTTGTTGGGATGGAGGTGAATGCTGGGGAGTGCTGGATTGGGTTTTTAGAAAAAAAGATTGATGGATGGTTAGTTTGGTGGGGATGGATAGATAGGTAGGTAAAGGTATGGGGATGGGAATGGGGATGGGGATTGGAGAGGGGGAGGGGTGTTCTTCTTCTTCTTCGTGTCTCCCTTCGTTCATTTCTTCTGATAAACAATAAACACATGTAGTAGAAATGAGAATGACATACCCTCGTCAACCAATACGCCATATATCCAAAAGGACTGATGACATCCACATAAAGGGTCAATTTCTTCCCTTTTGAGTCCGCCATCTTCTTCTCTCTCTCTCTTCTCCCTCGGTCTCTCTATCGCTTTCTTGCTATGCGTCTTCTTCGTGTAGTATAATATCTGTGGTTCTCACAAGTACAAGAGATGAAGGATCAGGCATTCGTTGATTTGTTGCCCAAATTATATATATGACGTGCCTGACCGTTAGAAGCCGAGGTCCACATTACCATCTAGGAGGTACCTCCACGTCTACATGTATCTTTCCTAATTGGCTGTGAGCGCTGCTGATCATTAGGAAGAGGAGGAGTTGGGGTCAAGCTTTCGAGATCGACTATAAGTACGACACTTGACACTACCTCCAACGACGATATCATGGGTTAATACCAATATTTGAGATGTGGCTACCTCCTATGAGGCCTCCTATGAGGGGGATCTTCACTTTAGAAAAGTCTTCCGGACAAGGCTTGTTTTCTGTCGTCTGGCGCCGAGCTTATACTCCTGGAGGTATTTTCAATCTTTGTTGGCTACTGATTCTGAGAGACTGGGCAAGCACTATACATATATCTGTATCAGCTCTGGCCGTCTTCTGTCCTGCAGCGACATGCAATGCATACAATGCTCGGCAAGTTGTTACAGCAATATTTCCATTGTTGCAGATTCGGAAGAGAATCATGTGGAGTCGTACTAAGCGATTCACTGCATCGCAAAGAGTACATATTGTACAGAAAAAGAGCCTAGATACCGACATGGTTCTTCAAGCCTTCGCCTTTCCCTTTCGTCTCTCCCAAACCATAACATAGCTCTCTTTCGTAGCCAGCAGGTCCGCATTCACCTTCTCCACCGGAAAATCATCTTGCATTTCCCACCACTGATTACTGTTGCCGCCTTCTTTTACTTGCACTTTCCATACCTTGCGCTCTGCCTCACCCTCGACCGAGTCGTCTCGCACTTTCACACCCTCGTACGTGACATTCGCAATCAAATCGTACACGATGGGCTCGCCCATGGGATGCTGTTTCGGATCCGGCTCCACATAAGGGCCCATATCCAGCGACCTGGGGTTAAAAGTGACGATGGTGGGGTTCCGTTGTGATTGTAGAAACTTGTTAGGTTGAAAGCGTTTGACGTGCATGATGAGGTATGGTGGCAAGGGATGCAATAATCTGTACCGCACTCTTGTATTCATCCTTTCCTGTGCAACGATGCCGTTGTACTTTTGCAGTACTGTAGTCAGTGGCACTTGTGGGATGATGTTCTTCTCGACGTCGTCTTGGAAGAGTGGTGCGGCTGGCAGGTCGAGGGTGAGGATCATGTAGCGCGATTGTTGCGACTTGATGGCCGTGTCTTCAAAGCGAAGTCGATCGCCTGCATCTGCTCGAGCTGAAATCTCTTGCGATTCCACTTTGAGCGCCCCCTGGAAGATCTTCTGAATGATAGAAGATTTGGGTTTCGTTTTGCTTCCTCCTAGTGCCAGATGGAGGTTATTTAGAAACCAGCTGAGGAAGTCAACTGGATCTGCTTGCTCAGTAAGAGAAAACTTCTTGCCCGATTGTAGCGAGATGTTCTGTATCAGTTCGTGGGGTGAGACGTGCTTTTTGAAAGCCTTGGGATTCCACATCTTGCGGACCAGAACGCTGAAGCGCTTCACCAGCTCCGGCCGCGACGACAAATCCTCGAGCATGAGAAAGTTGCGCAAGGGCGTAACGTGTGACAAAGCTTGTACCACGACATTCAAGTAGTCGTTGGCCTTGATGTTGTTCAGTCCAACGAAGCCTGGGATGTATTTCCTTCCCAGCAAATCCCACTGCGGTTTGGGCTCCCTGTCCATCGCCTTGACTTCCTCGAGCGTGAAGCGTGGATCCACGACAACCTTGATATCATCCAAACTCTTGTTCTTGACTTCATATCCTTCAGGCAGCACATAGACCTTTTTCGTCTCCATGTTGATGTACACATGGTGCCCTTCTTCCAGCGCGTGGAAATATGCAGGCGTCTTTGCGCCTCGTCCCGAGAAGTACTTGCCGCATACGAGGCAGGCGTAGACGTTGATGTTGGAGAGTGTGATGGAGCAGAGCTTTTCGAAGTCGAAGTCCAGCCTCGATCGTGCTATCGTGTCGAGGTATAAGTCCGAATAGCCTTCCATGGGCACTTTCTGTCGCGTTCTCGCTGAGCGATCCTCCTCTTCTTCATCCTCGTCGTCCTGACCCTCCCCTGTTTCGTCACCGTGAGAGTTGCCATTCCCTTCAGCGCCATTTAGATGACCGTTGCTCACTTCTGGCGGAGGCGGTGGTGGTGGAGGTGCATCTTCGTCTGGGGTGTCTTGGACACGCGCCTTCTTGGGCGCTGGCGAGCCTGCTATCGTGCTCTCCAGAGATTCCTCTGCTGGTCGTTTTGCCATCTTTTCCTCACGTGTTCCAGGCGCAAACATGTACAACCGTAGAAGCTAAGCTAGGTACGGTACCTTATGGACGAAGTTGACTATTTCTTGGCGGCAGCTTTGGCGCGACAGTAGAGCTTAAACTCTCTTCCGGCTCACCAGCAGTGACACCATGGGCATGTCCTATATTGAATTGCAGATATCTCCAGATTCTCGAGCCAACATGGCCATCATAGTTGGAAACATTTCTCTGACATCCATGGATTGAACGGGACTGCTATAAGTCCGGATCAGATCGAATGAAGCAAAAGTGATTCGAATAACGCATGTAATCTGCTATAGAACAAAACTACAACTACTGTCTTCACTCCTTCCACTCCGTCCGGCCAAGTCTGACCACATCGGCCTGCTCAAGGACCCAATATTTCGAAGGCGCCTTGCCCTCTTGCGCAAGCTTCGCCGCAGCGACCGCCGCTCTACCAATAATCTTCTGATCCTGACCTGAACGTCCCATTTCCAGTCAGTCAATCAATCAATCAATCAAATCGTCAATACCTTTCAGTAAAAAGTCTCGAAAACATACCAATTCGATCCTGCACGCCCTGGCCGAGAAAGTGCAGTCTCCCTATAATCGCCTCTAACAACGGAGCCTTAGCTTTCTCCCTCGCCAGAATCATGCCCGGACGCACAATAATCGCCTGCGGGAAATCCAACTCCTGAATCGCATCCTCCACGGCAACTTTCATCTTCGAGTATGGAAAATAGCTCGCCAAGAAGCCTCGCATGCCCGCGCTCGAAATGAAGACATAGGTCTGCACACCGGCCTCCTTGGCAGCTTGAGCAATTGCGATGCACAAATCCTGGTCGATGAGCTTCTGCGCTGCGATACCACCGGCTTGCGCTCGAGTCGTGCCGACCGCGTTGAAGACGGTTTCGGGCTTGGGTTGGAGCGTGGAGATTTTGGAGCCCCAGGTCGATGAGTCGGCTTCTTGGAGGGCTTCGAGTTTGGGTGAGGAGGTATCCTGGGGCAGCCGGCGCGAGATGGTTTTGATGGAGCTGAAGGCCTCGCTGGCGAGAAGTGTGCTGAGAATGACGCCGCCGACAGCGCCAGTGCTTCCGAAGACTGCTGCTGTGGTCATTATTCCTCTTGTTGTTTTCTTCGAACGCGAAAAGCTGTGGATGGCGTGAAGGAATGTGTGTGTCAGGAAACCGCCGGAAAAGGTAAATGATGTATGTCTTGATATCGATCCTTCAATCCTTCGATACCACCTTGTTATCTGCACAGTGCACTGCACTAACTACTAAAACTGTACGCTAGAGGAATGAAATGATTAGCGTAGTCTTGGCTACGCTATCTAGGTATGATTCTATGTCTACCTTACTCTAACTAACTAGATAGTATACTAAGTACTGGCCTCAAACTTCGCATCTTGTGTACGGTTGCACCTAAAATTGAATCTTGCTGCCCAGGCATGCAAAATTTTATCCTTATTTTCTACCTCACCTTATCTTACCTTACAGTCACGTGTTGTCGTCATTATTCATATGTTAGTGAGCTGGGGGTTTGGAAAGGTCAACTCATCAGCCAGGGCCACTGTGAATAGGTTCCTTGTGGCCTTCCACTGTCCGTCGCGGCACGAAGGGAGCATCACCGTACTAAGGTCGATGTGAGCGTAGCGTGTGCTCTGGGACTGCAAAGTCAGCAGCACAGAGTGAGCTCGGCAAAAAGACGCGTTCAACGAGAAGGAGACTACACCAGGCATGCGTTCACGATACGTCCTCGTTTTCATCTTCTTCTACTACTACTATACATATGCCCATCACCGAGGAACCTTTCACTCAGCTGCCATCTCATCAACACAAGGGCCCGCGACCAGCACCTTGCAAAGTCATGTGGACAGTGTCCTTTCGTAGTTATGGTACAGCGCAGACAACAAAAATATGTCTATTCAAAAAGCTGTAGAATCAGCAACAGCACCCCTGTTACTCTTCGACAAGAATCGAACGCCTCGCTTGCTCATGGGCACAGCACGTCAAGCGTGCCACCACCACCGAGATGTTTCCGCCCAACGCCCTCGCTAGGTGTATACAGGACAGACGGTAGTAGTAATCAAATCGAAAGAAAAACCAGTTCGCTCTTAACGCGTCCACTGTGATTAGAAGGAAGTGTGTCCTGTTGATGTGTCAGTGTGCACAAATGGTTGTGCACACTTCTTCATCTGTACCTTATTCGACAGAGACGCCTAGTTCTCCGCTGAGAGGATGATGAAGTGCTGCTCCCAGATCCAACCGAGCTCATTGTTGGCATCATCCTGGTTCTTCGCCAGCCACAACTCGCCCTTTTGTGCCATGACATCAAAAACTTCGCCTTGCACATACTGTAAATAGGGGTAGCCGCCTTCTTTGCGCGTTCTGTCTATGCTGAATTCAAACAAGCTTGCGCACACAAACAAAATGGGCATATCAGCGGGCGCCGTGCGTGATGGTACGACATCTTGTGCCGGACTCGTGACATCAGGTGGCAACGCAGAGTTGAACAGGCCGGAAAACCGGTGCTGTTCCACATCTGCGGGAGTAGGTCGAGCGGAGTGATACGTAGCATCGGATGCTGGTCGGTTTACACGCTGGCCATCGTTACTCTGACGAGGAAAGTAGCTTGAAAAGGACGGCGAGTCGGAAGTTGCTGGCCTCGTCGCAGAGAAGGATGAGTTGGGCGTGTTCGCAACGGAGTTCGACCAGGGCCGGTTGGAAGTAGATCCAGGCGTGTGAGTCGGTGCTTGACGACTTGCCAGGGCAGAATTTGAGCGTGCCCTCGAATCGGCGGGTAGTTTGATCTCCGAGTGCGAAGAATGAATACCACTGTGACGTCTGTGATTGGGGCCCGCAGAGGATGATTCGCTACCAATAGACGGAGTACGCTTGGAGCCGTCGAGAGTCGATGGCCGCCTAGTGCTTGCCGCTGTTTCCGATGGGTCGACCAGCGTGGTTTGCGGAGAGAGGAAGTTCGCTGCTTCGGTCTTGAGCGTACCGTTACAGATCGATAGCTGGTTGATCCTCTTCTCAATCTCGGCAAAGTCAGGCAGGAATGCAGGCTCAATCTGCTGCACGGTACTGGGGATGTCGGCAGCTTCCAGCAACGGCTTCAGCTTCCTCTCCCATGTACTCTGCCACTTCATTTGAATGTCAATGAAGCAGTGGAGACAATTCTGAACCAACTGGGCAGTCAACTGATACAGTCTCGGCAGATCGATCTTGAGCTGTTCGTTGAGCGCAAGGTAGATGTCAGAGGCTTCCATGGTCTTCTTATCAGGCTTCTGGCCCCGCCGTTCATCCGACTTGCATTTGGCATAATCTACAATTTTCTTCTTGCGTTTGTTGATTGCGTTCTGCGGTCCTTCGTGCAGCTTGATACATTGAATCATGGGTGCAAGGACCCGCTTCTGCACGTCGGCTTTGTGCTCTCCAAACGCGATGAGAGTCAGGTCTCGGATCACCTGGCCGTATTTGCGGAACTTGCTCTCGACCTCCGGCAGCGAGCTCGGTGATACGTCAGTGAACAGCTCCAGCGCATTTGCGTAGTTGTTAATCAGCTCAATAGCCTTGTCGGTCCGATGCATGTAGTCCTGAACATCCCTCATACATATCTGGAGTCGAATGAAGTGGCCTCCAAATTTGTGTGCAAGATCGTCGAATGCGGGATCTTGAAACGCCTCCGCGATACCGACACGCTCCTTGAGCTTTTCAGTGCGGCGCCCGAATGCTTTGGCGAGGCCGTGTCGTATATCCACTTCTTTCCGCTTTCCTGGATTGATAATCTGGTCAACCAGATCAGCACGCTTCTTCGCATCGTTGATTCGTGTCAACATGGCGATCGAGTCTCTGGACGCAACTTTCAAATCCAGGTGATCAGGATGTCCAACAGGCGTGACTTCCAGGAGTTGCTGCAGGAGCATCGGATACTTGGCCACACGTTGCGTGGGCTTGACGAGCAACGAATCCAGATCCCAGGCAGATGTGATGTCGCTAGCATTAGCATGGCATTCATCCAGCCAGCATTTCACAGTAGTCGTGCTTTGCACCGCCGACAGCCGCTGGTTGGCCGCATCATGGTTCTTGAGATACGTTCCATACACTTCCTCCATTCTCGACATGTTCATCAAGAATGCGCGCCCAATGGTCGTAGTCTGGTCCTTTTCATTGTCCACAGGCTCCGCGAAGCTATTGGGTGTGCCGTCGCTTTGCGTGGTGGAGAAGCTTGAACGCTTGTTCATCCATCGGTGCTGCTTGGGAGGAGTGTACACCTGCGATGCAGCTTTGCGCATTTCATCGTAGAAATGCAGAGCGAACCTCTCCACCTCGTCGCAGTTGCCAAACAGGACTTTCTTATCTTCGGGCAGCACGAGCTCCGGCGTGCAAGTGGCCTTGTAGATGTCCTCAATAATTTTCAGATCCTGATGATAAGAGTTCTCGGTGTCAAGCAGCTCCTTGATGATGTGCCGACGCCGGAGCAGACGCTTCTGTTCGGGGCCTGGTGATGCGCTCTTCGGCAGCTTCGCCGAACTATCAGCCCCCGTGTCTATGGAGCCTATCCTGGTGGACTCGGAGAAAGATGTCAACGATTGAGATCCTGGAACTCCGGCAGGGTATCGTTGACTGTCCATCGAAGGTCTTGACGAAGGGGGTCTGGAGCTAGACTGACCCCACGCGCTTTTACGAAATCGAGGTGATAGCTCACTGGAGGCTCTCTCGGGAGTGTACTTTGTTGCTGCAGTCACATCCGGTAACGAAGAGGGCTTGAGTGCTGTGCTTGCCGGCACAGGCGGGGGTGAATGAGGAGGTAGAGGAGGCGCAATCGCAGAATCTGGAGATGCCACATCCTGTACGGACGATCTGAGGTTGGCACGATCGCCCGCTGCATGAATGTCGTGCAAGTCGAGATCTCCTCCCCCAATCGATATCGTGGACAACCTGAGCCCAGATTCCGATGCATTGGGGGTGAAAGCCCCACTACCTGGGCCGATGCTGGACCGAGGTGTATAGCCAAAGTCCTTTGGCGGAGGCAGAGGCTTATCCTCGTCGTCGACGGCGTCGTCTTCAGGCGCGAATGGATCCTCACCTCGTCGCTGTCGCTCCCAGGCTTCATCCGCCTTGCGGATCGTGGCCGCAAAGTCATCCTCCTCCTGTGTCTGCGCCTCGTTGCCAAAGAGAATGACTGTGCCCGGCACGAACCCGTCGGCCATCGGTGGGGTGTCGGGAGTGATGAGTGGCATCTCATAGGTAGCCGGCTGCAGCATCTGCTTTTCTGGGGTACGCTGCTGCTCAGGCGACTGGCTTTCCATGATGCTGTCCAGCAAACTTTGTATCATGATCCCATTGGATCCGCCATTGGCAGATATGCGATGCAGATCGACCATACGGTGCTGCATTTCTTGTAACATGTCTGGAGTGAGCGAGCCCGTATTGTGGTAGTACTCCAGAACACGAGCAATTGTGCCATCCGAGCCTGTGGTGTCCTGCTCAGAAACTAGAGCTGCCGTGTCTGGATGCAGAGCAGCAGGCTGAAGAGGATCATCTCGCGATGGGCGTCGACGTCGTGGAGTGGTGGTCACCTGCTCGTCTCTCGGGTACGCGTGTAGATCTTCGATGGAGGATTGCTGGAATCCAATGGCAGCAAAGGCCTGCTCGTTGTAAGCATGCGTGCGGAGGACGTCGTCGTCCTCCGTGTGGGAATCGCGTGCGTTTTCCACATCTTTCGGCCATGACCCCAAATGTTTATTGAAATTTGGTTCCTCATCGAGCATAATACGTATCGAGCCTTGATCGGCACCTGGACCGTTGCCAAGTCCCCACTTCTCGTCTGCCTCACTGGCGCTGTCTTGCGCGGACGGGCTATCGTCCGCAAACTCAGTGCCCGCTCCACTCGCATCGGATCCACTGCGCTCTCGCATTCGCATGATATTGTCGAGTACACTCGGACTATGCACAGCATCCGAAGGCGCATCCTGAACAATGTCGATAGCACCCGGCGGAGCTGCAGGTCTGCTGAGTGGTTCGTAGAACGCAGGTGCAAGCAAGACCGGAGTTATTTTTGTTTGCATTGGTGATTGTGGTTGTGGTTGAGCTGAGTCGGTATCCGTAGCGAGCCGTCCCAGAACCGGGCTTTCCTCCTCGAACATGGTCTTTTCTGTCTGCGCAGTGACAGGCTCTGTGCTAGATGGTGCTAGTACATCGGCGGTCTCCACGCTTAAACCGCGAATGTGCCCATTCGTAACGCCATCTGCAACGCCATTATTCGATAATTGACGTCTCTCTGCACCAGACACAGCTTCGGGTGCACTTCCTGCCGGCCGTACATGCGTTCGAGAAGTACTCCGTGTCTGTCCCCGAGACTGACTACGGGAAGAGCTCTGCATATTGTCATGGGAATCGTTGGAATTCAAGCTCGCCGTAATGGCCTTTTGTATCCTCGCTCTGCGCTCTGCAAAGTCCACCTTGTCCAGCTCTGGAATTTTCCTTCGCGATCGCACTTGCTGAGCATCGTATGGTTTTCCGAGCCATTGTTCACTGGGTCGCCTCGTATCTCTAGTATTCGCATTGGGATTGACGAATCGTTCTGCAGCTCGAGCGCGGCTCGCGGAGGTGGTCGCTGCGCTCACGGGCTGCCTAGGCCGTGATGATCGGAGCGGCGGAGAGGTCGGGAGAGGTGCGACGATCTTGGCGGAAAGGGTTTGTCTCGAGGTCGTGGTGGGCAGAGGCGATGGGACGTAACGGCTTCGAGCAGCGGGTGCATTGTTCTCTTTGCCTAGAGCAGTGCTAGGCCGCGTAGGAGATTTGGACGGCTTCCGGCGGTGGTTCGACATGGAAGACGCGGATCGCGAATATGGCGGGTTACTGATAGATGAAGTCGAGTCGGTTGATCGCCGGCTACTGATGGGTATTCGCGAAGTGACCGGAGGCGGTCTCGATCTCGAAGTCCGCGTGCCAGAGTCGGGTGGTGTTGGATAGACGGTAGGGATGATTCGAGCACCCAGATCCGGCATGCTGGGAACAGCTTGTGGCCGCAAACTATCCATATCACTGCGACTTCGCTTATGACTGAGCTTGTACAGCGAGGGAGGGCCTAGTGATGGCATAGAAATGTCCTGATGGGACTGTGAACGTCCATGGCCCAGCGCCAGACTGCTCTCACTGCCTCGCCGTGGTGCCTTCTCGAACGTCGGTAGCGGTCCGTAATGTCCTAGCTCGAAGTTGCCATTCCACTTTCCATCCGCTGTGATCTCGCCAAAGAGAGGTCGTGCCTGTTTGCTCGGTGACGTGGGTCGTTGCTTCGGACTGAAAGCAGAGTGTGGTTGACTGCGCGTGGTTCGTGTCGTGGAGAGTGAGGAGAAGGAGCTGTTTGCCTCGCACGGGGCCTCCGCCGGCGACTTGGTCGGTGCCTTGTGGGCGTGGGCCGGCCGCTTCTTCTGCAATTTCACCCGTTCCTTGCCCTCTCCGCTCGATGCACTGACAGGAGATCTGGGCGTCGTCTTCCCGGGTGGTAGGATAGAGGGTCGTCGGTCTCGGTCACGGTCGGCGAAGTTCAGAGTCAGCGGGGGCAGCTCATGGCTCGGGACGGCACTCCGGTCGAACCTGCTCGCCATGTCTCTGACAGTGCCGGCAGGACGCGAGGGCAGGAGGACGGGTTTGGAGCGCGCGTTGTTGTTGTTGTTGATGTTTTTGTTGATGTTGTGATTGTTGATCAAGGTGTTGGGTGGGCCAGACACCGACCGCAACTGAAATCGGGTGTTGTGCGGGCGAGGCAAGGACGGTGACGATGCGTTGGCATTATTCGCGTTGACAGCATGCTGGTTGGGTTGTGGGTTAAGCAGATTGGGTAGAGCAGAGTCTACTAAATTCATCTGCGGATCCTCCGCCGTGCCTGCCGTAGCACCCTCGTCCAGAGACGCCGACCGAGCCACAGTAGTGAAGAGAGCCGGGATGTGGTCCAGGTGGTGATGATCGTGAACATCAGCGGCAGCGGGCTCCGCAGCGCTGGCGTCGGCGTCCATGATGCTGGCACATGAAGCTACGCGACGTATTTATTCTGTGTGGTTCCGCTACTGCAGGCCAGGAGGCGGCGGCGGGGGGGAGACGAAAGCCGGAGCCGATGAGACAAGAACAACAACAGAGCCCACAGAGGGTCGTCGTCGTCTCGTCGTCGTCGGTCGTCGTCGTCGTCCTGGTCGGGCGATTACTGTACGATTCCCATCCAACTCCATTTATGACATGGTTTGCGGTGGCGCCCGGTGATGAGCTGGGCCAGAGCCAGGCGTGCGAGGGTGGTTGTCGTCCGTGCGGCGTGCGGCAGCGCAGAGCAGGGAAGAATGGATCCGCTGCTGGGATGAGAGTGGTGCACAGAGCATGGAGGAAGTTTCCAGTCCGGTGCGCAGTGCTACCTGGAGACTGGAGTATAGGGTACCGTATCGAGCAGTCTGGCGGACGGGCAGTGGGACACGCGATGTATGATGAGGTACACAGTGGTAGGAGGTAAGGTTAGCTAGTAAGTAGTCAGGTCAGGTAGGTGGAGGTAAGGTCAGGTAGGTAGTAGCAGGCTCGCAGTTGGGCAGGCGAGCTGAGCTGAGCTGTAGGTAGGTAGGTAGGAGGTGGTAGGTAAGGTAAGGTAGGTAGGTGGGTAGGTAGGTAGAATTGTGTCGGAGGTAAGCTGCAGCGGTTTCTTCCTTCAACAACCTGCTGCTGAGGCTGCTGAGGCTGCTGCCCTGAACAACCTCCCACCTCTCTCCGTAACACTTCAATTGACTTGAACAGGCCCCTAATGCCTCACGAGCAGGAAACGAATCAGCAGCCCGCACGCCACCGCCGCCAAGCCGTCTTCTCTCCGCCCGCACTCCAACGCACGCCCACACGCCCTCACGCCCTTTCCGACTTTCCGACCAGTCCAAAGGAAATTATGGAAACGTGAGAACAGCAGTTTCAGGCCTGAGGCTTCAAAGTTCACAGCTTCGTTGCCCCAATCAGGTTAAGCTGCTTTTCCCCTCCGGTATCTGAGACTGCGACGGCAGCACTTCGCCGTGCACGTCTCAGAAGGGTCGAGACCAGATTCTATTTTCCCATTCCACCGAGGAGAAACACCGTTTACACACATTGTATACACTACAGCTACATACCTGTAGGTACCAACCTACCTACATGTGCCTGGTATACACTGTACGGCAGTACCTGTACCTGGCGACCACCTGCCCGTCCCACGCTCTTTCCTCGCTCTCCCACGGCTCCTGCCAATGTAATCACGCCAGCGTCATCGCGGCTCACACCTGCCTGACAGTCCCTGACACTCAGTGACCTACCTTGCCCTGCCCTACACCTACTAGGACCTGTCATGGAAATTTTGCCGAACTTCTCCTGCAAGTTGCAACAACCGTGACATCTTTGACAACCTCATGTACCTCGACAACCTGGCCTGGAAATGGCAAGGCAGATGACAGTCCGTAGTGCGGTGCGCCAACCTTGACACCCTAAACGCCCCCAACAGCCTGGTGAATGATTGAGGATGATGAGGATGATGGGATGACCGACATTCAATCTCTTCTGTGCAACCGAGACATGAGACCACACACACCTTGCATGTGCCTTGCAGTGGTGTGCCTCTGTACCACTGCAGCCATCTCACGCCTTCGGGACCGGAATAACGCGCGTAACATAGACTGAGCCCCCAGCCATAGAACCTCGCCCTCTACCTCCTACACGACGACAGGAGCCGAACCATTATTGCCATCGTGGGACGGTGCGACTATTCTATTGGTTAGTTGGCTGATGCTCCCAAGATGGACCAAGCAAACGAGCAACAACCTAAGCAACAACAACACAACAACAAACAACAACAGCAACAACAACAGGACTTTCACATGCACTGATGCAGGCTTCAAGCTGTCAAGAACGTGTGCGGCAGGCAAGGGACCAAACGCCGTCGTCTCGTCACCGATGGGGTCTCATGAAGATCTCTGACACTACTGCTACTAGCAGGTACTTTGTGTTCTGCACCGACTGACCAGGTTATGCTGGAATTATGCTTTACATTGCCACAAACTTTACGCCGTAAAGAAAATGCTGAAGTGGACATGAAAGGACCACTTCACGTCTTCTTCCTCCTTGCCAAGCGACTTATGACAAGCTTGTCCTGAGTTACTAATGCAGTGCGTGTAAGATAAGGTGCCTACCTACCTCCTAGTTCCAGTGAGAGCGCTGGAAATGATCGGCTCCGAACACAATGGGAAATGCTCCTTCGTGGCTGGCCCTCAGGTCCATGACCATCCATGCAAGTGTCATAATACATCTCTCATCTATCATCATCATCCATCTAATGCAACAAGTATGCTTTCTCCGCCAGCCGGGGGGGGGGGGGGGGGGGG